>NW_015170888.1:830882-873796 GCF_001447785.1 Gekko japonicus
ATAAATGGGAAGCCGGTAAAGAATTTGAGAACATGATCAAAGCTATATATGACAAACAAACAGCCAGGATAACTATAAACGGAGATATGACCCAAGAGATACAAATTAGGAAAGGAGTAAGACAAGGGTGTCCCTTGTCGCCCCTCCTTTTCATTTTTGCATTAGAATCTCTTTTAGAACAGACTAGGAAAGATGAAAGAGTCAGAGGCTTACAAATTAAAGGAGAAAAATTTAAGACACTGGCCTTTGCAGACGATATGGTGTTTATCTTAGATGACTTTGAAAACTCGACAGAACAACTAATAGAAGTATTAAGACAATATAGTGAAGTTGCAGGCCTTAAGATAAACCACAAAAAGACAAAGATATTGGTAAAAAATTGTGATGAGGAGGAAAAAAAGAAATTACAGGAAACTACAGGCTTTCTAGTGAGTAAAAAAGTAAAATATCTGGGAATAAATTTAACTAACAGATGTTGTTCTCTATATGATGATAATTATCAAAAAACATTGGGGGAGATAAAGAAAGATCTAGAGAGATGGAAACCTTTGCAACTTTCACTGCTGGGTAGGATATCAGCAGTGAAAATGAATATACTACCTCGAATATTATTTCTCTTCCAAACAATACCGGTTCTGAGGAATCAATCTTTTTTTAAAGAAATAGAGAAAGTAATAAAAGATTTTGTGTGGCAAAATAAAAAACCACGGATTAAACTAAAATATTTACAAGAAAGAAAAATAAAAGGAGGTCTGGCGCTACCTGATTGGGCCTTGTACTATAGAGCAGCTGCGATGACTTGGCTGCGAGACTGGATAACACTGGAAGATGATAGGATTTTAAAACTTGAGGGCCACGACTTATGGATGGGTTGGCATTCGTACCTGTGGTACAATAAGGCCACAATTCATAGTAACTTTAAACACCATACTATAAGAGGGGCTCTATATAAGGTTTGGGATGAAATTAAGGAGAAAACATATGTGAAATTCCCTAGATGGATTTCACCAATAGAAGCATTTGTGAAACCGTCTCTATATAAAAGATACAAAAAATTTAAATATCAAGATTTTTTAGATGAAAAAGGAGATATGAACACAAGAGACATCTTAAATGATCAAGATATAGGTATGACTTGGTGGGAAAAGAGGCAATTAATATCATGTTGGATGTCAGATAAAAAAAAGGGGTTTTATGATACTTTAACCGAATTAGACAAAATATGGACAGGAAGCGAAGTGAAGTTTATAAAAAAGGCATATAATTATTGGTTAGAATGGAGGATGCAAGACGAAGAAGTCAAACCATCTATGATTGCGTGGGCCAGAGATATAGGTCATACGCTGCCTCTTGAGAAATGGGAAAAGGTTTGGGAAAAAAATATAAAATGGGTCAGAGCAACTTCATTTAAAGAAAACATTATCAAAATGTTTTATCGATGGCACATATCCCCAGTAAGATTGAATAAATTTGATAAAACAATTGGGAAAGCATGTTGGAAATGTAAACAAAGAGATGGTACTTTCTACCATTTATGGTGGACATGCAATAAGACTAAAAAGTATTGGAAAATGGTAAAGGACATGGTGGAAGAAATAGTAGGTAGAAAAATCCCATTAGAACCAGAATGTTTTTTATTGAACTTTATCCCAGAAGACTTTAAAAACAATGAAAGTTATTTAGTGACGCATATCATTACGGCAGCTAGGATCCTATATGCTAGTAAATGGAAAAATCAGGATATCCCTACAAAAGAAGATTTGAAGACAAAATTATTAAATGTAGCAGAGTTAGAGAAATTAACATTCTTTTTGAAGGAAAAAGGCGGGGAAAAGTTTGAAAAATTTTGGATAAAATTTTATAGGTGGATAAGTCAGAAAGATTAATGAAATTTAAATAAGAAGGAATGTAAGATAAGTAAGTGCTTTATTATATTTTTAAATTTATGTGAACGGAATGATTTGTAGAGATTTAATTTAGAAAAATGGATTGATGTGTTCTTGATCTGAAAAGAAAAGAGAGGGCAATACTTGCGACAACGATGGGAATGTTTTTGCACAAGTAGATTTAAATATGAGTATTAAATGGTTATTTTTATTATATCTGTTGAAAAATGAATAAAGAGAATTAAAAAAAAAATAAAAAAAAAATAAAAAGGGATTCGATAGATTCATGGAAGATAAGTCTGTTAATTGCTACTAGCTATGGTGACTTTGGAGCTGCGGTGACTTTGGAGCTGCGGTGGCTCAAGTGGTTAAGACACTGAACTGCAGGTTGTGGAAGGTCAGTAGTTCAGTAGTTCGAGACCCGGGTGCCACATGACGGAGTGAGCTCCCATCTCTAGTTCCAGCTCCTGCCAACCTAGCAGTTCGAAAGCAAGAAATTGCAAGTAGATAAATAGGTACCACTTCGGTGGGAAGGTAACAGTGTTCCGTGCACCTTGGTGTTTAGTCATGCCGGCCACATGACCACAGAAACATCTTTGGACAGCGGAGATGAGCACTGCAACCCTAGAGGAAGGGAAACTTTACCTTTACCTATGGTGACTGAGGGGAACCTCCACATTTAGAAGCACTAAACCTCTGAATCCCAGAGCCAGGAGGGGAACATCAGGGGAAGGCCTTGGCCTCTATGCCTTGTTGTTGGCCATCCAGAGGAACTGGTGGGCCACTGTGTGAAACAGGACGCTGAACCAGATGGACCACTGGCCTGATCCAGCAGGTCTCTTTTATGTTCTTGGACCTCCAGAGGAACTGGTTGGCCCCTGTGTGAGACAGGATGCTGGACTAGATGGACTATTGGTCAGATCCAGCAGGGCTCTTCTTATGGTAGAGCATCTGTGTGCAGGGGTCGTTTCATAGAAAAAGAGCGAGGGGAACCCATTAGCATAACTCATTAGCATATGCCACACACCCTGACATCACCGGAAGTGTGTCATAAGGCCACACACCCTGCCCCCAACGGTCCCGGCTGCCGCCGCCGGCCTTGCAGCTCCACTGCTGAGCCCCATGAGGGGCCCGGCGGTGGACCTGCAAGGCCGGTGGGAGTGCAAGTAAGTTCCGCGAAGGCCCTCCCTGGCCCCAGGCAGGCAGGGGTGGGGAGAGGCAAGGAGGAAGCAACTTACCCTCCCTCTTCTCCTGCCTCCTCCTGGCTGAATGAGGGCCGGAAGCAGGGCGGCCAGAAGCAGGGGGCGGGGCTTCGTCATGTGCCCCGCCCCCCGTACCTCACCCGGGGGAATTGCGATCCCCCGTGATCCCCCCCCCGAAATGACCTCTGTCTGTGTGGCACGTGGAAGGTCTCCGGCTCAATCCCTGGCACCTCCAGTGAAAGGATCTGGCAGTAGGTGATGAGAAAGAGCGCCAGCTGAGAACCTGGAGACCCACTGCCAGTCTGAGTAGACAACAATGATTTTGATGGCACAAGGGTCTGATTCGGTGTAAGGCAGCTCCACGAGTTCACGTTCAGTGACTAATCCCGCAAATCTCTCCGTCCATTAAAGCGATCACCGGTACAACCTGTGTGAAATACCCCGGGAAGGCTAATTTCCCACATGAGCAGATCTGTCTTGAGTTGTGAACCTTAGTTGGCTCTGTGAGAGGGGAGGGGGGGAAAGAGCAACGACTGAGAGAGACGCTATGCTGGATTGGTACCAGAGCCATCGTAGACCTCTTCTTGGCCCGCTGGAGCTCTCCCACAGTGCGCAAACAGCCCCCGAGGCGACCTCTGGAGTCGCAACATGCCCCTCATTTGAGCGAGGGCCTATCTCGCACTCTCGCGCACCCCACTAGGCCGCTCGGTTTTGGCTCCCCTCCTTGTGCCTCTGCTGACGGATCTCTGCTTCCCACTGCGTGCCCACCAGCAGACAGCGAAGCAAAGCGATTCATCCCATCTGCTCCGCAGGGGGTGGATGGGAGAGAGCCCCTATCGATGCGACGTGTTTAATGGACTCACTAGAGCCCTCCACCCTGAACCCTCCCTTTTTCTTCTTCTTCTGGAAATGACTCCAAAAATACTGCTTCTTTTCATTCCCCACTTGCGGTTGTGTGTATGTGTGTGTGTGTGGTTCTGAGGCATTGCAATTGTGCTGATGTGCAGCTGGTGTAAGGAGCCAAAATGGGGGGGGGGATTCCTTACATGTCAAGGACAGCTATCATTTCTGCTTCTTCTCCCCCCCCCCTTAAAAAATAAATTATTGCTGCTCTCTCATGGCGTTTCCTCCACAAGCCCCTTTACTTCTGCTACTTTTAACTACCCTTCGACTCACTTGGGAGCCGCATTTAAGGTCAGCCAGTGTACATTAATCCTGCCTGAAGTAAAAAATTTTACTCCTCACACTGGAAATGACAAGCTTCTAACAGCAGCGCATGGGGGGAAAAAATAATGTCATTCATTATTTATTAAAGAGAGGGTGTGTGTGTGTTTAACAGTCTCTTTCCCCCCCTCACATTTTATGTAAGCCCTCTATGAGGACTCTCAAACTAAATCGTTGTTTCTGTTTCTCTTAGAAAGCGACACACTCCAAGTATTCCTCTCATATTGCTCCTCTCCCGGCTAAATTAGTCTCTTATTTTTGCCACAAAACAGAGAGATCCATAAGAAGAACCCAGGGTTTATAAGAGCAGCTATGGTTGCCAGCCTCCAGGTGAGGCCTGGAGATCTCCCGCTTTGACAACTCATCTCCAGCTGACAGAGAGCAGCTCCCCTGGAGAAAAGGGCTGCTTTGAAGGGTGGACTCTCTGGCCTTGGACCATGCTGAGGCCCCTCCCCTCCCCAAACCCCGCCCTCTCCTGGATCCACCCCCAAAGTCTCCAGGTATTTCCCAACCCAGACCTGGCAACCCTAAGAGCAGCACTGGCACAGGCCAGTGGTCCATCTAGTCCAGCGTCCTGGTTCACAATTTGCCCTGGAGGGCCAATAAACAGGACAGAGAAAAGGCCTAATCTGCCAATTTTCATACCTATTTTTAAATTATGCCTCCGAACCCCTTGTCTTGCAGAGGTATGCCTTTCCCTTTATACCTCCACACAGGGGCCATTTCGTAGAAAAAGAGGTGCAGGGGCTCATTAGCATAACTTATTTGCATATGCCACACCCCCTGACACCACCGGAAGTGTGTCAGAAGGCAACACCCACTGATCAGGCTCCACTGGACTGTTTTGGATTGCCAGGTATTGGGGGGGGGGGATGTGCAGATCTGTCCTCACAGAGGAGGGAGAGCTTGTACATGAATAAAACTTGGTCTTAAAGGTGCCGAGCAGGGGGTGGGGCTTGTTGCATGTGCCCGCCCCCTGGGCTCTTTACTGCTGGAGCTCCGCTCCTGTGCACTCCTGCAGGAAATGACCCCTGCCTCCACAACAAAAGAGGCTAGAGATGTACATTTCTTTTTTAAAAAGAAAGCTGGGAATTCAGAAAGCCCTACCCTGCTGCAGGGAATGTGTTTGCCAGGTACATTCCTGGCACCCCCAGGAGCCTTTTGCAGGTAAAGCATGGGGGGAAAGAGATCGCTTGATGGGGCAATGTCACTTCTGGGTGCTCCCTCTCTAGGGATTCCCCAAATCTCTATGGTAAAGACTATAATTTGGGGCATTCCTACAGTGTTCCTCAATAGGATGACAAGACTTCCAGGTCTTTACCCAGAAGTAATGTCACCACATCAGGCAATGATTTCCCCCTTATCCCCTTTCACTGTGGTGAGCACGGGGGGGGGGGGGGGGGGGGGGGCGGGGGGGGGGGGGGGGGCGGACAGGAGGCATTGCCAGGAGTTTGCCCAGGGCATGCCTGACAGGGGAAATGGCTGCCATGTGGGAGGAAGCAAGAAAATCTGAACTTTCCAATCCACACAACAGTCATCTAGGCTTTGCTGTGATCTTTCCTAAAATTTTGCAGCATATAACATTTGGGACTGATTGGGGAATACCAAGTTAACACTGAGAGGTGCATGAATGTTCAGTGGTGCTGTGAGGAAGCAGGAAGACAACCTAGTTCCCCAAAAGCATTGAACATGAAGCAAGTAGCTTGTGTGGGAAAGGCCTTGCACTAAATTCCATATTGTATTCCATGTTGAGCAAAGGAGTATCTCCTTCTGCCCCGCCAGAATTTTTTATTTATTTATTTATTTATTCGAGTATTTCTACCCCGCCCTACCCCGCAAGCGGGCTCTCTTACCCATCTCTTACCCATCAATTTCATTGGGTGCCCCCAAATGCTAGCATTAAAGAACTGGAAGAAACTACCATGGATCCCTTCTCCCTGCACTGTGGTCACCTCTCCTTCCCGTACTGTCTCTGTTGTCTGCTATGACAGAGGCAGTGGTCATGCACATGAAATAATCCACTTTCAATGCACTTTCCAGCTGGATTTTGCCAGTTCACTGTGTGAACTGCTTTTTGAGGATTGAGTAGACACGGGGGAAATTGCGTGAAGCTGCGGTGCAAAATGCAGCCACTCAGCAGCTTGTGTGAAATTGACACGTACCATCGGGGCAAAAGAGAAGAGCGAGCGCGGAGCAGCGCTTGTGGGAAATCGGCCACAGTAAAATCCAGTTGGAAAGTGCATTGAACGTGGATCATTGAGTGTGCGTGACCACAGCCATACACTCCCAATTGTGGCAATGCTTCAAATAATTTGTTGTTCAGTCGCACAGTCGAGTCCGACTCTTCGCGACCCCATGGACCAGCTCCCGCCAGGCCTTCCGGTCTTCCGCCATCCTCTGAAGTTTGCTCAACTTCATGTTCGTTGCATCTATGACACTGTCTAACCATCTCATCCTTTGCCGTCCCCGTCTTCTTTGACCTTCAGTCTTTCCCAGCATCAGGGTCTTCTTCTCCAGTGAGTGCTCCCTTCTCATTTGGTGGCCAAAGTATCTGAGCTTCAGTTTCATTATCTGGCCTTCCAGGGAACAGTCAGGGTTGATTTCTTTGAGGATTGACTGATTTGTTCTTCAAATTCTTCTTCAAAGAATAGGACATGACTTTCTGCAGTTGTTGTTGTTGTTGTTGTTGTTGTTGTTGTTTGTCAGTCAGATATGTGACTGGTAGATGGTGTTCTGCAATTCAAAATCTAGCCAAGTTCTTGGGAACTGCATAGGCATCTTCGCAGGATTCTTGCTCTTCCAAGCAACACTGTCTTCTGGAGCTGAGCTGGTGCTATTTGCTCAATGCCCAGAATGTCCAGGTATTTCTTGAATCTTCTAGTCACTACTCCAAGGGCTCCAATGACAACTGTCACTGTGGTCACCTTCTTCTCCCAGAGGGGGTCTAACTCTATTTGTAGCTCTTGGTATTTGTGATCTTCTCCTGTTCTTTCTTTTCTATTCTGCTGTCTCCTGTTGTTGTTGTTGTTAACATTGTTTCTGTACACAGCCACCGTAGATGGCTGGGTAGGAAGGAATCCTAATAAGTAGGTAGTCACTTTGAATGCAAAAACTACATTTGATTTTCAGAACAGGCTAAGTTTTAGAAAGAGGACTCTGCATTCGGAAGATGTGCAAAAATCTGCCCTGGTACTAGAAAGGTGCAAAAATCAGCTCCAACTTTGACACTTCTTGTGGATTGTTTCAAATAGAGGGATAAAATCACAGATGCAGCGAACGTTTGACTTGCCAACGAATTTCGGCAGGAAAAAATAGATCTCAAAACTGCTGCCGAAATTCGTTGGTAAGTCAAACGTTCGCTGCACGTGTGATTTTATCCCTCAATCAGTCTTGCTGCATGTCATCCCGGATACCTGTAAAAGGAAAGATACAGAAACACTAATAGCAACATTATTAGCAATTGCACAAATCACTCTAGCCCAGTACTAGAAGAACAAAAATCAACCTACTCTCCAGTGCTGGCAAAATAAAATCTGGGAACACTTTGTATATGGCAAAATAGTCCCTCACCAAAAATCTTTTCAAGCAACTTGGTTCCCAGCAGTGAACTATCTCGCCGAAGAAGAAGTTATTCCAAACAATAATTATTATAAAGAGCTGTTATATTTCTAAAGGGTAATTAAAGGTTAAGAAAAGACAATTATTGCAAGATGTAAATATGTGTTATAAATGTTGTACTGTTGTATATAAAGTTCAAAAATTAAAAAAATACTTATTTTTTTATTAAAAAACTGCTGCCTATTGTTCAGTTTGGAGATTAGATTCTTCCCCCCTAGCTTGCAGCACTGCTAAATAATTCTTTAGTGATATCAGTCACTCAGAATAATCAGTTTCCTGGCCCGTAAATTAGTAAAGTTCAAGATTACTGGAAGAGGAGGCATTTATTCAATGATTTGGAAGAGAGTTCAAGGGAAAGCTCTTTGCAGTCAGCTTGGGATTGTCAGTCTTCTACAGATTTTGCTACCTCATTGTTTCATCCGAATTATCCGCTTTCCTAGATGTATTTGATAAAGGGAACTTTGGCTTCACTATCCACCGCCTTTTGAGAATTCCTTGCACACTCAGCAATTATATAGATAAAATCACCCTTTGCTGGGTGATTAGGGATGGGCATGAACCAGCTGATGAGCTAAAGTTTGTCATGACTTTTGGCTGGTACATGGTTCGTGAATTCATGTTCATGAACTGAAGTACCACCACAAACTTCCACAAACTTTGGTGCACTTTGTGGCTGTCATGGCGGCTTTCTGCTCCCTGTGAAAACCCATAAGGAGCAGAAAGCAGTAGTTTAAACTTGAAATGGCTCACAAACCGATTCAAATAGGGTTGGTTCATGAACCAACCTTTTGGTTCATATGGGTTCGTGCCGTGAACCACGAACCAAACTGCAAAAATGTAATTCGTGCCCATACCTATGGGTGATCTTTTATTTCCTTTTATGCTGATGACTGATTTTTACTGTATTGTTGGGGATTAGGACAGAGCCTCAAACAGCTGGGACATGTTTGGTTAGATGAAACACTTCGCAGTCGGTTCAAGATTTTCCAGCCTCTGAAGTGTTTGTTGTCACCTGCGCAACATTAAAAGACATTGAAAGGAATTCAAAAAACACTAAAGGGATAGAAATGAAAAGGATCAAATAGGCATTATACATTGCAATCCTAAGCAGGGTTAAGTCTGTTTAGGTTTGCATTGCTTAGGATCTCTTTGCAATTGCACTGCAAATCAGTTACAGTTTGGCAAAACAGCAAAACTTTTTTTTTTTTTACAAAAGGATATCGGAGGGAAGAATTTAGACTTCTCAAATACCAGCAAACTTGAGAACAAGCAAAAATTTACTAGGACATCGGGAACCATAGGACAGCTGGAAAATGTACATGTTTATTTATCATTAGGTAGGACATTAGTTAGCCAGAATGTACACAGGAACATTGCAAATAACTCTAGTAATAAATAATAATAAGGGACATTTTGCTCTGAAGTGTAATTTTTTTAAAACCTACACCCAATGCAATAAGAATGTTATAATGTTACAAGAAATGAAACCTGCTGGATCAGACTAGTGGTCCATTTAGTTCAGCACCTTGTTTCACACAGCAGCCAAGCAGTTCCCCTGGAGGGCCAACAGACAGGGTATAGTGGCCCATGTCTTCCTATGATACTGCCTCCCAGCACTGACATTTAGAGGCTTACTGCCTCTGGGAAGGTTTTTCCGTAGTCACCATGATTAGTAGCTATTGATGGACCTCTCCTCCATCAATCTGTGGAATACCATTTTAAAGCTATCTGTCCCCATGGCCTTCACTACATCCATTGGTACTGAATTCCACAGTTTAATTACTCATTGGGTAACAAATTATTTCTATTCTATTGACAGCTATTAGCTACAGGCATTGTATCCTCAGAGAGGTAGCATGCCACTGAGTACCAGATGATGGAGGCAAGTGAACTGGGAATGGCCCTCACCATTCAGTTGTGTTACCCAGGTGCCCCTTGCATGACATGGTTGGAAATACTATTCTGGACCAGATGGCCATTTTGTCTGATCCAGCAAGCTAAAGTACGGACATCACCCTGCCAACAAAAGTCTGTATGGTCAAAGCAAAGGTATTCCAGTAGTAATGTATGGTTGCGAAAGTTGGACTATACGGAAGGCCGAGCGCCAAAGAATAGATTCTTTTGAATTACGGTGCTGGAGAAGACTCCTGAGAGTCCCTTGGACTGCAAGGAGATCAAATCGGTCAGTCCTAAAAGAAATCAACTTTGACTGTTCCCTGGAAGGCCAGAGACTGAAGCTGAAGCTCAAATACTTTGGCCACTAAATGAGAAGGGAGCACTCAGTGGGGAAGACCCTGATGCTGGGAAAGACTGAAGGTCAAAGAAGAAGGGGGTGGCAAAGGATGAGAGGGTTAGACAGTGTTATTGATGCAACAGACATGAAATTAAGCAAACTCCGGAGGATGGAGGAAGACAGGAGGGCCTGGCATTATGTGGTCCATGGGGTCGCGAAGAGTCAGATTCAAGTGTGCGACTGAACAAAAACAAGCAAGCTAATCCTTAGGTGCCCACCACCGTATCTTTGAAAGCAAATCCTACATTCGGTGGTTTCTGCTGCCAACGTCTCATTACCCATGATCACCAGGAATCTCTTCCAGAGGACAAAGAGTGTTTTGCCATCACTTGCATGTACAGGAGACAGTGTACAGGTAAGGCTTCGATTTTAACATTTACAGGCCCGCTTACCCCAAGTGTTCCCATGAACACTAAATAAAACCACAAGTCCTTTAGTAAAAGTCATGTCTTATTTTTTTCCTCTCCTTGTGCTTTTTGGACACGGAAAATGGGAAGGAAAAACCGGCCTCTAGCCCTTAGGAAAGAGCGGGCTACCCCTCTAAGCAAATACATCTCATCTGGAGTGATTAACTCCATCTAAGATCACAGTTCTTTCTCCCCTCGCCGCCTTCCAAGAAATAAATCCATAGAACAAGAAGGGGGTGGATATTTTTTTTCTCCTGGAGGGCTGTCCTAAATTGGAGAATTAGGAAGGAAAGATCAAATGTGATATGGAAGGAGAGAGACACACACGCACACGCACACACACGCACACACACACACACACACAGAGAGAGAGAGAGAGAGAGAGAGAGAGAGAGAGAGAGAGAGAGAGAGAGAGAGAGAGCAAACTTTGTCCAACACTGAGGGACAATGATGCCGAAAGATTAACCCACCCTCTCAATTAACACCTCACACGAAAATCCCGGCAAGGTCATGGGATCTGTGCCGCGGCTCGGTCAATCAACGGTTGCCTGCTTCCATACAAACCCAGATCGAATGCCGAATTAACGCCGTTCCCCCACCGCCACCCAGGCCCTCGCTGGCAGCTTCGCCTCAAATTAAGCCCTTGCACGGAGGAGATATGAAAAGCATTTCTAATTAGGGTCTGAGGTTACCGGTTAAAATGCGGTCGAGCCTTCTCCCCGCCATTCTTCACCACGTTGTTTTCCCCCCCCTCCTCCATATATCATTTTAATTAAACTCAGATACTATTTAATTCCTACCTGCATATATTTAGTACTACTTGAATACAGACCCGATAAAGTACATTGCTGATCCCCACTTAGCCGTCACAAGGACTTATTAAAGGCAGGGCGACGGAATTCAAGATCTTCCATGGGTCTCTTGGCAATAATTACTTTTCCCCCCTCTGTCATATAAAAAAGCATAATATCCCCCCCCCCATAAATAGTCATCCCCCCCGTGAAACCTTGGCTTCACCATTTTCTTTGCAAAATTATAATTAGAACACCGTGGTTGCCTGTCAATCTGACTGTTAAAACCCGTACCACATCCTCGCTGCATTCTTAAAACCTTACGGCTCAACAGAGCTCTCGGTAGCAATGCCGAAGATGCCTTCGGCCAACTGTGCATTCCTCTCCCCTTTTGCTGTTCATGGAAATAGCATAAATGTCTTGTGCATGAACCGAGAAAGAGGCCTCCTTTGCCAATTCCTGATCACGCTGCCGGGAATCCAAGGGCTCAGCTGACCTGATCGGCTATGGTATGAGAAGCAACTTGGGTTCTTTGGCTCCCGTTTTTTTAAAATATCTTCCGTTGTCTCTTTAAACCTTGAAATGATGTCTGCTGCATACTAAAAGGTCGTTCGGCAGTTCTCCGGCTCCATGCGTGGGTGAGGCTGCAGCACTGCTACCAGCAATGAGATAATTAAATAAAGGCACATCTGAGCTTAAAGTACTCATCCATAGAATTGGCTGCCTGTTGTGTCTCTGTATGTTTCAACGTTCTGGCCCTGTTCTTTCCAAACAGCACCTTCTTAGGGCTGGGTGATTCTGCTTCATGGCAATGGTGAATGTGATTGGCTCTTTCAATCTGCCCCAATATACAGAGGCAGAAACATGATCCACCTGCATAGAAGGCTGCCTGTTGCACCCCTGCATGGTTTGCTCTTTTGAGCTTGTTTCTGTTCCAGTCAGTTTCCACCAGGGGGGGCTCCATTGCATAGCTTCATTGGTTCTGATTTGATACATACTCCTAATATAGCAGAACTGGTCACAGAACTGGACACCATTGCATCTCTGCATGAGTCCCTGCTGTGGCCACCACCCTACCCAGTTTCATATGCAAAAGCACAGCAGCTAGGATCACCTAAGAGAGGATCTTCCTTGCTTTTACATAGTCTTAATGCATACCTTCCGGGCTGCATGGGAAATTCCTACCTTCGATTTTAATACAGGGGCAAATCTACCTCAGCTATTGGAACTTTTGAAAACAAAGGTATAATTATTCTCATTTATGGTTTTGAATGGTTCACCAATTAGAACAGGGACTTAGAACCTTCTAAAGCGCAAAGGAAACTTTGGGATAATAAATGATCAATGCTGCTTGCTACTGCCAACCTGAAAGGTTTTGTTCTCTAGCTTCAGAGAGTTAATATAGTTATAGATTATGAGAGAGCCGAGCGAAATTATAACAGACTTCCAAGATTTCTGCTTAGCAAAAAAAGCGTTCTTTTTGCTCCCCTGCTGCAGGATCAAATCCATTTAACTCACGAGCAATGCATTCAGGCAGGTCGCCTTGTTGGTCTGAAACAACAACAGAACAAAGTGTGAGTCCAGTGGCACCTTTAAGACCAACAAAGTTTAATTCTGGGTATAAGATTCCATGTGTGTGCACACTTCTTCAGATACATCTTCAGATACATCTGAAGAAGTGTGCGTGTCCATGAAAGCTTACACCTAAAATAAAAATACGCCTTAAAGGTGCTGCTAGACTTAATCCTAAAGAGAGTTATACCTACGTACAGGGCTATTTTTGGGCATGAATGCACATGAACGGAGTTCCGGCTGGCTCCCAAGTTGGCCACACCCAGCAGGAACTCATTAGCATAATAGGCCACACCCAACAGCAAGAACTCATTAGGATTGGCTACATTAGAGGTGTGTGACCTAACATGCAAAGGAGTTCCTGCTACAAAACAAGGCCCTGGGTTTTGACCACAAACAAGGTCAACAGAATAAGAAGAAAAAGGTGGGTGTGGCTGGATGAGCACACTTCTGGTAACATGGTGGTATGGCCTAATATGCCAATGAGTTGTGCTGTCAGGGGTGTGGCCTAATATGCTAATGAATGTCTGCTGTTGGGTGTGGCCTATTATGCTAATGATTTCCTGCTGGGCTTTTTCTACAAAAAGAGCCCTGCCTACGTACATTAAAATTGCTCTGCTTAAGAATATGCTGTGCCTGACCTGGATAGCCCAGGCAACCCCAATCTCATCAGATCTCAGAAGCTAAGCAGGATCAACTCAGGCAAGTCCTTGGATGGGAGGCCTCCCTGGAATACCAGCAGTTGGGAGGACAGGGGCAGGCTTTGTTCAGCCACCTCTCAGAATATCCTCCAGGACCCCGGTAGGGATCAGTCACCAGAGGTCGCCATGACTTGCAGGCAGGGCTATTTTTGGGCAGGAACGCACAGGAACGGAGGTCCGGCTGGCTCCCGAGTTGGCCACGCCCATCAGGAACTCATTAGCATAATAGGCCACACCCAACAGCAGAAACTCATTAGGATTGGCTACATTCAGGGTGTGTGGCCTAACATGCAAAGGGCTCCTGCAGGAATAAGAAGAAAAAGGTGGGTGTGGCTGGATGACCACACTTCTGGTAACATGGGGGTGCGGCCTAATGTGCTAATGAGCTGTGCTGTCAGGGGTGTAGCCTAATATGCTAATGAGTGTCTGCTGTTGGGTGTGGCCTCTTGTGCTAATGAGTTCCTGCTGGGTTTTTTCTACAAAAAGAGCCCTGCAGGTGCACACACACTCACATGCACGCATGCACATGCACGCACATATGGGAAAAAATACTAAAAAAGAAGAAGAAGAATGTGCCGTGAGATCTAAAGTTCACAGTAAGCATGCACAAGACTGCAGAGCACCTGCAGGGCTAACAGAAATGCCCCAGAAGAACCCAATCAGAGGTAGGCCACTCTTTGCTCCGCGGAAGGCACCACAGCTCAAGGGCGGAGCACCTGCTTTGTATGCAGAATGTCTCCGATCCAATCCCTGGCCTCTCTTAAAGGTAACACAACCGGAAAAGGCTTCTTGAAGATCCAGGTACAAGTAAACAGTAGCAAGCTACATGGATCAGTACTTTGACCCTCAGCCATAATGGAGGCCAGAAATACTAGATCACAGAGGAAAAGTTGTATATCTGGCTTGGGAACTGACGAAACACTGGAACATGTAATTTTTGACTGTATTTTATATCAAAATATTAGGGAAGTTTTGATCAAGCCTATTGTTAACTCCTTTCCAGGTCGTAATAGAAGCATACTTTTGTCAACTATGTTGGCAGGGGATAACCAAAAGCTGACTAGGAGGGTTGCCAAATTTGGTTGGTTGGCATACCAAACTAGGAAAGAAATAAAGTACAGGTAGGCCTAAATCTAATTTCTGATCCTAATATTGATTTTATCATGTCTGTATTTTAAATTTTTTAGCTCTTATTTATAATTTTAGATCCTATAATATTTTATAATTTTATTGCTTCCTTATCTGTACTTATTTGTTATCTATTATACTGGTCTATGACAGTAATAAAGGCTTTGTTGTTTGTTGACTAAAAGTTCCATATCCTCATCTAGTCCCTCTCCTTACTTTTGCCTCTGTCTCCGATAGCTTTAGTCCATGGAGGTCCCATGATTCCCACCGGCAGGGGTCATTTCGTAGGAAAAGAGGTGCAGGAGCTCATTAGCATAACATAAACATAACTTATTTGCATATGCCACACACCCCTGACATCACCGGAAGTGTGTCAGAAGGCAACACCCACCGCTCAGGCTCCACTGGCCTCTTTTGGACTGCTAGCTCTTGGGGGGGGGGAATGCACAGATCTGCCCTCACAGAGGAGGGAGAGCTTGTACCTGAATAAACCTTGACCTTAAAGGTGCCACTGGACTCCTTTGGATTGCTATGGGGGGGGGCTCTGCAACTTTCCTGGCTGCTTCTTGCTTCTTGTGGCCAGGGGCTGCTGGGAGCAGGGGGCAGGGCTTGTTGCATGTGCCCTGGGCTCTTTACTGCCGGAGCTGCGCTCCTGTGCACTCCTGCAGGAAATGACCCCTGCCCACCAGAGGTTTTTTGGGTCGACTAAGGGGATCTCCGGCCCCAAAGACATCCAGCTGCCCTCAACTGCCCTCAACCAGAGCCAGGCCTTTTTGGTCCTGGCTCCAACCTGGTGGAACTCTCTGCCAAATACCATCAGGGCCCTGCGGAACTGTATGGAGTTCTGCAGGGCCTGCAAGGCTGAGATGTTCTGCCAGGCTTTTGGTTGAGGACAGCGATGGTCTTTCATCTTGGCTGGCAACCTCTTCCACCCTCTACATTTGCCGTACCCTTTAACCCTGCCCATGAAGCAACCGGCAATCTGAAATGGGATTCATTTGTTACCCATCTGTTTTAAAAAGCGTTTGTTCGATTTTAATCGTTTTATCTAGTGTATGTTTTTATTTATATTGTACATCACCCAGAGCCCTGCAGTAGTAGGGATTGGGTGATTAAAGAAATAATAATAACAACAACAACAACAACAACAACAAGGGGTGGCCCGCGAAACTCGCGGGGGGGGGGGAGGGGGAGCCCCAAACTGAGCTCCGAACTCAGGAGGCGCAGGAGGAAGCAGCAGGAGAAGGTAATCCCCGGTATATATAATTCTATTTTGGTCATGGACTCCCCTGAACATTCCAACACACTCCAAAATCAATTCGCTCTCTGATCTGTCATTCAGAGGGTCTCCCTATCCACTGGCTGCTTTGCCTGAGTCCTGCCTCCAACATTCTAAACAGTTTGCTGTTCCTCTCCCCCCCACAGCCAGTCAGAACACAGAGGTCATTTGCATATGTGGCCTGATTCGCCTTTGCCTCGGAACACAGAGGTCGTTTGCATATGTGGCCTCACTGGCCTTTCCCTCTAACATTCTAAACAGTTTGCTGTTGATGTTCCGAGGTAAAATAAATTTCCCCTTAGTGTCTGTTGGGGGAAACCATGGTTGCAAATCTTCAGGTGAGGGCTAAAGATCACTCAGAATTACAACTGCTTTCCAGATGGCAGAGATCAGTTCCCCTGGAGAAAATGGTGGACTTTGGTTCCTTATATCCTGCCGAGGTGGCCCCTGTATGACAGCCAATGTGACGTAGCAGTCAGGGCTTCAGCTTTTAAAACTGATGTCCAGGTGACCCAGATCAGTTCTCTTGAAGACAATGGCAGCTTTGGGCAGTAGATTCTATGGCATTATACCCTGCTGAGGTCCCTCCCCACCCAAAATCCTGCCCTCCCCAGGCTCTACCCCTCAATTCTACAGGTATTTCCCAACCCAGAGTTGGCAACCATGTAATTGGCTATGGAACCACTTTCCAGACCCTTGGAACCCAGAAAACGTGGCACAGGAGGAGGTGCTTTTCTACCTTAGTTGTGACTGCATAGCCTTAAAGTAACATAAGCCAACCTCCAGGCGGCACCTGGAGATCTCCAGCTATTAAAACTGATGTCCAGATGATCAAGATCAGTTCTCCTGGAGACAATGGCTGCTTTGGGCAGTGGATTCTATAGCATTATAATCTTCTGAGGTCCCTCCCCACCCCAAACCCTGCCCTCCCCAGGCTCTACCCCTCAAATCTACAGGTATGTTCTAACACAGAGTTGGCAACCGTGTAATTGGCTATGGAACCACTTTCCAGACCCTTGGAACACAGAAAACATAGCACTGGAGGAGGTGCTTTTCTACCTTAGCTGTGACTGCATAGCCCCAAATTAACATAAGCCAACCTCCAGGCGGCACCTGGAGATCTCCAGCTATTAAAACTGATGTCCAGATGACCAAGATCAGTTCTCCTTGAGACAATGGCTGCTTTGGGCAGTGGGTTCTATGGCATTGTATCCTGCTGAGGTCCCTCCCCACCCAAAATCCTGCCCTCCCCAGGCTCTACCCCTCAAATCTACAGGTATTTCCCAACCCAGAGTTGGCAACCGTGTAATCGGCTATGGAACCACTTTCCAGACCCACCATCATATCTTACGTGACTCAAAACTATGCAATAGGCAGATATTCAATAACAAAGGTGAAGATTATTGCTGAAATACTTTTTACACAGTTCACCTGTTTCTTTGGAGGGGTGTTATTAAAAGAATATTGATATCCCCATACCTTTCCCAGGAAGGTGGCTCAGGAAAGTGTTAACTGTCGTTCAACAAAGGTAGTACCTGGCACGGGTACAGTTTTTAATAGCTGGCCCAAAAGAACCAAGCGATAAGGTTTTATTTATGGTGGGGTTCATATCTCGACTTGAACGGGAATGACGATAAGGCCTTCTAATTGCTCCTTAACCCATGTGACTTTCCAGATGGCAAAGTCTGGCCAAGTGGATGCATTGGACAGAGCTCTGAACAGACGGTTTGAAACTTCTGAGACCATGTTGAAATCTACCAATCCCATCCTTCCTTCCAAAAACTCTGGGCACTGTATATGGTTCTCTTCTCACCTCCTCATAACACCCCCGTGAGGTAGGTTACGATGAGGAAAGTGTGCTAACCCAAGGTGGCATGGTATGCTTTGTGGCTGATTGGGGGTCTGGTGTACCTGTTGCACCTGATCCTACACAATGATATTCAACATGGTGCCCATGAGTGCAATGGCTCCCATTGTTGGGTTTCCTAATGCCCATTTATTTCTTGGATGAAGCAGAGAGCTTCTCCCAGCTTTCTTCCACCTCACTGGATCAAAAGGCACTGCAGAAGATATCACCATTAGGTATGCAGAAAGCTTCCATTAGGAAACAGCTGCCTCCAATCATAAGGGAAGACATGGTTTTCAAGAAGAAGAGGAGGAAGAGGAGGAGATTGGATTTATACCCCGCCCTTCACTACCCGAAGGAGTCTCAGAGCAGCTTACGATCTCCTTTCCCTTCCCCTCCCCACAACAAGCACTTTGTGAGGTAGGTGGGGCTGAGAGAGCTCTTGACAGAAACTGCCCTTGAGAGAACAGCTCTGAAAGAACTTATGACTGACCCAAGGTCATACCAGCAGCTGCATGTGGAGGAGGGTGGAATCACTACCCGAAGGAGTCTCAGAGTGGCTTACAATCTCCTTTTCCTTCCCCTCCCCACAACAAGTACTTTGTGGGGTAGGTGGGGCTGAGAGCTCTCTCTCAAGAACTGCCCTTGAGAAAATAGCTCTGAGAGAACTTATGACTGACCCAAGGTCATACCAGCAGCTGCATGTGGAGGAGGGTGGAATCAAACCCAGTTCTCCCAGATTAGAGTCCACACTCCTAACCACTACACCAAACTGGGAACCTTCCAACACACAGTGATTAGCCCCAGCACCCCATGGCAACGCATTTGCGGTTACATAGTCTCCGTATGGTGCCCTCTCCATAGTCACAAAATTCCAAAAGTGCTCCCTGGCTCAACAAGAATGGGAACCCTTGTTCTAACCTCTACTCTTCCAGTCTTATTCTTGGGGCCCTCTTTTCCGTTTTGAACATGCCCATTTCCTCATCTCTCTCTTTCTACCCCCTGTGTGTACACTGTCGGCCAATTCACATGCTTTGCAGAAGGAACCTTCGTTTTCCCTTGAGCAACTGGGAGGTGCTGCTAGTTTTGAATCCCTGGAGTGCAAATACATCCCCCACGCAGGCACAAAGCCTCAGCATTTGAGCCATTCCCATCTTACTGTTAATGGAACCTTTAAAAAAAAAACACACCTTTGCTTAGGAAACAGGGGTAGCTCCAGGGCCATTTTTGGGCAGGAACACACAGGAACGGAGTTCCAGCTGGCTCCTGAGTTGGCCACGCCCAGCAAGAACTCATTAGCATAATAGGCCACACCCAACAGCAGAAACTCATTAGGATTGGCTACATTCAGGGTGTGTGGCCTAACATGCAAAGGGCTCCTGCTACAAAAAAAGGCCCTGGGTTTTGACAATAAACAAGGTAAACAGAATAAGAAGCAAAAGGTGGGTGTGGCTGGATGACCACACTTCTGTGAACATGGGGTGTGTGGCCTAATATGCTAATGAGCTGTGCTGTCAGGGTGTGGCCTACTATGCTAATGAGTTCCTGCTGTTGGGTGTTGCCTGTTATGCTAATGAGTTCCTGCTGGGCTTTTTCTACAAAAAAAGCCCTGGGTAGCTCACCTCCCATCTCACCTCTGTTGAATATCTTAGTAAAGCAGGATTATATCAGGAGTGTAACAGTTGCCGTCCTCACATTCCTACCACACATTCTGGGAGCTACGTGACACAAAATCCAACCCTGTTAATGCTACCTCCCTGCTTCTCCGGTTTCTTAAACTACCTGTCTTTTCCTTTCATGTTCAAAGTATCAGAGTGCATTTGATATATCCCGAATGTAGAAGCGCACCAAAGAGCTTGATCAAAAGCAGACCATACTCAGAAATCACTGCAAGGATGCGTGCGAGTGTGTGTTTTACCCCAAACGATCTCCATTCTAGGATACTGGCGGGGGTGGGGCTGCAACACGGAATCTTTGATCATTAGCGCTGATTGAAGATCAACCGGAATAAGTCGGCATTAGGACAGCATGGCGAGCAGGCCAAAACTGGGAGAGGTATAACCCCCAGTCATTGATCTGTTCATCAGAAGGGAGAACGGTCTGATGCCTAACCAGAGATGCCCATGGCTCAATGGCAGAGCACCGGATGCTCCTGCAAAGGTCCCGGGTTCAGTTCCCGGCATGTCTGGTTAAAAGGGTAGTTGGTGATGCGACAGACCTCTCTCGGAGTTTTTGGAGAGCTGCTGCCAGTGAAGGCAGAGAATAACAACTGTGATAGATACATGGTCTGATTCAGCACAAAGCAGCTTCATTTAGGACAGGCCCATAGACATATACCCCGACCTGGATGGCCCAGGCTAAGAACATAAGAGAAGCCAGTGTTGGATCAGGCCAATGGCCCATCCAGTCCAACACTCTGTCACACAGGGGCCAAAAATGCCAGCAGCAATTAGGAGGCCCAGCAGTGGGGCCAGGACACTAGAAGCCCTCCTACTGTGCCCCCCCCCAAAGAACCAAGAATACAGAGCATCCCTTGCCTCAGACCGAGAGCTCCTATCTATTTTTGTTGTTGTTGTTCAGTCGCACAGTCGAGTCCAACTCTTCGCAACCCCATGGACCAGCTCCCGCCAGGCCCTCCTGTCTTCCGCCGTCCTCTGAAGTTGGCTCAATTCCTATCTATACCTCGTGACTAATAGCCACTGATGGACTTCTGCTCCATATGCTTATCCAGTTCCCTCTTATAAGAACACGAGAGAAGCCAATGTTGGATCAGGTCAATGGCCCCTAAAGTCCAACACTCTGAGTTGCACAGTGACCAATAACACCAGGTGCCATCAGGAGGTCCAGCAGTGGGGCCAGGACACTAGAAGCCCTCCCACTGTTGCCCCCCCCACGCACCAAGAATACAGAGCATCACTTGCCCCAGACCGAGAGTTCCTATAAGAACATAAGAGAAGCCAATGTTGGGTCAGGCCAGTGGCCCATCCAGTCCAACACTCTGTGTTGCACAGTGGCCAAAAATACCAGGGGCCATCAGGAGGTCCAGCAGTGGGGCCAGGACACTAGAAGCCCTCCCACTGTTGCCCCCCCCACGCACCAAGAATACAGAGCATCACTTGCCCCAGACCGAGAGTTCCTATAAGAACATAAGAGAAGCCAATGTTGGGTCAGGCCAGTGGCCCATCCAGTCCAACACTCTGTGTTGCACAGTGGCCAAAAATACCAGGGGCCATCAGGAGGTCCAGCAGTGGGGCCAGGACACTAGAAGCCCTCCCACTGTTGCCCCCCCCACGCACCAAGAATACAGAGCATCACTTGCCCCAGACCGAGAGTTCCTATAAGAACATAAGAGAAGCCAATGTTGGGTCAGGCCAGTGGCCCATCCAGTCCAACACTCTTGTCACACAGTGGCCAAGAATACCAGGGGCCATCAGGAGAAGGCCCAGCAGTAGGACCAGGCTAGCTCGATCTTATTCATTCTGGGAAAACTAAGCCCTGGAATCATAGCAATGGAAGGGACCTCCAGGGTCATCTAGTCCAACCCCCTGCACAATGCAGGAAATTCACAAATACCTCCCCTCACCCAGGCACACATCCAGTGACCCCTGCTCCGTGCCTTGGATAGGAGGCCACCAAGGAAGTCCAGAGTCACTATGCAGAGGCAGGCCGGGGAAAGACACCCCTGTTGATCTGACGCCGCTCTTAAATCCTTTTTCTCCCTCTCCCAAAATACTAGAACACTGGAGGGCATCCGATGAAGCCGATGGGCAGTAGATTCAGAATGGACAAAGGGAAATGCTTCTTTACTCAGAGAGCGATTAAAATGTGGAATTCTGTGTCAGAGGATATGGTGATGGCCACAGGAATAAAGGTAAAGGTCCCCTTGCTCGAAAGCCAGTCGAGTCCGACTCTAGGGTTGTGGTGCTCATCTCCATTTCCAAGCCGAAGAGCCAGCGCTGTCCGAAGATGTTTCCGTGGTCATGTGGCCGGCATGACTAAACACCAAGGCACACGGAACGCTGTTACCTTCCCACCAAAGTGGTTCCTATTTATCTACTTGCAATTTCTTGTTTTCGAACGGCTAGGTGGACAGGAGCTGGAACTAGAGACGGGAGCTCACTCCGTCATGCGGCACACTCGGGTCTTGAACTGCTGAACTACCGACCTTCCACAGCCTGCAGTTCAGCGTCTTAACCACTTGAGCCACCGCAGCTCGGCCACAGGAATAGAAAGCTTTAAAAGGAGATTAGATAGATTAATGGAAGATAGGTCTATCAGCGGCTGCTGGCCACGGTGATTGAGGGGAACCTCCATGTTCAAAGGTAGTCAACCTCTGGATCTCAGTGCTGAGAGACCATCAAGGGAAGGTCTCAGCCTCTATGCCCTGTTGTTGGTTCTCCAGAAGAACTGGTTGGCCACTGTGTGTGACAGGATGCTGGACTAGGTGGACCACTGGTCCGATTCAGCAGGTCTCTCCTTATGTTCTTACGTTCCTTATGCCTTGAAAACCCTACGCAGTCTCCATAAATCAGCTGCAACTTGATGGAACTTCCCGCCACAGACATACACAATGAACCTTTCGGTCTGCTCCTTCCGTTTTGTCATGGCAAGCCACTTCTCTAACATTTCCCAGGATATATTGAGTGGGTATGTTGAGTGGAGAGCTGGGCGCCATGTTGAAACCCTTCTCCAGCCTGTGTGCATATCCAGGGAAGGGGGGAGGAATCTGTATTGACATCAGAGCATCGGCTGTGAGAAAATTCACCTTTACTTTCTCCAGGAGGAGGAAGTGTCCATTAATTTCCCATCAATCTTGCCGATGGATGATCATTTGTTTCCAGATTGTTTTGTTAGTCTCTTCCTCAGTACATGATATCTACCCTGGGAGGGGTGTGTGTGCAATAAGTGAATCTTTCACTATTAATCTCATTTACCTCTTTTTGCCTTGACAGACAGAGAGGTGCTGATTTGTTTCATGTGCTGGTCATGTGCATTTCTCTCCCCCCCCCTCCCGCCCCCACTCCAGGTCCAGGAACAAATTGTCTTTCCCAAGTAACACAGTTAAATTGAGTGGATTTAGTGACCACTAAGTTCCAAGGTACATAAGACGCATTAGAAACTTGTCGAAGTTGGCATTGACATGACAGCCTCCATTTGAGAGTGCAAAGAATAAAAATGAGTTGGAGGCCATCTGCTGCGGCGAGGAGGAGAGAGACAATTCCCATTTATGTACTGCTGATTGTCCTGTCTGTCTTGAGGAGGGTCGGGAGATGCGGCGTTGGGCTGGTGCTGAGATTAAGCTTGTCAATGGGCCGCCTGTGGCCAGCCCCGTGCATTTGAGGCCGCGGAGAGTTCCAAGGGCAATCCTATGCACACTTACCCGGGGGGGGGGGAAACAGTGAACTGAATGGGGTTTCCTTCAGGATAGATGTGCTTAGGACCGCTTCCATTTTCTCTTTATTTTACTTCATGTACACCCTGATTGTATGGAGCTGCGGTGGCTCAAGTGGTTAAGACGCTGAACTGCAGGCTGTGGAAGGTCAGTAGTTCAGCAGTTCGAGACCCGAGTGTGCCGCATGACGGAGTGAGCTCCCGTCTCTAGCTCCAGCTCCTGCCAACCTAGCAGTTCGAAAGCAAGAAATTGCAAGTAGATAAATAGGTACCGCTTCGGTGGGAAGGTAACAGCGTTCCGTGCGCCGTGGTGTTTAGTCATGCCGGCCACATGACCACGGAAACGTCTTCGGACAGCGCTGGCTCTTCGGCTTGGAAACGGAGATGAGCACCGCAACCCTAGAGTCGGACTCGACTGGCTTTCAAGCAAGGGAACCTTTACCTTTTACCTTTATACCCTGATTGTATCCTCGGAGGACATCCAAAGCAGATTGCATCATCCATTCGCTTCCATTTGAGCCTCACAATGGAAGTCTAAAAGTATACGACTGGCCCAAGGTTACCTAGGAAGCTTCCATGGCGGACTGGGGTCTCCACGATCCTATGATATGATAACCACTGCACCACACTGGCTACCTTTAGTGTGCAAAGAAGAAAAAAGGGGGGAAAGACTGAACCTAAACCTAGGATTCAGAACCTAAAAAGGTTAGTCAAGAATAGAAGAGGGCCAGCTCTATGTATGTATGTTTTTATATTTGTATATGAGGTAGGAATGGGCCCTTGTTTGTTATTTTAATTTATGTTGAATAAATAGATGTATATTTTTGTATGTTTTATAATTAGATTTTTAGAGTTGGCCCTCTTTTATACCTTTAGTGTGCTACAGTGGATAGAGGAGGAGCGGAGGAGGAGGAGGAGATTGGATTTATACCCCAACCTTCACTACCCAAAGGAATCATAGAATCATAGAGTTGGAAGGGACCTCCAGGGTCATCTAGTCCAACCCCCTGCACAGTGCAGGAAATGCAGAACTATCTCCCCCTCCACACCCGCAGTGACCACTGTTCCATGCCCAGAAGATGACAAAAACCCTCCAGGAGCCCCAGAGTGGCTTACAACCCTTTCCCCTTCCCCTCCCCACAACAGACACCCTGAAAGGTAGGTGTGGCTGAGAAAGCTCTCCCGAGAACTGCCCTTGAGAGAACAGCTTCAGAAGAACTTATGGCTGACCCAAGGTCTCACCAGCAACTCATGTGAAGGAGTGGGGAATCAAACCCGGTTCTCCCAGGTTAGAGCCTGCACTCTTAACCACTATACCAAAATGTCTTACATCATGGGATGCTAAGAGAGCCCTTGGCCTCTGTGCACTGTTTGTTGCCCCCGCCCCAGGCAACTGATTGGCTGCTGTGTGAAATGGAAAGCTGGAATAGATAGACCACAGGTCCATCCGACAGGACTCTTCCTATGTTCTGGTGACCCGGGCTGAAATCACCAGTCAACTATGAAGCTTTCCATGTGATCTTCGGCAGCTACTCTCTCTTTGCCTATCTCCTTCCATTTTGTCATGGCAAACCACTTCTCTAACATTTCCCAGGATATATGGAGTGGGTATGTTGAGTGGAGAGCTGGGCGCCATGTTGAAA
This sequence comes from Gekko japonicus, assembly GCF_001447785.1. Lineage (NCBI taxonomy): Eukaryota > Metazoa > Chordata > Lepidosauria > Squamata > Gekkonidae > Gekko > Gekko japonicus. The sequence continues at coordinate 855,864 of NW_015170888.1, forward strand.
CCATTCTCCAGCCTGTTCCAGCGTGTGCATATCCAGGGAGGGGGGAGGAATTTGTATTGACATCAGAGCATTGGAATGGCTGTGAGGAGCTGTTGTGAAGAGTAAAGGGTGAGGAGTAGCCCCTGCCCCCAAGCTCCATGATTCTTTTTTTTTAAAAGAAAAACCCAGATTATATAGCATCACTCTGAGAAGATAGAAAGCACTGTCCTATCCAATGTAAGCTCAGTCTGGTCAGATCTGAGAAGCTAAGCAAGGTCAGCCCTGGTTAGTACTTGGAGGGGAGACTGCAAAGTAAATCCAGGGCTGCCATGCAGAGTCAGGCAATGGCCAACCACCTCTGTTCATCTCTTACCTCGAAAAACCATACGGGGTTGCTATAAGTTGGCTGAGACTTGAGAGCGCTTTCCAGCCTCACCACCACTGTCCAGCGTAAAACGATATTAAACAAGGGACAACATGCCACCTGCCCAGTGCTGAGGCCTAACCAATAGTTAGGGTCAGGCTGACCAGCAGCTGGTCTGGTGGGGTCTCTGGCAGGAGAACTCATTCTTTCCATTTTGGTAGGTGGAGGCTATGTCCATCCCGAAGAACCCCTGGAGATGTCGTTCAGCACTTTGGACAGCTCCTAAGGAGCAGACACCTTGCTCCAACAGGTTGTCAAATACAGCTGAGCTCTTATTTCCCCCCCCCCCTCAGTAGGCTCTCCCTCTCTCTCCTGGGTTCCGTCCCCTATATTTATTTATTTATTATTTACATTTCTATCCCGCCCTCCCCGGAGGCTCAGGGCGGCTAACAAGGCATATCGCCAAATAAAACAACAACAATACAAAATGTTAAAAGTACATCACAGTTAATAAATAATTTTGGTGCTCCTCTCAACCAATTCCAAAGTTAAGATTTCTAAAAGCAAGATGGCCGTCCCCTAAAACGTCCCATTCTCACCCATGATGCCCGCATCATGATGTCCATATACAGAAATCATGGGGCGTTGGTCAATACAAATGGTGGTGGCGGCTCCTATTCAAAAGCCTGGCGGAAGAGCTCCATCTTGCAGGCTCTGCAGAACTGTGCTAGGTCCCGCAGAGCCCTGATCTCCTCTGGGAGCTCATTCCACCAGATAGGAGCCGCCACCGAAAACGCCCTATTCCTGGTCATGACAAGTTTGATGGACCAGGGGCCTGGAACGTCCAGTAGGTTTTGATTCCCCAACCGTAGTGCCCTTGGGGGAACATGTGGGGAAAGGCGGTCCCTTAGGTAGGCTGGTCCCTGACCCTGACTGCGGAGTAGAGAATTTTACAGGGGTCGCTCTCTTGCCTGCAGCTCTCCACTCTGTAGTCACTGGGTTAACTTGCATTCTCCACTCCATTCAGTGCAGCCTTCACTAAGCCCCTGTGATGTAGTGGTTAGAGTGTTGGACTAGGATCTAGAAGATCCAGGATTGGATCCCCACTCTGTTGTGGAAGCTCACCGGGTGACCTGGAGACAGTCACTCACTCTCAGCTTGACCCACCTCAAGTCTAGCTTGCCACCTGGTGGTGCATAACTTCTGGCTGCCAGACAATCTTAGGATCTCCTGGCGATTCTACACACTATGCCTAACAACAACAACAACAACCCACCTCACAGGGTAAAACAGAGGAGGAGAGAACGGCATTGTAAATTGCTTTGGATCCCCATTTGGGAGGAAAGCAGGGTATAAATAAATTCATTTGGGGAACATGTCAGCAGGGACTTTGGATCCCGAATATATACAACCTGGGGGCTGGAGAAGAGTTCTTGTTCATTAGAGGAGTTCTTGTTCATTCTGATTGGTATAGCTGTCCTGACAGGGCTCTTTTTGTAGAAAAAGTCCAGCAGGAACTCATTAGCATAATAGGACACATCCAACAGTAAAACTCATTAGCATATTAGGCCACACCCTGACAGCACCGCTCATTAGCACATTAGGCCACACCCCCATGTTACCAGAAATGTGGTCATCCAGCCACACCCACCTTTCCCTTCTTATTCTGTTGACCTTGTTTGTTGTCAAAACCCAGGGCCTTTTTTGGTAGCAGGAACTCCTTTGCATGTTAGGCCACACACCCCTGATGTAGCCAATCCTAATGAGTTTCTGCTGTTGGGTGTGGCCTATTATGCTAATGAGTTCCTGCTGGGCGTGGCCAACTTGGGAGCCAGCCGGAACTCCGTTCCTGTGCGTTCCTGCCCAAAAATAGCCCTGGCTGTCCAGTAGCACGGGAGACTTCCCAGGAAGACCAAGATCGCTATGCAGAGGAAAACTATGGCAAGCCACCTTTGCTCATCTCTTGCCTTAAAAACCCCATGAGGAGTTGCCATAAGTTGGCTGTGATTTGTCACCACTTAATTATTTGTATTGCTTTCCGGGATCTCTGGTTTCCTAAAACCTGGCAGCAGCCTGAGATGTCATTTAGATCAGACATCAGTTCCCAGTCCCCAAGTTAGACTACTGCTGGATTTGTGCATGAATGCCTTCCAAGAACAATATTTCAAAAGGGGCTGTTGTAAAGCAGTTGTAAAGCACGCACTGTGCGTGTTGGAGAGCCCAGATACAGTCTCTATCTCTAATTAGTGGATCTCAACTTGCAGGGCTGCGAAAGATCTTGAGAAGCCAGGCAGAGTAGACAGAAGAGCTCTATCCACTCAGCAATGATTCTCCATGTTGCCACTGCAAATGTGGAGTCAATCATGGAGGCAATAGTGATGGCTGCCCAGTGACCTCCAGCCCTGCTGTGCCTTGTTGCTCCCCCTCCCTATTCCTTTTCAAACAGACATTGCCTGACCTGGGGACTGGTAAGCTTACCCTTCAACTTCCTCTTCTCCAGAGTGAACATTCCCAAGTCCCTCAGCCTTTCCTCATCGGTCTTGGTCTCCTCTTCTCCAGACTGAACATTCCCAAGTCCCTCAGCCTTTCCTCATTGGTCTTGGTCTCCTCTTCTCCAGACTGAACATTCCCAAGTCCCTCAGCCTTTCCTCATCAGTCTTAATTTCCTCTTCTCTAGCCTGAACATTCTCAAGTCCCTCGGCCTTTCCTCATAGGCCTTGGTCTCCTCTTCTCCAGACTGAACATCCCCAAGTCCCTCAGCCTTTCCTCATCAGTCTTAATTTCCTCTTCTCTAGCCTGAACATTCTCAAGTCCCTCAGCCTTTCCTCATAGGCCTTGGTCTCCTCTTCTCCAGACTGAACATTCCCAAGTCCCTCAAGTCCCTCAGCCTCTCCTCACAGGGCCTGGTTTCCTCTTCTCAAGCCTGAACATTCTCAAGTCCCTCAGCCTTTCCTCATAGGCCTTGGTCTCCTCTTCTCCAGACTGAACATTCCCAAGTCCCTCAGCCTTTCCTCACAGGGCTTGGTCTCCAGGCCCCTCATCATCTTCGTTGCTCTCTTTTTGAAGTGAGGAAGTGGACAGAACAGGGCGGGTGCAGAAGAGAGCAAGAGACCTTCCAGCCTTCAAGTCCCCCAAGATCTTCAGTCACCGCTTTCTCTCCCAGAGCCTCAGCAGCCACCCTCACCACCGACCAAAGCAGAACCAGTAGCCAAAGGAGAGGCTACGAAAGACAGTGTTTCCCGCCGCCTCACCTGAGCGTTTCTTGTGACAGAGCTGCGAGAACCGCTGAGAAAGTCAGGGGGGCTTTTGCATTTCCATTAAACCTTTTCCCCTCTCAGCTCTGGCTGCCGAGAGGATTGACCACGAATGTCAATTGTGGCAACGGCGGTTCACGAGATGTCAGGAGCTGCAAACTGTGAAGTGGAAACGTTTTTGAAAAAGAGGAAATGTGTCAGAGGATGATGGTTATAATGTTGCCCTCCGTTATTAGGGGAGCTGGAAGGAGGTGGCTTTGCATGGCAAATATTGACTAAAGTAAGTCACTTTCCATGGTGTTCCTCCAGTCGTCTCGCTGAATTCGCACCGGAAGGAGAGGAGGAGACAGGCAACAAGAAAAACCTCCTCTGCAACCAAACCAGGAGGCAGGCGTTAAAAAAGGGTTGGTTTATTTCATGTTTATCGGGTTTATCACCCCCAAATTGGTTCCCGGTGTGACTTGCAGCCATCAAAAGACACCATGAAATTCATTTTCTTTTCTTTTTTTTTAAATGGTGGGAGATTTCCCCCCCCCCCCGGCTGCTTGGTGTAGTTTGTAGCTAGTTTGGTGTAGTGGTTAAGTGCACGGACTCTAATCTGGGAGAGCCGGGTTTGATTCCCCACTCCTCCACTTGCACCTGGCTGGATGGCCTTGGGCAAGCCGTAGTTCTGATAAGAGCTGTTCTTGAAAAAGAGCAGTTTCTGTCAGAGCTCTCTCAGCCCCGCCTACCTCACAGGGTGTCTGTTGTGGGGAGGGGATGGGAATGGAGTTTGTAAGCCGCTCTGAGACACCTTTGGGTAGTGAAGGGCGGGGTATAAATCCAGTCTCTTCTCTTCTTCTCTCTTCTTCTTCTTCCTGCCCTCCCTCTGATGGTTTTAACAAAACACATTGGAAGTCGGAAGCAAGAGGGTTGGCAGAGCTGGATCCAGGCATGATGGAAGGGTGTCTAGTTCCTTGCTGTTGATGCTGGAACGAGGCAGGCCTGGTGCACAAAGCCATCCTGGTTTGCTCTGGCTTTCTGTCCGGCACGCCGTAATTCGGTGGAGACTGGTGGCTGTTGCACACTACAGTGAAGATGGTGGGGGGGGGGGGGAAGAGGTAGGGAGGGAATTAGTTTGTCCCCCTTCTGGTCATCTGGCTTCCAGGTGAGGGGGGAGCCGGGAGTGGCTGTGGGCACCACCCACTCATACCTTCTCCCACATTGCCTATAAATAGCTTGAGGCTGGTGACGGCCAGTCCCATTAACAACTCCCAGCTTCCCGGGACCGAGCCGAAAAGAGAGAACTTTGCTGCAGTTCATGAGAACTCAATAACACCAAATGCCCACTCTGCCACATTTGGTCCGTGGGTCGATGCTTTTCACTCAGAGTGGCTTACAATCGCCTTCCCTTCCTCTCCCTACAACAGACATCCCTGTGAGGTAGGTGGGGCTGAGAGAGCTCTGACAGAACCAATCATGGGAGAACAGCTCTGAGAGAACTGTGAATAACCCAAGGTCACCCACCTGGTATCTTGTGGAAGAAGAAGAAGAGAAGAAAGATTGGATTTATACCCCGCCCTTCACTACGCAAAGGAGTCTCAGAGTGGCTTACAATCTCCTCTTCCTTCCCCTCCCCACAACAGGCACCCTGTGAGGTAGGTGGGGCTGAGAGAGGTCTTTCGAGAACAGCTCTAAAAGAACTTGTGACTGACCCAAGGTCATGACAGCAGCTGCATGTGGAGAAGTGGGGAATCAAACCCGGTTCTTCCACACCCCTAACCACTACACCAAACTGGCTTCACTACACCAAACTGGAGGAGTGGGGAATCAAACCCGGTCCCCCAGATCAGAGTCCGCCACTCTTAACCACTACCCCAAACTGACCCTGTGAGCACCAGTGGAATTTTGAGAGGGAGTGGAGAGGGCCACCCCAAAATGGCTGAGACAGGAGTCAGAGCCAGACGCTGAAATAGTCACCACAGAAGATAAAACCAGGTACGATACCTCCCTCCCCACTTTGCAGCCGTGGGACACCCTTTCCGATGAACGAAGGAACCCAGTAACATGCCCTTCTTTTCAGTGGTTCCGCCCACTTTCTGAAAAGCTTTATGGGCACCAAAGGAAGAGCCAGTTTGGTGGTGTGGTTAAGTGTGCGGACTCTAATCTGGGAGAACCGGGTTTGATTCCCCACTCCTCCACTTGCACCTGTCTGGATGACCTTGGGCAAGCCATAACTCTGGCACAGCTGTTCTTGAAAAAGAGCAGTTTCTGTCAAGAGTTCTCTCAGCCCCGCCTACCTCACAGGGTGTCCGTGGTGGGGAGGGGAAGGGAAAGGAGTTTGTAGGCCGCTCTGAGACACCTTTGGGTAGTGAAGGGCGGGGTATAAATCCAATCCTTCTTCTCTTCTTCTATTATGGGAGTCTTGGTATCCACATGCACCAAGTTGGGGAACCCTGGAGTAGGCAATACTGACTTTAGTGGACCAAGGGTCTGACTCAGTATAAGACAGCTTCATCTCTGATCAAAAGGGCTTTGCAGGTTTTTTAATTGTTTGCACTTGGTTTGAAGATGATATCTCCTTCCATCTGCACAGGTGTCTTCAAGAGGTTGAGGGATTCTGAAAACACGATGATTAATTTTAAGGGGATAGGTGAATATCGGCTTTCCAAAACTCACACCCGTGTTTCACAAGCTTGACGACCAAAGGCTGGCATTTCTCAGGGAATCCTGGGAACCGTAGCTCGTTGAAGGTGCCCAGAATTCTGTTGGTTTTCTGCCTAGCCTCCATCATGGAACTATAGATTCTGGGACTTCCCCGAGAGACAGAGATGACTACGGAACCAAAACCTATCCTTAGAATTGTAGATGGGTAAAGGTAAAGGTAAAGGTTCCCTTGCTCGAAAGCCAGTTGAATCCAACTCTAGGGTTGCGGTGCTCATCTCCGTTTCAAAGCCGAAGAGCCAGCGCTGTCCGAAGACGTTTCCGTGGTCCTGTGGCCGGCATGACTAAACACCAAGGCGCATGGAACGCTGTTACCTTCCCACCAAAGTGGTCCCTATTTATCTACTTGCAATTTCTTGCTTTCGAACTGCTAGGTTGGCAGGAGCTGGAACTAGAGACGGGAGCTCACTCTGTCATGCGGCACACTCAGGTCTCGAACTGCTGAACTACCGACCTTCCACAGCCTGCAGTTCAGCGTCTTAACCACTTGAGCTACCGCAGCTCCAGAATTGTAGATACACCATCAGTATCATTATTTATTTATTTAGAACCATTATCTGCCACTCTTTAAGAGAAATAGCAATAAAACAGAGATAACACGTGCCTTCAGCACCAACGTCTGGTACAGGTCAGCAAAGAACCCGTGGGAGAGAGAGTATATGGTCTAGTAGTTATAGTACTGGACCACAGCTGTGAAGACCTGCATTCCAATCATCGGTCAGCCCTGAAGTCCACTGGTTGACATTGGGCCAGTTGCTCAGTGGAATCTACCTCACAGGAATCTACCTCATTCTGTGCCACCCTGTTGCCTTGGTATGTTGCCTCGAGCTCGCTAGAGGACAGGTAAAATTGGGGGGGGGGAATAGATGCTGGAATACAGTGTAACCAACATCCTTCCTGGCCAACCAATTCAGAAGGATGCTTTAGCTGATGGTAGCAAAAGCTACTATGAGACATGGGAGAATATACAGGTCACACACCCCACGTTGCTCACCCACTCTAAAATTTATTTTAATTTTTTTTTTCAAACATCAGTAAATGACATTGAATGAAAGGGAAGTGGACAAATACTCCACAATAATGAGCTTTTTAATCAACAGAAGAGGAGGGCGCAAAAAGTGCATACGAAGGGTCTCATCTGAGTCATACAGTGGTCGGCATTATTGAGCATTCCCTTATTGTGTATTCATCGACATCAAATCAAAGAGTCCAGAGCTGGCTTTGGGGAACGGCCGACTCCCACTTCTGGAAATGAGACAGAAGGCCATTTGAACGGCATCGGAGACAAAAGGCCAACATTGACCTATAGAAGAATGGGAGCCTTATCCGTAAGCGTCAGGACCCATATCTTGGAGGACCAATTCCAAACGGAAGGGAGCTTCTCAGTCTTTCACTGCACAGCTATTTGCCTTCTTAGCAGAGAGAAGAAAGATAAGCTGTCTTTGTCGTTTCGGCATATCCATGTTAACAAGGCCAGTTCTGTAAAACAGCAGCCTAATCTGTAGGGAAGGTGTACCCTGTAATGTCATTTCCACTGAGTAAAACTTTAGGCCCGAAAGGACTGAGATCAGGGGCATGGTTAGCTAGTTTGGTGTAGTGGTTAAGAGCAGTAGACTCAGATCTGGGGAACTGGGTTTGGTTTGCCACTCCTCCACATGCAGTCAGCTGGGTGACCTTGGGTCAGTCACAGTTCTCTCAGAGCTGTTCTCTCAAGGGCAGTTCTCTCAGAACTCTCTCAGCGCCACCTACCTCACAGGGTTCATGTTGTGGGGAAAGAAAGGGAAGGAGATTGTAAGCTGCTCTGAGACTCCGAGTGAACTCTTCCTCCTCCTCTTCTTCTTCCTCTTCCTCTTTCTTCTTCCTCTGTCTTCCTCTTCTTCAATGTAGCTAGGGGCCTTCGAAATGACCTCCTGTATATGATTTTAGAGACAGAAAGCCGAAGTAAGGGCAGAAGTAAGAAGATGCTCAGAAAGTTCTCTCAAAATAACTAATTTACTAATACAGAAAATGTGAAAAACAAGAACTCTACAAGTATATTGTTTTACTAACACTTTTAATACTAATATTTAGCTTAACATGAAGGGGGTCTCCCACTCTTGGGTTTTTAGTTAGTGTGGGTATCTTTCCTTTTTCCATAGTTGTAGTTTCCCTTTCTATATTTTTTGCTAAAGTTTGTAGTCTTATTTAAAAAAAATAAAAATACCCCTCCGGGGGTTTCAAAAAAGAAATAAAAGAAATGACCTCCTCCATTTCTACCATGGTATTTTTAGATATACTCACAGAGACTCCGGGCCTGGAGCTTTTGGGCACAGCAGGTCTCCAGCCCTGACCTGAATGTTCCAGGCTACCCTGGTCTAATCAGAGGTCAGAAGCTAAACAGGGACAACCGTGGTTAGTGCTTGGATGGAGGACCATCAAGGAAGCCCAGGGTTGCTACACAGAGGCAGGCAATGGCAAATCACTTCTGTTCATCTCTTGCCTTCTCAGATCTTGGCTGCTCAGGAGGGCTAGTCCTGGATACTACTTGGACGGGAGACCACCAAGGAAGACCTGGGCTGCTCTGTGGAGGGAAGCCATGGCGAACCACCTCTGAATGTCTTTTGCCTTAACTATCCTCTGGGGTTGCCATTAATTGGCAGCAACTTGACAGCGCTTTCCACCACCAGTAGGTGATATGAAAGTTCTCTGTGTGAGACCCCGGAGAGCCACAGCCAGTAAGACTAGGCAATGCTGCCCTGACCTGGATAGCCCAGGCAATCTAGTCATATCTCGGAAGCTAAGCAGGGTCTACCCTGGCAAGTACTTGGATGGGAGACCTCCATGGAACACCAGAGGAGGGCGTAGGCCTTATTCAGCCACCTCTCTGAATATCATAAGAACAGAAGAGAAAATGTTGGATCAGGCCAATGGCCCATCTAATCCAACACTCTGTGGCACACAGTGGCCAAAAATAGGAGGTGCCATCAGGAGGTCCAGCAGTTGGGTCAGGACACTACAAGTCCTCCCACTGTCCCCCCCCCCACGCACCAAGAATACAGAGCATCCCTTGCCCCAGCCTGAGAGTTCCTATCTATACCTTGTGGCTGATAGTCACAGATGGACCTCTGTTCCATATGTTTATCCAATATCATCCAGGACCCCAGTAGGGGTCAGTCACCAGAGGTTGCCATTTTTTCCAGGTGCCCACATACATATGCACATATGAAAAACACAAAAAAGAAAAAGAATAAGTACTCATCTTGACAACCCAATGGTCTGATTCTGTAGAAGCCTTCATGTGTTCGTGTGGACTTCTGGTAGGCCCCGGAGCATTTCAGATTTGCTTTAGTTCCTACTAACACACTTAGCGGTCAAGGTGGCCCTTGATCCATTTAACTCCATATTCTCCTCCTCCTCTTCCATCTGTCTTCAATTTCAAATGTTGGGATTTACATGTTTAATTCAAATCATCCTCACTAGCCAGAGAAGCGAAGATGGATTCGGGGTTTTTTTGTTGTTGTTCTTTTCTCTCTTTTTTGTAAATTCTCACTGCGAGCATCTCTTCCCTCGGGGAAACATTTTGACAGCTCGGTGCCAAAAATAACACAAATGCTGCAGCTAGCTTTTTGCTACTAACTGTCGAAATTGTAAGGAAACAGCAAAGTTAAAGAGCACTAATGCATTCCACATATTCAGAATACATCAAAGGAAGGAAGAAGCCGACATTGGCAAGGAAAGTTTTCAAAGCACACGTACCAATATTTCCCCAATTTTAATTTTATTTTTTTCCCCAGGCTTTGTTATGGAAATGGCTGTCATTTAGCACATGGATTATGATGAGTGAGAGAGAGGGGGGGGGATTCATTTGGAACAGGCCAATAACATTTACAGATGACTTTCTGCTCACGAGAAGCCCAAGCTCTTGTGGCTCTCTTGAGATGAACACCACAGCTCATCAGAGAGTAAGCCTACCTCCTTCCCATATGTTCCAGGCTCCCACCAGCACTCAATGATGGGGAGGATGTTGCATGATGCTGTGACATCACTTCCAGGCCATGTACCCGGAAGTGATGGCACAGCATTGCATGAAACCATAGGAATTTCTCAAATCTCTATGGTTTATACCATAGAGGTTGAGAAAATTCCTAGAGTGTTGTGCAATGCTGCAACATCACTTCCAGGTACACAAACAGAAGTGATGTCACAATGTCACACAGGTCTCCCCCCTCAAAGCTGCCAGGGGTTTCCAGTGGAGGTCTGGCATGGGAAGCTTGGGCTTCTGATGAGCGGAGGGCTGGTGTGACCCTATCACAGAGCAACCTTGCATTTCAGGAGCTCCCCTGGCATATCAGATGCTCACCTTTATTGCCATGTCAGGCCCATAGCCACGATTTTATGGCTTATGGGGCAAATATATTTTTTCCAGGTAAGGCTGAAGTTTTCAGTGCAGAAAGAAACACCATTTGGCCAATAGAAAGCTCTTACCAGGATAGATCTCTAAATTGCAAGTTGTCAACCACTTTAGATTACAGCTCTCAGCTGCTGCAAGTTAATCACTCCTGCTAACCTAAGCAACTGTTCTGGTGTCAAGGGGGCAGGTGGGGGTGGTGACTTCTTGAGTCAAGAAACCTAACACTTAGGTAGAAAAACTCTCTTAAAGGAGACTCCCTCTAAGGTGTGGAATCTTGTGAGCAAAAATTCTGTTTTGTGAGCTATGGGCATTAAAGCTGTGAGCGAGCGATTTGGCTGCTGCATAAGTTAGTTTGCTCTGGAGCCATCCTTCCTGAGCGAAGACAAAAATGTTTGAGCTGGAGGCTAAAAAAACTGTGAGTTAGCTCACACCAACTCAGCTTAGAGGGAACACTGCTCACAACTTTCATGCTGGTAGTTCACAAAGTAGAGTTTTTGCGCACAGGACTCCACAGCTTAGAGGGAGAATTGCTTGGAGGTATTGGGCAGAGCCTCATTTTGTTCATCACCACTCTGCTGCCAGCAAGGTGCAAATTAGACAGAACTGAAAGGCCTCTCCTGAATACCAGTAGTCCCAGGCAGGTGGTATGACAAGATTTGATTCTTTCTATGTGCGTCCAGGTCAGGCCTACTGCTTTGGCTTGCTCAGGGAAAAGCATAGCCTTTGTCTTGGCTTGTCAGCCCAACTTTGTCTCCACCTTGGACCTTGTGAAACCATGTTAAACTTCAAGAATTCTTCAGGTCTCACATGAGTTCTCACATGAGAGCCAGTCTGGTGTAGTGGTTAAGTGCGCAGACTATAATCTGGGAGAACCGGGTTTGATTCCCCACTCCTCCACTTGCAGCTAGTGGATGACCTTGGCAAAGCCATAGTTCTGTTAGAGCTGTCCTCTCAAGGACAGTTTCTGTCAGAACTCTCTCAGCCCCACCTACCTCACAGGGTGTCTGTTGTGGGGAGGGGAAGAGAAAGGAGATTGTAAGCCACTCTGAGACTCCAAGTGAAGGGCGGGGTATAAATCCAATTTCTTCTTCTTCTTCTTCTTCTTCTTCTTCTTCTTCTTCTTCTTCTTCTTCTTCTTCAATTTGTCTAAGGAATACATAGGCAAACACCAAATACTAGGTTGCAATGTTCCCTCTAAGCTGAGTGAGTGTGAGCTAGCTCACGTTTTTTGAGCCTCCGGCTCACACATTTTTGTCTTCGCTCAGGAAGGAGGGCTCCAGAGCAAACCAATTTATGCAGCAGCCAAATCACCTGCTCGCAGCTTTAATGCCAGTAGCTCACAAAGTAGAATTTTTGCTCACAAGACTCCACAGCTTAGAGGGAACATTGGTTGGGGGTGTTGTTTTTTTAAAAGAAAATTCAACATTTATTTATGACCGTTTTAAATGATTTGTGACTTGACTCAACTGCCTGTTGAAACAATTGCTGGCCACGCAGGAGCAGCAGCACAGTGAAGATGGGAAGAAGCAAAACTTCAATGGGCTGAATGAGAAAACTGCACACAGGGAAGCTGGTTGCACTGGACGATTAGGAAGGAATAGTTGAAGCAACCTGCCAAATAGCAGCAAACAGGCTGATCAACAGGCATCCACTGAATAACAGGTTCCCACTTCATCATTGGCTGGTGTTTGGATATTGTTTAATGTTTGCTTATAGTTTTGTAATGATTGCAGTCCTCCACTTCTTGCTGCGACTTATTGGTTTTTACCTATACATGTTGGATGTTTGTTATCTGCAGTTTACATGTACACAGTGTACCATGTATATGTACAGCAGTGTTCCCTCTAAGCCGAGTTAGTGTGAGCTAGCTCAAGGGTTTTTTAGCCTCTGGCTCACACATTTTTGCCTTCGCTCAGGAAGGGATGGCTCCAGAACAAACTAATTGATGCAGCAGCCAAATAGCTCGCTCACCACTTTAATGCCAGTCGCTCACAAAGTAGAATTTTTGCTCACAAGACTCCACAGCTTAGAGGGAACATTGATGTACAGTGCAAATGTATCAATAGACAAACAGCAGAGGCATGACCTGGATGGTCTAGGCTAGCCCGATCTTATTAGATCTCAGAAGAAAAGCAGGATCAGCCCTGGTTAGCACTTGGATGGGAGGCCACCAAGGAAGCCCACTAAGGAAGGCAATGGCAAACCACCTCTGTACATCTTTTGCCCTCACCTGTATAGCCCAGGATAGCCCAATCTCAACAGATCTTGGAAGCTAAGCAGGGTCGGCCCTGGTTAGCACTTGGATGGGAGGCCACCAAGGAAGCCCGCTAAGGAAGGCAATGGCAAACCACCTCTGTACATCCTTTGCCCTCACCTGTATAGCCCAGGATAGCCCAATCTCAACAGATCTTGGAAGCTAAGCAGGGTCGGCCCTGGTTAGCACTTGGATGGGAGGCCACCAAGGAAGCCCGCTAAGGAAGGCAATGGCAAACGACCTATGTACATCCTTTGCCCTCACCTGTATAGCCCAGGATAGCCCAATCTCAACAGATCTTGGAAGCTAAGCAGGGTCGGCCCTGGTTAGCACTTGGATGGGAGGCCACCAAGGAAGCCCGCTAAGGAAGGCAATGGCAAACCACCTCTGTACATCCTTTGCCCTCACCTGTATAGCCCAGGATAGCCCAATCTCAACAGATCTTGGAAGCTAAGCAGGGTCGGCCCTGGTTAGCACTTGGATGGGAGGCCAACATGGAAGTCTTAGGCTGCTACACAAAGGCAGACAATGGCAAACCACCTCTTTTCTTCTCTCACCTGGAAAACCTTACAGGTTACCATAAATCAGCTATGACTGGATGGCACTTTTCACCCCCATACAGGGGGGAAACATACTTAAAAGAGAGCCAGTGTGGTGTAGTGGTTAAGAGTGGCAGAATCCATTCTGGGGTACTGGGTTTGATTCCTGCTTCTCCACATGAAGCCTGCTGGGTGACCTTGGGTGAGTCACAGTTCTCTCAGAACTGTCTCAGCCCCACCTGCCTTGCAAGGGGCCTGTTGTGGGGAGAGGAAGGGAAGGCGATGATAAGCCACTCCAAGACTCCTGAGGGTAGAGAAAAGCGGGGCTTAAAAACGTCTTCTTCTACTACTACTACTTTTGACGGGAAGGAGTTCAGAGCAGGGTAATGGGAAATGGTATGAAAATAAAGAAACATGGCTTCAACCCTCTCAAGAGAGAAACCAAACCAAAACAAGGCTGCTTTGGTCACAATTACAGTATCCACAGTTCAAGATCTCTCTTGGAACTTTATGAGGAATTTCAGACAGACGATATATTCCGGAAGAGGAACAGTTCCCAAATGGTTTCTGGTCTGTCATTTCAGACAGAACCGTTTTAGAACCGGTTCCCTACCGGAATATATTTGTAATTTCACACACAAACGCTTCTCTCCCATTTAGAAAACGGGGCTGAAGCGTTTTACCTGTCAACCGCTTCCAAGTAGTCTTCAGTTTCCTCTCCCGGTCTCGATGCGCTTTTCCCCGCCGTTTTTCGCCCGCGCGGACGATCTCCGGCTTTTTTTTTAACATTCACTTTATAGTGTTATAGCGCTATAACGCCATAACGCAACAGCATCATATCAACCCCATTGGAATGGCTGGAGTGTTTTGTTCTAGTTCTATAGCGTTCTAAAGCGAATGTTCAAAAAAAAAAAGCCGGAGATCGCTCGCACGGGCGAAAAACGGCGGGGGAAAAGCGGGGCAGGTTGAAAAGGCAAACCGCTAAAGATCCAGCTCTTTACCGGAAGGGGAAAGCCATGTGTGAAATGGCAGCCCTATATTGGTTTACTCCATGACAGATCAAAAACGGCTTCAAAATGGGTTAAAAAGGGTAATGTGAAATTCCTTCATGTCATTTGAATGAAATCAGGACTCCAGGTTCAGCTTCCACTTGGTTACAACATACCAAATAACAGCTTTTTTTAAAAAAAAATGAAATGAAATGAAATGTACCAAGTGGCACATGAAAAGGAATGTTCCTCTAATTACAAGACATAACTTTGGGAAGATATTTTTGAAAGTTAACAGCATTTCTTTAAATTGGGGGGGGGGGAGAGGAAGACCCACGTCATTTCAATCATTTCTCCCCTTCAGCTGCAAAAGCAAATGCATATGGCACGGAAATCTGTTAGAACCGAGCACTTTACACCTTGCCGTGTACCTGCTCCAAAATTCATTTGTCTATAAATTAATCACACATGGTGGTTGTCATTTCTGATCACTTTGTCATGTGTTGGGAGCAAATTGTGGGGGGCGGGGGGAGGAAATGAGACGGATTTTTTTTTTTGGGTAAAGTTCTTTGTAGAATCTAAATAACAAACTTCTGCTTGTCAGACGTCGGGGGGCAGGAGGCACTGGAGGAGGGGGGTGAAATCACCTTCCCGTTGCAATGCATTTAATTATTCTACTAAAGAAACTTGCTATGATAATCTTCAGTCTAATAAGGATGTCTGCATCTGCTTGAGGCAGAATGAAAACTTCCCCAATCTCTGCTGTTGACTCTGGACTACCGGGGGGGGGGGCTGTGGCTCAGTGGAAGAGCATCTGCTTGGCATGCAGAGGGTCTCAGGTTCAATTCCCAGCTTCACCAGTGTAGGGGATCAAGTGACCGGTGATGTGAAAGACCTCAGCCTGAGACCCCAAAGAGCTGCTGCCAGTCTTAGACAATATTGACTTTGATGGACCAAGGAACTGATTCGGTATGAGAAGAAGAAGAGATTGGATTTATACCCCATGGCCCTTCACTACCCAAAGGAGTCTCAGAGCGGCTTACAAACTCCTTTCCCTTCCCCTCCCCACAACAGACACCCTGGGAGGTAGGTGGGGCTGAGAGAGGTCTCTCGAGAACTCTCCTTGAGAGAACAGCTCTGAGAGAACTTGTGATTGACCCAAGGCCATCCAGCAGCTGCAAGTGAAGGAGTGGGGAATCAAACCCGGTCCTCCCAGATTAGAGTCCACGCACTTAACCACTGCACCAAACTGGCTCTCTCATGTGCTCATATGACTAATGGTGACTCTCTGGGGCCCTGAGAGTCTATCCACGAGATCTTTGTTGGCTGGAGAGAGGCCAAGGATTGAACTTGGCCACTCTATCAGGCAAAAGGTTGGATCTAAACTAAATTTTCCATCTTCAGAACAGGTTTTTTCCCTTCCTGCTTCCTCACACCACAGCCCACTGATCTTCACAAAATGCTGCTTCTAGGGGATAGAGGCCACAATGTGTGTGTGTGTGTGTTAGTGCTGTCAACTCACAGCCAACTGATGGCCATCCCACAGGGTTTTCGAGGAAAGTGATTAAGCAGAGGTGGCTTGCCACTGCCTTCCTCTGCAGAGTCTTCCATTGGTGGTCTCCCGTACAAGACTTATGGTGACCCCAGTAAGCCAGAAAGCAACTGAGAAGCAGGGGTGGTTTTTCATTGCCTTCCTCTGCAGAGTCTCCCTCAGAGAAGAAGAAGAATACGCAGGTACCAAATAAGAAGCATTCCATACATGGCCATCTGATAATCTATAGGTATATGGCCCTTTCCTCTCCATAATCTTACGGGGTGAGGTCAAATTTAACGTCCTTAGCACCCCTTCGTTTATCTGTATAAGCCTTATACATCTTGTTCTTGCATTGGAGAGTTCAATTTGTAACCTAGGACTTGCTTGTCCTCAGTGCACAGAAATTAGGTCAATGATACCATACATATATTTTAGAAATGATTTGGAAAATATTTGAACACCTTGTCTTAAAATATTTTATTCATCAAGTTAAATTAAAATGTTCCATAATCAATTTCTTTTCTTTTTTCAATTTTTCCAGTTTTTCAGAAAGAAAAAAAAAAGCTTCAGGGAAAAAATGGGGGGGGGGGAATGAGTTTGTTTCCAAATTTATCCAGGCCTTCACATCTCTAACTGTGACTGACCCAAGGTCACCAAGCTTGGCTTCATGTGGAGGAGGAGTGGGGAATCAAACCTGGTTCTCCCAGATTAGAGTCTGCTGCTCTTAACCACTACACCAAACATAGCGGTTCTGCAGAACGGGAAATTGTTGGGAAATGACAGTTTAGTCTAGAAACAAAGTTTGCAGTTTAGCAGTGAATGATAGTCCCACCCTGAAGCACAACTGAGGTCATCTGCAGGTGTGAAGATGTTAAGACACAGCTGGTGGTGAAATGGCAACCTTGCCTCCTTACCCATTATATGTTACCCAGGTTGGACCAGGAGTCTCTACCCTGTTTCTTGTGTAGCACTCAGAAGCAAATCGCAGGTTCTCCTCAATTCTTGTGTACGTGTTGCCCGATTCAGGTAACAACTGTGATGCTTGTAAACAAGGGTCTTCAGTTTTTTCTCCTGTGTCCTTTTTATGACCTCAGATGGTCCTACTGGGAACTCCTTGGGCCGTTAGGGAAACCCACGTGCACACTTTTTGTGCCGTTGCAAATATGGAGTTTAACATGGAGTTACGATGTTAGCAGCCTTGTCCGAATCTCACCAGATCTCAGAGGCTAAGCAAGGTCAGACCTGGTTAATACTAGGATGAGAGGCCACCAAGGATGTCCAGGGTTGCTATGCAGAGTGCGGCAAACAGCCAACCACCGCTGTTCACTTCTTGCTTTAAAAACCCTACGTGAGCCAGCTGCGACCTGACGGCACTTCCACTGTTATGTCCATTGACCACCGCTAGGTGACGGCAAGAAATACCTGATCTTGGCTCGGCAAGGACAATAGGGACTAGGATCCTGAATCCTACCACGGGTACCAATGGTAACATTGGCGGGAAGTTTAAACCCACCAATGGGACTTGGGGGTGGTCTGCAGGATTGTATTAGTTGGCCTACGGCCGGTATTTTCCCTGTTCTGTTGTTAGGAACGAATAAACGAGTCAATCCGCATGTCATAGTACGAGTCCTCCATGCGGCAAACCCCGCACTTTATATCCACCACCATCACTTGGTTTAGTGGGTGCTGTAGCCCAGAGGCAGAACAACTGCTTTGCATGTGGAAGGTCCCAGGTTCAATCCTCAGCATCTCCCAATAAAAGGACCTGGCAGTAGGTGATGTGTAAGACCTCCTATCTCACAGGGTGTGTCTGTTGTGGGGAGGGGAAGGGAAAGGAGTTTGTAAGCCACTCTGAGACTCCGAATGAAGGGCGGGGTATAAATCCAATCTCCTCCTCCTCCTCCTCCTCCTCCTCCTCCTCCTCCTC
>NW_015170888.1:874031-875898 GCF_001447785.1 Gekko japonicus
CTCCTCCTCCTCCTCTTCTTCTTCTTCTTCTTCTTCTTCTTCTTCTTCTTCTTCTTCTTCTTCTTCTTCTTCTTCTTCTTCTCCTTCTTGAGACCACAGAGAGCCACTGCCAGAGGAGACCATGACAGATGGATGTTCTGACTCTGAGTATGACAGCTTCATGTATGAGGCACCTGTTATTTATTTATTTAAACTATTTACAGCTCCACCTTTACCTCAAAGTATCTCCGTGATGAATGTGACGACCCCCCCCCCCCAATGTTCCCTTGTTTTCAGACATTAGGTTCCATTTGCATGTCACTGCTTGTCCTGAGACCTTAGGAGTCATAGAATCATAGAATCCAAGAGTTGGAAGGGGCTATATAGGTCATCTAGTCCCACCCCCTGCTCAATGCAGGATCAGCCTAGAGCATCCTTGAAAAGTGTTTGTCCAGCTGCTGCTTAAAGACTGCCAGTGAGGAGCTCACCGCCTCCCCCGGCAGCTGATTCCCCTGTTGTACAACTCGTACTATAAAAAAACTTTTCCCTAAGATCCAACCGGTACCTTCCCGCTCTTACTTTAACCCCCTTCTTGCGAGTCCCGTCTTCTGCTGCCAACAGGTACAGCTCCCTGCCCTCCTTTAAGTGACAGCGCTTCAAATACCTTGAAAGAGAAATCATGTCCCCCCCCTCAACCTCCTCTTCTCCAGACTAAACATTCCCAAGTCCCTCAGCCTTTCCTCATAGGGTTTGGTCTCCAGGCCCCCGATCATCTTCGTCACCCTCCTCTGCACCCGCTCCATTTTGTCCACATGCTTTTTGAAGGGAGGCCTCCAGAACAGCACACAATACTCCAGGTGTGGCCTGACCAACACAGTGTTCAGCGGGACTATCACATCTTGTGATTTGGATGTTATGCTGTATAGATTCTGCCCCCCCCCAGGCCAGTCCAGGGATGGAGGGGAAAACTCTACACTGGCTCAATACATTACTCAATCACTCAGAGATGTAGGCCCTCTGGATTTCAAGACAATAGCCACCAGAACCTTTTTTAACTAGGGTCCCTTTCCAGCCCAAGAGCAAGGTTCAGACTCTCAACTGGCCTCTGGGACTTAACACATCAGCAACTCAATCTAGAGCTGCGCAGTTAATCTTACCAGGGTAGCATAATTGTTCAGCGGTTTAGGCTGCAAGATTTAGCTTGGAATTCAGTTACACATCAAAACAGACACTATTTATAAACAAGAATAAGGTTTATTCAGTAGAGAACTTAGCACAGACTAGAAGGATTTCAAAATAACAGCCTAGGCAAGTTTTGCCTTAACTAAACAGTAAGAAGCATATTTACCAACATCAGGGTAGCATCCAAGAGTTCAATATTGTCCATTGGAATAGTCCAGGTACCCCCAAGGGGGTTTGAGGAGGAACATCCCCTCCTTGCCTTCATGTGCTCTAAGGCACAAGGGGATCCTTTGTTCTCCCACAGACCACATGGCAGGACAAGAGCATTTCAGGGGTAAGTCCACAGAACAGCAGAGATAGCAGGAACAGAAGAGAGTTCTCTCCATAGGGTTTGACCGGATATAGGGCAGTCCCAGTCTCCAAAGTAGCCCTGGCCAGGGGCCAATTGGAGTAGACATGAGAGTGTCCAATTGTAGGGTTGCCATGGGGACAACATCTGAATGATCAGAGCTCTGAAGAGCACACCCGCAGTCATGTGCCCCCCAAATTCAATCCCACCCATGGCCTACATGACTGTTTGCTTCTTTGCTAGGCCATCTTGTCTTCTGCCAGCATGGAAGTGTGAAAAATGTAGGGTTATATGGCAGGCTATTGAGGTCATATGGCTTCTATAGGAAATCAACACAACAGGGCATCAGCCAGACAC
>NW_015170888.1:876090-895222 GCF_001447785.1 Gekko japonicus
CGATAGGCTATTTACAGTAACCGGGCGACCATTGGTCTCCCGGCTGGGAAGCTAGCCCTTTTGATTGGGCCGGCTAGGATCCTTCGGATCCTTTGTCTTTCGACTGAAGCTACAGCAGAATGGTGCCTGGCCACCCCGGGCAAGTCTGGGCATGTCAGGCTGAATACATTGCACCCCTCCCCCCTTGGTTCGCAATGCACCCACAGACGAAGTCCTTCAGGTGCGCTGGTGGCTTCCTGGGGCGAGTCGAGCGGCGAGGTTCTGGGGTGGCTATTGGTTCTGTCTCAGGGGCCCTTGGGGCCGAGTGGACCGGTCCCGGGGTTCCGGGGTGGTTCATGGGGTCAAAAATCCCACCTTCGTCGCCAGTGAAAAGTATGCAGACGGAGCCATTGTGCTGCAGCCACGTGGTTGGGTGGCCCCTGGAATGGCGGCGGCGTCGGGAGCGGTGAGAAGGGCGCTGCTGCTCTCGGGGTCAGCAGGGTGCGAAGCAGAGCCGGGAGTGGAGCGATGAGCAGTAGCCGGAGAGCTGGGGTGCGAAGCGGCGCGGTCCCCGGAGGTTGCAGCATCGGGGCTCGATGCGGTGCTCGTGTTTGTGTCCGGGTCTTTGTTCATGGGGTCGAAGATCCCACCTTCGTCGCCAGTGAAAAGTATGCAGACGGAGAGTGATTTCAGCTAAGCATACCTTTATTTAGTTCAGGACAAAGACAACTGACCGGCTCGCAGGCCGGTTTATATGCATTCAGAAAACCCGCCACCAAGCACACCTAAACACACCCCCTACTCTCGATAGGCTATTTACAGTAACCGGGCGACCATTGGTCTCCCGGCTGGGAAGCTAGCCCTTTTGATTGGGCCGGCTAGGATCCTTCGGATCCTTTGTCTTTCGACTGAAGCTACAGCGGAATGGTGCCTGGCCACCCCGGGGAAGTCCGGGAATGTCAGGTTGAATACATTACAATAGGAATCAATATTTCTATACATATGCCTCTATTGATACACCCCAAGATCGCATTAGCCTTTTTTCCCGCTGCATCACACTGGCTGCTCATATTTAAATTATGGTCCACCCATACCCCAAGATCTTGTTCACGCACTGCTACCTAGAAGTGTATCCCCCATCCAGTATGTGTGTTCCTAATTTGTGTTACCCAGATGTAGAACTTGGCACTTATGCTTGCTAAATTGCATCTTGTTCCCATCCACCCACTCTTCCAGTGTGTTTGATCTCATTGAATATCATCACTCCAAACCAATAGGGGCCAATGTGTCCAAAGTGATACTTGAGACCAAGTATCTGTGATCTGGAGCTGCACTCCAGTTGTCTTAGCAGGCATTCTGCAAGTTCCTCAGTTCTGGAGCCGTATCTGCAGAACTTTATCCCTGTGATGTTCATTTGGGGCCGGGCCCTTCATTCTCATCCTCCAGGTGGTAAACAAAGACCTTGTGATGTAGGAGCACCTTTAGGTGAGTTTTCTCCATTTTAATTACAGTCAGGGCGGGGTCATTTCCTGCAGGAGCGCACAAGAGCGGAGCTCCGGCAGTAAGGAGCCCAGGGGGTGGGCACATGCAACAAGCCCTGCCCCCTGCTCCCAGCAGCCCTCATTCGGGCCACAACAAGCAAGAAGCAGCCAGGTAAGTTGCAGAGCCCCTCCCCCCGGCCCGCCTTCAGGTACAAGTTCTCCCTCCTCTGTGAGGACAGATCTGCATGTCCCCCCCCCAATAGCTAGCAATCCAAAAGAGTCCAGTGGCGCCTGAGCGGTGGGTGTTGCCTTCTGACACACTTTCGGTGATGTCAGTGGGTGTGGCATATGCAAATAAGTTATGCTAATGAGCTCCTGTACCTCTTCTTCTACGAAATGACCCCTGATTACAGTGCATAGGCATTTCTTCATCGTATTTCTCTGTTCGTTATCCCACTATTCTCCATGATGGGAACAATAACTTGGCTGACAAAACACAAAAATAAAATGTACAAAAATGCAGTTGAAGTAAACAAATGGGTAATTTAAAAACAAAACAAAACACAACCAACAAACAATATAGTACTTCGCATCCTGGCCAAGACCTAGGTTATTTCTTATTCAACCATACTTAAAAACATTAGCAACAAACCCTTTGATCTGAAATCCAAACAGCCATCACTCAACCAGGGGTACCTCCAGCCATCATGCCAAGTTTAAAACAAATCAACACTGTTTGGTGTAGTGCATAAGTGCGCGGACTCTAATCTGGGAGAACCAGGTTTGATTCCCCACTCCCCCACTTGCACCTGCTGGATGACCTTGGGCAAGCCACAGTTCTGTCAGAGCTGTTCTCTCAGGGTCAGTTCCCTCAGCGGTCTCTCAGCCCCACCAACCTCACAGGGTGTCTGTTGTAGGGAAGGGAAGGGAAAGGAGGTTGTAAGCCACTCTGAGACTCCGAGTGAAAGGCGGGGTATAAATCCAGGTCTCCCCCCCCCCTTCTGCACTAAAAACGAATTCAACCTTCTTTTTAATCCAGGTGTCCCCCCCCCTTCTGCACTAAAATCGAATTCAACCTTCTTTTCAATCCAGGTCTCTCTCCCCACCCCCCCCATTCCACATTATATTACCTCCCTTCAGTGATCAGCCCGGTTTCAGCCTGCTGTTGCACTGGATTATTTGGATGCTGTTTTGGCCTGGATTTAAACTGCTTCAATTTGAACACTGAGAAAAGGACCAAGGTACCCAGCATCCTGGTATCAGAGTTTTCAGATCTCCGAAATGCACGAGTAGGTCCCAATTGCATCTGCCTGGTTGGATCGGGCCAATCTTACTTGACACTTTGCAGTCAGATACGTCCAGCGGAGACAACCAATACTATGTAACTGATCAAAACAAACCAAAAATCCCTTGAAGTTTAGTTAGGAGTTTGAGAAAGGAGGTCCTAGAATCTGTAGGGAGCAAAGTTGATATTTCAAAGGGATTTTTTGGGGGTCTCTTTCACTTTAATTATATTACGGCGAGTGTTTGGTTCAGGTACGGTTTCTCATCATGATACCTATAATATGAACATGATCAAAAAATGGCAGATTCCCCATTTTCAGTCCCACTTAGTTCCTGCTTCCAGAACTTAATTATTTCACTACGTATGCTTTGTGATGTTCAAATAATAAGTGACCTGGGGGGAAAAAAAGATGAAAACCTCAGAAGAATTTTTCCCCCTCTCACTCTAAATATCCAAACATTATAGTTGCAACACATTTGGAGCCTGTGATCAGCATTCCCCCCCCCAAAGGAGAATATTTTGAAGGAGAAAAGCCCCTTGCAACTCAAAAGTAATTCAGCAGCAAGAGTAGATTAAATATCCGCCATATTAGTCACACGGCATTAAATGGAATTGGATTGACTGGGAAAGGGTCAAAGAGTTGTTGAGGACTGTAGCCCACCAGAGTTGCTGAAGGCTTCAGCAATAAAATTCAACCATACTTAAAATCATTAGCAACAAACCCTTTGATCTGAAATCCAAACAGCCATCACTCAACCAGGGGTACCTCCAGCCATCATGCCAAGTTTAAAACAAATCAACACAGATGCTCCTCCTTAAGAGAGGTATGTTGCTTGTAAATCTTTCAATGAAGGGCGGGGACAGAGAGGGAATGTTTCCACTTTTGCACCTGAGAAGTAGCAGGGCTATTTTTGGGCAGGAACGCACAGGAACGGAGTTCCGGCTGGCTCCCAAGTTGGCCACGCCCAGCAGGAACTCATTAGCATAATAGGCCACACCCAACAGCAGAAACTCATTAGGATTGGCTACATTAGGGGTGTGTGGCCTAACATGCAAAGGAGTTCCTGCTACAAAAAAGCCCTCCGTTTTGACAACAAACAAGGTAAACAGAATAACAAGCAAAAGGTGGGTGTGGCTGGATGACCACACTTCTGGTAACATGGGGGTGCGGCCTAATGTGCCAATGAGCTGTGCTGTCAGGGGTGTGGCCCAATATGCTAATGAGTTCCTGCTGTTGGGTGTGGCCTATTACGCTAATGAGTTCCTGCTAGGCTTTTTCTACAAAAAGAGCCCTGGAAGTATGGATGGTGTATATGGAGCAGAGGTCCATCAGTGGCTATTGGCCACAATGTATAGATAGGACCTCACAGGCTTTGGCAAGAGATGCTCTGTCATCTTGGTGCTTGGAGGGGGGGCAACAGTGGGAGGGCTTCTAGTGTCCTGGTCCCACTGGTGGACCTCCTGATGGCACCTGGTATTTTTGGCCACCGTGTGACAGAGTGTTGGACTGGATGGGCCTTTGGCCTGGTCCAACACTGGCTTCTCTGATGTTCTTATATTCTTAAATCAGGAGAGTTCTAAATATCCAAAATTCTATTGACCATTCATGACTTTTCCTAAGATACCAAACAACGGGTCTGGTTCCATAAGCAGATTTTAACAAATACTTGACATTGGCCCCAGTCACACGGGAGGTTTTGGCCCGGAAGAGGGACGGATCGGGGGTGCAGCAAATGGGCATGAGCACACCGCAACATCTGGGAATTGGTGCGCACCCGTCCCCGATCCGTCCCTTCAGGCCTAAACCGCACAGTAAAAAAACAACAACAACAAAAAGGTAGCACCAACCGGAAACGCCTCAGCAAGCACGGCCGTCGGAGCGCCGGAGCGCCCATCTTCAGGAGCATTGGAGGCTCCCAGCCAAACTGTGCGTGCGCACACATGCGCAGCCAGCTGCCTTGTGCTCTTTTCCGTGGCTCCCCCCCCCGACATCTGATCATGCTGGGGAGCAACCGCGCGGCACCATGTGTCTCTTTTGGTCGCATCAATCCCCCCCCCCGTGTGGCAGGGGACATTGATTTCTACAAAAGAGGCTGAAGGAACCAGCAAGGGTTCTGTGGGATGGGAGCTAGAAGAGCTGCCCAGAATGGGGGAGTCCCAGGTTCAAACCCCACTCAGTCCTGGAGCTCATGAGGTTGCCTTGGCCAACTGCAGTCACACACACTAAATAATCCACTTTCAATGCACTTTCGAAATGGATTGTGCCAGTTCACACAGTGGCTGTGGCCACACTGGTGGCTAGGCGCGATATGGTGCCACCTCTAATTACAAGTTTACAAGTTTCGTTTATTGTCTTAGCCATTGGCCATAACAGCCCAAAGTAAATCAAAGCACAACAGAAATATACATCAATAGCTTGCAGTAAGTCCTAGACCCCGTCTTATCTTTTTTGCCGCCAGTGCAAACAAAGCCATTCTGCTAGTAACATGTGCATCAGTATCAGAAAGCAAGAACACGGTCAAATCCTGCTCAGCAATTCCATTATACAGAGGTACAATAGGATAAATAAACCTTTGCCTAAGTGATTCGTGCCATGAACATCTCAGAATGTAATGCTCGACATCATCCACTTCATCCATACCACATAGGCATATTCTAGAAGCGGCAGGGGCACCCAGAAAGCGGTTTACATTGTTGCAGGGCATGTGAGCCACACAGCACACCCTGCTGTGGGATACTCACGGAGACATCCCGTGGTAGAGCATCCACATTGCTGCAGTGCCTCAGTGCCTACAATTTCAGACTGCCACATCCATCCTGCGCGTGCTCCCCCATGTTCAGACATCTGGCCATGTGCAATGACGGCGCCGGGAGCCAAAAACACCACTTGTGATGTGGTGCCTTTTTAACCCGGCTCCCAGTTGTCCTATGATTGAATAAGTATGGCTGGGGAAAGCCTGACAGATGTGGCTGTCTGACTGCGCCCATTTGATCCGGAGGGGAGGAGTGGCTCTGTTGGGTCAAACTGCCCGTGTGATCAAAGCCAATAAAAATCCAGTTGGAAAGTGCATTGAAAGTGGATTATTCAGTGTGCGTGAATGCAGCCACAGTCTATTATTTCTCAAAGGGGGGTAAGGACAATATTCAGCAGGGGATATCCATGTTCCCTCATTTATTCAGAGGATGGGTGGCTCAAAAATTAATAGCTGGGATTTAGACCAGTGGCTCCTCACTTGGGGGTTGGAGATCTCCTGGGGGGGACCTCAGAATTATTGCAAGGGGTCTGCAAATCCATACGAGCACCACACATGGTGGTTTTGATCTTTTTGTCAGCCAACATATTTTCTCAGCCAACAAATACTAATGGTACAACTACCATCGAGTTGGGTTAGGGTTGATATTGAAAAGCACTCCTCATGTACAAGAAGGTTGGAAACCACCATCTTAGGCCTTCCATCTTCATCTAGGGGTTGTGATTATGTCTTCTCCATATCCAAGAACCCTTGTCGTCTCATGATGTGCAAAAGGTAAAGGTAAAGGTTGAAATCCTTGCTCGAAACCCAGTTGAATCCGACTCTAGGGTTGAGGTGCTCATCTCTGTTTCAAAGCAGAAGAGCTAGCGCTGTCCGAAGACGTTTCCGTGGTCATGTGGCCCACATGACTAAACACCAAGGTGCACGGAATGCTGTTTCCTTCCCACCGAAGTGGTACCTATTTATCTACAATTTCTTGCTTTCGAACTGCTAGGCTGGCAGGAGCTGGAACCAGAGACGGGAGCTCACTCCGTCATGCGGCACACTCGGGTCTCGAACTGTTGAACTACTGACCTTCCACAGCCTGCAGTTCAGTGCCTTAACCGCTTGAGCCACCGCAGCTCATGATGTGACCAAAGTACAATAGCCTCAGTTTAGTCATTTTAGCTTCTAGGGAGAGTTCAGGGTTGATTTGATCTACAACCCACTTATTTGTCTTGGGCCGTCCACAGTCTGAGTAAAACTCTCCTTCAACACCACATTTCAAAGGAATAAAGTTTCTTCCTATCAGCTTTCTTCGTTGTCCTTCTTTCCCACTGCTACACGGTAAATCTCACAGATGAAGTGTGCATGCACACGAAAGCTCACACCTTGAATAAAACTTTGTTGGTCTTCAGGGGTCATTTCGTAGAAAAAGAGGTGCCGGAGCTCATTAGCATAACTCATCAGCATAACATATTTGCATATGCCACACCACCTGACATCACTGGAAGTGTGTCAGAAGGCAACACCCACCGCTCAGGCTCCACTGGACTGTTTTGGATTGCTGGCTATTAGGGGGGGGGGACAGGACATGCAGATCTGTCCTCGCAGAGGAGGGAGAGCTTGTACCTGAATAAAACTTGGTCTTAAAGGTGCCAGTGGACTGTTTTGGACCGGGGGGACTGTGGGGAGCTCTGCAACTTCCCTGGCTGCTTCTTGCTCTGACTGAGAGCTGCTGGGAGTAGGGGGCAGGGCTTGCTGCATGTGCCCGCCCCCTGGACTCTTTACTGCCGGAGCTCCGCTCCGGTGAGCTCCTGCAGGAAATGACCCCTGTTGGTCTGAAAGGTGCCATTGGACTCTAACTTTGTTCTGTTGCTTCAGACCAACAGGGCTACCCACATAGACCTCTGTAATGTTGTTGTTGTTGCTTAAAAAAGCAAATAAGAGCTAACAAGGGATTGCTAATTTTGCTAACACATTGAAACCATGAAGCTGCCCTATACTGAATCAGACACTTAATCCATTAAAGTCAGTTTTGTCTTGCACATCCCCTACTTCCAGATCATTTAACTGGAGATGCCGGGGATTGAACCTGGAACCTTCTGCATGCCGAACAGATGCTCTGCCACTGAACTGCAGCCCTCCCCCTATTGCTACAGTCCCAAGAGACAATGAAATAGAGATCAGGATACCATTTAGGACGAGGGGAGAGATTGCATTGGCACCCAAGTTGCGAGATGCAAAGACGGATTTTTTTTGGGGGGGGGGGAGTTGGTTGAAACCAAACAAAAGAGCCAGGAGAGCAATTACATCTCCCACAGTTAGTGACGTGCCGAAGTTTTTGAACTAGTTGCCTATTTAAGAGAAAGAATGGTTTCCACCTGAGAGAAGGCAGATAAAAGGAGGACTCTTCAGTCACTAATAACCAGCTGACATCTTTCTGTTGATTTTGTACATTTCTTCTCTGTTCGTCGGGGAAATGACAAGTATAATTAAAGTTGTTAACTACACTGGGTGATGCGTCAGTCAAAGAAAATATCACCCTTCTAATTTCTCTCAATGCAAAAACCAGGATACAACATGATGTGCGTGAAATGAATCCCTCGTGAGAAAAGGGTTTATTCTCCTGGGACTCACGACAAGGGGGAGGGAATAGTCTATATGGGGAGGTGAGACAGTGGACTTCGTCACCTGTTTGTGGGCATACAGCAAAATCTAATTTATTTTGCTTAAAAGTGCTGTGTGGGGGGGTAGGGAATACATTTTCTTCAGCCTTCTCCATCTTCACCCTTCGAGCTCACCCTTTACCACTGCTTATCTTGGTGCCATTGGCTTAGCTGCTCTGATGTCACAGAAGGGCTGTATAGTCAGGGGCTCGTGGTTATTGAGCATGGTATTATATCTTGAATCCCTTCTTCCCATTTGCCATGGACTTTCAAAGCAAGGGGCTCATGTCCTCTCGACCCATTTGGAAACTTGGTTAAAGATAGGCAGCTCGTTTGTTTCAATGCTGGCGAAAACTCAGGTTGCTGGAGATTTAGCATAGTCGTGTGTGTGTGTGTGTGTGTGTGTGTGCGTGTGTACAGAAGTTCTACAGTTCAGTTCCTACAACACCCTTTTTTGAAAGGATCTGAGAAACATTGGGAAAGAATCCGAAATCATAGAATCACAAAGGTGGAAGGGGCCTATAGGCCATCTAGTCCAACTCCCTGCTCAATGCAGGATCAGCGTGCATGCGCGCGCTCGGGACGCCGTCCGGGAGCCCCCCACTGCGAAGAAAAATGGACTTGGGAACCCTAACTTGCGTTTAGTATAGAACAAGAAGGGGGACTCGTGATACTCGCTGGGGGAGAGGAGAAGCTCCACGGGAGGAAAAGGAAGCAGCCGCAGGTGAGCCTTCTCCCCTGGCACCTACGGTGAGGCCTGCGCCCCTCCAAGCTTTCTCCCTACTTCCCACCCAGCACCGGCGGCGAGGCCTAAACTTGGCCCGCCAAGCTTTCTCCCTCCCCCCCCCCAGCAGTGGCAGTGGCGAGGACTGGCTGGCCCACCGAACTTTCTCCCTCCCTCCCCCCGCAGCTACAAGGCCTGGCCGGCCCACCAAGCTTTCTCCCTCCCCCGCCGTGGCAGTGACGGTGGCGAGGCCTGAGCTCAGCCCGCCAAACTTTCTCCCCCCCCGGTGGTGGCGAGGGCTGAGCGGCTTATAGCCACTGGCCAGCCAAGCCTTCTCCCGCCCCCTCCCCCTCCCTGGCGGCGGCGGCAAAGCCATTCTCAGAGCTGTGCAGGGAATGCGCTTTTACTTTTGGGGGGATTTAAATACCCCCCCTATTTTTTTTTCAACTTTTCAGATTTTTCTGCAGATCTGGGGATTGCCCCAAATGTGCAGGAAAATCTCCATGCCCCCCAAGTGTCCCCAGTGTGCAGATTTAGATATCCGCATGGAGGGGGCATGTTGGGAATTAGATACATGGATGTACGTTCGGGGACAGGGTTGAACCAGGATTTAAGGTCTAGTGCGGAAAGGACCTTGGTGACAGCCCTTCCTATACTTAAAGAGAGCCATCATGTCCCAGAGCTAGGAGGCAACATCAGGGGAAGGTCTTGGTCTCTATGCTCTGTTGTTGGCTGTCCAGAGGAACTGGTTGGCCACCGTGTGTGACAGGATGCTGGACTAGATGAACCCTGGTCTTCAAGTTGCTACTGGGCTCTTGCTAATTTTTAATTGTGAACATAGTCATGATTTGAGATTATGAGGAATCATCCCAAGAGCTTAGTGCCTCTGAATGTGGAGGTTCCCCTCTGCATAACTAAAGGTCTGTACAACCAAACACCTTCCAAGTGGAGCAGCGGTGCAAAAAGGCCAGGGGGAAGTAGAACTCCATCAGAGTTTCTGAGAACAGACATGCACAAAAAGCTGATTGCAGGGAACTATGCTGTTAGGAAGGAATGCGTCCAAGCAATCACGAATGACTCCCAACACCCATGAAGCACTGATGAACTGACAGACAATTGGTTGAAAAATCGGATGCCTGATCATAATTAGTGAACAGGATGTGAGCTGAGCAGGTGGGTATTCAAGCATCTCTACTCTCTCTCTTTTTTAAAAAAAACAGCTGTCTCAGGCGCAGGAAGTTCCTTTCAATCTCAATTAAGTGATGCAACAGGCTTACATATAACCCCCTTGAAACACTGAATTCCCCCTGCTCATAATTCTGATTTTTTCCCTCTTGGGATGATTCCTCATAATCTCAAATCATGACTATGTTCACAATTAAAAATTAGCAAGAGCCCAGTAGCAACTTGAAGACCAGGGTTCTTTTTGTAGAAAAAGCCCAGCAGGAACTCATTAGCATAATAGGCCACACCCAAGAGCAGAAACTCATTAGCATATTAGGCCACACCCCGGATGATACAGCTCATTGGCATATTAGACCACACCCCCATGTTACCAGAAGTGTGGTTATCCAGCCACACCCACCTTTTGCTTCTTATTCAGTTTACCCTGTTTGTTGTCAAAACCCAGGGCTTTTTTGGGAGCAGGAACTCCTTTGCATGTTAGGCCACACACCCCTAATGTAGCCAATCCTAATGAGTTTCTCCTATTGGGTGTGGCCTATTATGCTAATGAGTTCCTGCTGGGCGTGGCCAACTCGGGAGCCAGCCGGAACTCCGTTCCTGTGCGTTCCTGCCCAAAAATAGCCCTGTTGAAGACTAACAAAATATGTGGCAGGGTAGGAGCTTTCATGAGTCACTGCTCACTTCTTCAGACATGGAAGCTCCTCCCCTGCCACATAATCCATTAGTCTTTAAGGTGCTACGGGACTCTCGCTCTTTTCGACTTCTACAGACAGACTAACATGGCGACCCATCTTGAATTAAAATTGAGATTCTTGCCTCATCATGCTAGACAGCTGCCTGACGGCTTGTTTTGGGTACATGCTCAGAACTTTCTGAGAGCCAGTTTGGTGTAATGGTTAGGAGCACGGATTCTAATCTGGGAGAAGTGGGCTTGATTCCCCACTCCTCCATATGCAGCTGCTGGAGTGACCTTGGGTCAGTCACAAGTTCTTTCAGAGCTGTTCTCCCAAGGGCCGTTCTCAAGAGAGCTCTCTCAGCCCCACCTACACAACAGGGTGCCTGTTGTGGGGAGGGGAAGGGAAAGGGATTGTAAATCACTCTGAGACTCCTTCGGGAAGTGAAGGGTGGGGTATAAATCTTAGCTCTTCTTCTTTTAAATGCTATTTGAAAACATGCAAATGTGGTGTAGTATTTAGAGTGACAGACCAGGATCTTGGAGACTCAGGCTCTAATTCCTACTCTGCCATGGAATTTGGTTCAGAACCCTTGAGCCAGTCATGTACTGTTAGCATGAACAAGACAGTTGTGAGGGTAAAATGAAGGAGGGGAGAATGATGTGAGCTACCTTGTGTCTCCACTGGGGGGATAAAAGTAAAGGTTTCCCTTGCTCGAAAGCTAGTTGTATCCAACTCTAGGGGGCAGTGCTCCTCTCCATTTCCAAGCCGAAGAGCCAGCATTGTCCGAAGATGTTTCCATGGTCATATGGCCTGCATAACTAAATGCTGAGGTGCATGGAATACTGTTACCTCCCCACTGAAGTGGTACCTATTTATCTACTTGCAATTTCTGGCTTTCGAACTTCTAGGTTGGCAGGAGCTGGGACCAGAGACGGGAGCTCACTCCATCATGAGGCACTCAGGTCTTGAACTGCCGAGCTACAGATCTTCCAGTCTGCAGCTAAGCAAATCTTAACCACTGAACCACTGTGGCCCGCACTGGGGGGATAAAGTGAAGAAAAAATGATGTAAATAAGGAATAAATAAATTCCTTCCAGACTTTGGGGAGTAGGCTGTGGCTTAATGGTGGAGTACTTGCTTTGCATACGGAGCTGCGGTGGCTCAAGTGGTTAAGACGCTGAACTGCAGGCTGTGGAAGGTCAGTAGTTCAGCAGTTCAAGACCCGAGTGTGCCGCATGACGGAGTGAGCTCCCGTCTCTAGTTCCAGCTCCTGCCAACCTAGCAGTTCGAAACCAAGAAATTGCAAGTAGTTAAATAGGTACCACTTCAGTGGGAAGGTAACAGCGTTCCGTGCGCCTTGGTGTTTAGTCATGCCGGCCACATGACCACGGAAATGTCTTTGGACAGCGCTGGCTCTTCGGCTTTGAAACGGAGATGAGCACCGCAACCCTAGAGTCAGACTCGACTGGCTTTCGAGCAAGGGAACCTTTACCTTTAACTTTTTACTTGCTTTGCATACAACACATCCCAGGATCAATCCCTCGCACCTCTAGTTAGAAGGATTAAGTTGAATGCTCACCATATTCAAAAAAGAACCATCTATCTCTGAGTTACATGGAAAGATATCTTCCTTGAACCTCCTTTTTTATTTTTATAACTGGGTTTTATTAAATTTTTCACATAACATACACAAACAAACATATTTGTTGTTCAGTCGCACAGTACAAACAGATACATGGGGGTTATTTTCATTTTTACCAAAGTTTATACTGATGCCTAGTCCACCTTAATAACAATTTCTCATGAACTGTGTAAGCAACTTTTCTGTCTCTATCATCCTAACAGGTATATATTTAATTTAGTAAACTCTTAGTCTGTCTCTTGCAAGCTTGCCTACATATGTTTATCATACTAGTTTCTGGAATGTTGAGTCCATTGCACCTTTTATCAATAAAGTAAATTTATCCAATTTCACAGCCTCCAAGATTTTTTTTACAAGCTCTCGTTTTGTTGGTATCTCCGGTAATTTCCAATATTTTGCATAGAGGATTCCAGCAGCCGTAGTTAAAAAAACAATCAAATAGTGATCATCTTTGTTAGAATTGAACCTCCTGATGGCCACAATAACGTTCCAAGACACACCCAAGGAGCATTACCGAATAATTGAACTGGGAAGGGTAAGAGATCAGAACCTATTTACTCGATATGGTACGTGAAGCCTTTACCCAATAGTCATTAGGGGTACGGATTCTGAAATTCCTGAGGCAACAAGAAAAACCACTTTTTCAGGTTGTCTCCACGATTTTCCTGAACAGTAACACCCAGCCAGGATTTTTTGGCATTGCGACACCCTCCCCCACAAAACTCTGTGTTGTTGCTCATGTTTGGGTGCTTACCATTATCATTGTCAGCCAGCATCTTGTTTTTCTTTGATTCTCCTGATTCCTTGGGCAACAGCATTTCTTCCTTACAATTAGATGCTTGCAAGGGATCTCCGGAGTACTCCCGGACAATCATCATCAGAGACAAGCCCCAGGGAAGGAATTTCACAAAGCCCCTCGTAGTTCAGTAGTTCAGAACATTTTCCCCTGGGCCTAGTAACAGACTCTGTGGAGAAGTGCTTTGAATCCATGGAAGGGTCTGACTCAGATTTGGACTCCCCCCAACCCACCCCCTACTGCTGCCACCTCCAGTTCCTTCTCCACCCCCTCTTCCTTGAGGAGGACCTTCTTAAATAGTGGTAGTAATTAAGGTCCTCCTATAGTGGGTGCTCAGCCTGAAGATGTGTCTCTTATAGCACCTGGGTGATTGATTCCTCACATGTAATAACAGATACACGTGCACTATTTTTTGCTGTTGTTGGGTTTTGTGTTTGTTTGTTTTTGGGGAAATTCGAAATAATTTCAAAGATTTCAGTGACAGGGCGGAGGAGTGCAGTTTTCTGCAAAGGAAGCCTTCCTTATTTTGTGAAAGGAGACAACAGACCACAACAAGAAAGGATGGCAGATGCCAAGTTTTCAGACAAGAGAGAAAACATTTTCTATTGTCAGTCAATCACTGTAAGATTATATAAAGAAACCAGATGAAGATATGAGGGGGGGGGGGTTGTTTGTTATAAATGCCAGTGGCTGAGGTTCTCTTGGTTGGCTGCCACCATATTTTCCTCATAGGAATCAGTAGAGAAAAGGTCACTTCCTCTGAGAGGTGACAACTTCATGGGTCTGTAAAACCGAACCCTGTTGTTCACACTGCCTGACACTTGGGGGAGGGGGTAGATGAGACGGAGAGCTTTGTTGTGTACAATTTTTGTGCCATTATCTTTACAAACGGGTGCCACAGGTTCTCAAATTGGTTCCTCATTGAAAATAATGGCCATGAAATGATGGCACACACCCCAAACACATGGATTTTAGTCTTGAACCAATAATGACCCACCCCAAAATAAGGGACCACAGTAAAGCCCCCCCCCCAGTCCAGGATCTGAAATTATAACATTTATTTTCCTCAGAGCACAACCCTAATAGCTATCATAGGTTATCCCCTCCAGGTAATACAGTGCTAAAATACAATCTGATTCAAAAATACATTACACTGAAGAATCAATGGAACTCCAGCAAATAATACCATGGTGGGGCTACTTACGTTGCTTAAAGAAAGCATTGTTCAGTCATCAGGATGTTCTTTTATTGAGCTCCTTTCCCTTCATCTCTGAATATGTATATCACACCTCAGAAATGATACAAGAAAGCTGAAAAAGTACCAGAAGAAGCAAACAAAATGAACTGGGGGTAGAGGTACCTTCTTTAGAAGGAAAAACTAAAGTTCGGGGAAAGAATATCCAGGGGCAAAAATAAGGCAGTAACAACCAGTACTGAACACTGAATACTTTACTTCAGTACCAATCAGTAATGATTACTGAATACCTGACTTGAGGACCCCCCCCCCGCAGAGAGACAGTTGATAAGAAACATAAGTTACTTTCACCTGCGAGAGTATCTGAGGAAGGACACACAAAAGTGATTTCTAAAAGTATGAATGATGAAAAGAATGAGCCTTATTTCCCTCTGTCATAATGCTAGACTTCAGATCACTCAGTAAAATCGATTGGCAGTAGCTTCTGGACATACCAAAGAAAGTTCTCTTTCACATAAACCATAACTAACTTACAAACCTCACTGCCATTAGATATGGTGAAGATTATTACATAATTATTTTAATTATGTAATATTTAAAAAAAATAATTAGACAAATTCACCGACGAGGGGACTATCTATGGCTATCAGTCATGATAAAAGTAAGAGAACCTCCATGTTTGGAAGCAGGGTACCTCTGAGTATAATGTGGTGGACCCGAACTAAATTGGCGTTCCCCACCAATTTCCCTGTCCCATTACAGACCCTCTCTTCCTGTCACTCCTTGGAGTCCCCTGTCCACTAGGAGCAGCACTTTTTAGAGATCAGAAGTCTTGTAGTGTGGAGGCAACAAAGCCGATAGAAATTTATGTCTGGATACAGGCATAAACAACAAAGGATAAGCAATCGCTTCAATCCCTGCTTGTGACCTTCTTGGTGGCATCTGTCTCGGTGCAGTTGGAAACAGAATGGGGGTCTAGGTGGACTTTTGGTCTGGTCTGGGCTTCTTGTTACATGCTTGGATTTAAAAAAAAGTCCACACATTGATCAAACTCTCAAGATGGCCAAAAGAAAGAAAGGGGTGTTTTCTACATCAAGTGAAATCACCACCTGGAAGATATTTCTATTCATTATTTTGATAACTAGCACAAATACCACTTTATTTTAGAAGCTACCAGTGTATGAGGTGAATCTGTATTGGAGGTCATGTTGACTTGAAGAATAAACTGTAATTTTCGGCCCCAAAATTTCATATCTTCAAGAATGCTGCAGCTCAAAGAATCCATTTCTTTTGCCCTGATAGTGACCGAAAGAATGGCGGACACCTCCTCAGTTTTTAGCCCGTTTTCAATCTTTGAAGGCTTATTTTCTTTCTAAAAAAGGGCATGGGGCCTAGGGTTCCACTTAAAAGTTTCTCGCCATACTTAGCCAAGAAACACAAAGTGTTGGTTGAAGTATAAACACAGGGCCCTTTTTTCTTTGACCACTCTTGCGGTGGGATGGGATAGTGTTGTTAGTTTATGTGAGAGAAAATAGCGTAGGCCCTTTGGGAGGGGGAAAAAGTGGAATTGGATTAAGGCTTTTGTGTCTGCCTCAATGCTGAGGGGAATTAGCAATAGTTGTAGGCACTTAAAGGCTCTCTCATGCTGAAGCTTATCCCAGATTTTACACAATAAACATTTGAATATCAACAGTGTTTTGCAACTTGCCTCACTAATGTATAAACTTCTCGCTTTTGAATCTCCCAAATCCCTCCCAATGTCCCTTATTCCCTCTAAATAAACTTTTAGGGCCTAGCGCAGGAAATACCCCGTCAGAGATGAGGGTTTGATTTTTTTTGTTTTGTTTTTGTTTTCCCCCTTCCTTTTATATTCTTTTTAAATTTTCTAATCCACAGATTTAAATACTCCCATCTGATTAGCTGGCTTAAGAACTTCAAATGTTCTGATTTCTCTGTAATTCACCTTTTCATTTCCCCCCCCATCTGTCATCTCTCAGCTCACCTAAAAAGAGAGAAGGAGAGAGAGAGAGAGACGTTAGGTTTGCGCAGCCTCATGAATGTTAGAAAACCACTCGATCTCCATCTTCATGACGGCAGATCCCTGTACAAGTTGACAGAATGCGCCTCTCCTGTTTTTTTCTTCTGAAATCAGCTCGTTTTCTTAAACAAGTCTCCGTGGCCCATGAGAAGTTTGGAAGGAAGACCAGCAAAGGGTGTGAAAGAAAGAGGACAGTTGGACGCCTCTCAGTTGGAGTTCCATGAGCATCAATAGATTTTGATGTCATTTGCATTTAAGTGAGCACTCTCAATTAGTTCTAGGACCTGGAATTTTGTGACGTCACTAGCTGCAAATGCATGCTGACATAATCAGCCTCTTTTGTAATCCTTGGCTGTAATCAACAAATACGGAGTGAAGATTATGGTAGGGTATTTCTCCCCCCCCCCCAGAAGACGAGTCTCAGTACGACTTAATTTGAATTTCCTCGGCAAACTGTAGAGAAGAAGTCAGACAGATTCATTCATTTTAGGAGAAAGCCATTTTCTGCTGGTAATACAGAAACCCAAGGCGCAATATTCGGCAGTTGTTAATGTAAGCTTAGAAAATTCATTTTATAGATCCCATTTCTTGAGTACCCATTAGGGCACGATGCTGATAATCATTTCAAAGATGATGATATACTACCCATTGCTTTGCAGTTTTCCTGAGAAGAAATTGGAACTTTAATCTGATAAACAATATTTAAAGCTTCTTTTAAAATGACATATTTCTTAAAAGGCTTCATTGCCTTGAGGGCAGGGGAAAGAGAGCGGGGGGGGGAATGAAGACATTACGGGCCTGTCCATTTCTGAAGAACATTGAAGCCTTTTGCCTATTCAATTTGATACAATGATGTGTAGATGAATAAAGTTATCTCCACTTTTGAATAGGATGGTGTCAGTGGGAGGGTAAGAAGGAAAGAACTTGGAATTTGAAAAGAATACTTAGGCAGAAAAAAAGAACGAGAAGGTCAGAGTCCAGCTGCCGTGAATGGCAAGAGGACAAACAAAATTGTGGACAGCCCTAAATAAGGACAACTATTGCTGCCGTTCCTTGCTTCAAGTAGCTATTATATGAACCCACATTTCTGTAGGCAAAGAACATTTTTTTAAAGATTTCACACTGATGCAAACCTAGAATGACCAAGAGCATCTGCACAAAACTTACCACTTTTAATGGAGCAGATGACGCAGGCCAGCAAAGGTAGGAGAATCCAAAGCGATAATAATGACCACAAAAACGATGAAATTCGCAGCACAATTAGAATGGGGTGCTTTTTTTCCTTCCAGATTGTATAGATGCATCTGTGTGTGTTTTTTCTCTCTCCCCCATTTCCCCCAACAAACGAATACAGATTCAGAATCAGGTAATATCTCATGCAAACCCCACCCAACTTTGTTCTTCTTCTTCTTCTTTTGCTTAGCATTGTTAGGCCTTCATTCATAAGGTGAAACTTGAAAACGAGAATCAAGAACCGATTTTTGTTTTCTAAAAAGATTTTAAGAATATATCGCCTTCCCCCCCCTTAATAACTCATCGGCATGGTTTCTGAAAGAGCTGCCACCGATTGAGTCCAAGTGGGCAAGAATTGTTAGTGTTAAGACATCCAGTCGATCTGTTTTCTGTCTTTCTGTGCTTGGTGTGTGGTATTGTTTCTCATCTTGTAATTATTCCAAATTTTCGGGGCGAAAAGAGAGAGAGAGAGAGAGGGGGGAAAAAAACTTGTTGCTTTATCATCACACTCATTACTGTTCTTCTTTCTTTTTAAAAAAGCAGTAAGTACTGGGGGGGGAGAGAAAACTGTTGTGTCTGGTGGGTTGTTTTGTTCAGAGTTTCTTTTGAAAAGTGTGAGAAGTAAACCGCGGAGCAATAAGACTAGCATCTGAGAGTCTGACAGGTTTCCTTCTCATGGCAGCCCATGCTGGTAAACTTCAAAAGAGCAAAATGAATTTGGATAGTAGAACAACTGGTTGACTTAAAGGGGATTTTTAAAAAAACAACAAAAAACAACAACCTTTCAAATACAGCAAGAGATCCCTTTTAATTTATATTTTAAAGAATCAGAGGCCGTAGGAGTCCCATGCATTTTGTTTATCATTGTGCAGAGGCTGTCAAAAGAATGGAAACCAACATAGTTACTGTTTCAGGCTATGTCCCAGGGCCATGTTTTTATTTCCTTCCAAAAATAAAATTGAAATCCCTGCTATTTCATTTTGCTGCCCCTTGCTAATCAGAGTGTGTATTCCAAGGGAATTTTTTAAAGTCCTAAATAAAAAGTACAGGCTACCTGCAGAGTAAGGAGTTGGGAGGAATGTGGAGGCCAAAGAGTTAAAAGTGTTAAAAATCAGAATGCGGGGGGGGGGGAAGGATCCCTTTTAGCCAGAGCTATAAGAAAAGTCTTGGAAAACTGGACTAGGCCAGCTTAAATGGCAGGTGTGGACGATGCACTGGATATCTCAAAGTTTCTGTCTTTTGTCCACTGCTTTTTTAAAGCGTGATCCAACCTACGCTGAGAAATCCAGGGATTAATCGGGAGGTTTAAATGGGAGCTTTAAATGGTTTAGCTACAGGTTGGGCCAGTCTTTATGAAAATGACAGTTGAGTTGTGTTCCTTTCCACAGAATGTCTCCCCCACCCTTCGTCATCCCCCCCTGCACCCCACCCCCACGGTTGGATGTGTCCCCCTTACAATATTGTATCTTACAATTAAGCCGTTGACAGCTCTATTA
>NW_015170888.1:895270-916704 GCF_001447785.1 Gekko japonicus
CAGATGTCGTTCAAGAAACGGTCACCGGGCCTCTGGGCTCAGAGATATGCACCACTGAGCTATCCTCCAGGACTTTGTGACAGTTTGGGCCAGGCATGACGACATGCAGAGGCAAAACAGAAAGGAGGGGAAAAAAGGAATGAAAGAAACCATCACGCCAACAACTTTTTTTGAGAGATTATGAGACTGTCAGAAGGTTGTCAATGGAGGTTTAAAGATGGTTTCCTGAAGCCGTTCCGAGTTAATAATGAATGGGCCTCTGCCTTTGATATTTCTTTTATACGGGGATGCAGCTGGCTACGAATCAGCCACAAAGGAAAGTTGATTTTGTTGGTCATTAATTTTGACTTTGCTTAGCTGACAATTGCTGTGGCCCATCATCAGAGTGGTTTTAATATAACCCTGGTAGAAGGTGAAGAGAAAAATCTTTGATTAACAAAGCATATCAGCCCATTTTAGGGATTGTGGGGGGTTCCCCCCCGCCTCTTTCATTATGTAGTTTCCTGAGTAGTCTTCAAACAAGCCCATGCTACTGGTACAAGGGACAGCAGTCATAAGACAGATAGTAGAGGTTAAGGATCTATGCCCTGAGCTTGTACAAATTAGTGATATTTACACACATTTATCACACAAATGGGGAACTGGACTGACATCTCTTAGATAAAATAGATCATGAGTTCTCTGCAACTCCTTGGGATCATATCCGCCTTGCTCCCAACTTTGATCCTGAAGGTGAGAAAACACTAAGCAGGAAAAGTTAAATGCTAAGCCAAAAGTGGGAAAGCTGATGTCTAAAAATGTGCAAGGTCACAGATCTTAGCGTGGACTTTTACAATATCCCTTCATAAGTCTTGGAGGACAGGAATAGCTGTGTGCATTTCAAAGCGTCACAGTAATGTTTGTAGCAGGCAAACACTTTTTTTTTAAAGTGGTGTTTTGTTGCAATTGCTTCTACAAGTACAACCATATCAGGATGGAAGATATCCGAGATCCAAGTTCTGCACACAACTAAAAGCTGGGGGAGTGCCCCAAAGGGAAAGAAGCAGATCATGTTTTCCCTCCTTTATCATGGGAAACCAGTCATGATTGCTAGTTATATGCTAGTCTAGCAGTGTAGATCTATACAGTTACATCCTTCTATGACCATTTAAATCAGCTCATATCTCTGTTTAGGATGGCACTGGAAGCCAGGCAGGTGAAACTGGAGGAAGTCGTATGTTAGAAATAGCAAAGTCGACGCCTAGATGAGCTATCCAACGTACCTGAAATCAACTCCTCTGTATTAACTTCAAATAATTTTGTGTTCAATCTGTCAAAAAGTTCTTGTACCAGACGTCTGCTGAAATATATGGGAAATCCATGTGATAATTGTTATGAACTGAAAGACTACCCATTTCTAAATGTGTCTCACTGAAATAAGCGAGAGATGCTCATGAACAAGATGAGCAAATGATATTCTCAGGCATTTCTCATGTATTTGAACTGGGCTTGTCCAAGTGAGCTTCCCAATGGATCGCGTCTCTAGACTACAAGAATCTTAGAGCTTTGAGCCGTGCTGAATATGGCTTTTAGAATAGCCCACTGCAATGCATTAAGATTAGTTTTTAAAGACATAAATTAAGGAAACCTTCAGAGGGATGTCCATTTTTAAAGCGCTGAGACCTTGCAAATTCATTTTTTCAAGTATCTAGAGAATTGTGACGGGGTGTATATCATTTGGTTCTTCCATAAGCCTTCCAACATACACACCTGAAAATTCTGAGGCAGAAAAAATAATATAACTCTTACAGCTTGGCTAATATGTACAGGGATATGGATTGAAACGCCCATTCGTACAGTTATCAATTAAATATTTTCTCATAATACTCAAACCAATGTGGGTGCCTTTTTTCCCCCATTTTACATACCAGGATATTTGTACCCAAACATACATCGACTTTCTTAGAGGTCCAATGATTTTCAGTGAAACTCCTTTCTAAAATAGCTTGATAGCATCACAACCTTTGATAGCCTGAGAAAACAGAGCATCTATATGTCCTGTCTTCAACCATACACCATTCTTTTTTGAAAAGAAATCTATTCATTTGTTAGGTTGTTGGTTCCTCAAAGTTTACTTCTTCTCTGTTGCTTGTTTTGTGAGTGACATTTCATACCTAGCAAGACAGGAAAATGATGTTAGTTCCTAAAGAAGAAGAAGAAGAAAAAGATTTTAACAAATACCCCAAACAAGAGGGACCTACATTGGGTACT
Source organism: Gekko japonicus (assembly GCF_001447785.1). Lineage (NCBI taxonomy): Eukaryota > Metazoa > Chordata > Lepidosauria > Squamata > Gekkonidae > Gekko > Gekko japonicus. The sequence goes on from NW_015170888.1 coordinate 897,521, forward strand.
TAATTAGCTCCATTGCCGCTTCTTGACTTTGTATGTTTGTATTCTTTGATTTAGTCTTCAGTTTTCAAATTTAGAGTTTGTATTCTGGTAGAACACTATCTATAGCAGGTTAATAATATCCTAAGATTTTGGGTTTCACCTCTGTGATGCTATTTCAGATTTTATTTTTTAAAATGACTTTATCCTCATTGGGGAGTTTCCTTTCACAAAACGTTGCTGGAGGAAATTATGTGCAAACACTTAGAAACAGTCTCCAAAGACCAAATTTTAAAACTCTCCTCAAAGAACTTAGGGGAAACCACCCTGTCACTTTTAGCGGTGGCTTGCAATTGAGAACAATATCTTTTGATTTTTCCTTTTTGATTTTTTTTATTTTAAAAAAATCAGACAGGTGTCAGATGGGAAGGCTGAATAGATCGCTCTGTGTCCTTGTCTGTTTACATCGTACAGGTCAGAGGAAAGATAGCACTTCGGTCTCCCTGAATATGCAATTACAAGTTGAGGTGGGCTTGACAATTTGTCAAAGCATTGTACGGAAAAGCCATCCTGTATCTTATGGGCCATGGACCTCTCAAACCTGCAGCTATAGAGACTATTCCTATATTCATGCAACTTGGCCAAATGAGATTCCCCCCCTCATACCTATCTGTAGAGCTGGATTCATGCATATAAATCAGAAACAAAGATGATATTGGTTTCATCTTCAAATCATACAATCAGGTTATTTTTTTCCCCTCTCAAAAATTTTAAGGTACATAACCTAGTTAAGCAAGAATTAAAACTGGTGTTAACCTAACAGAAGTCAAAGCCGCTCCATTGGATGGACAGATGGTTCCACTGAAATCACTGAAACTAAACTGGCTTAAACCCAAATATTCCAATTTACCTAGTTTGTGGAAGGGCCTTGCTTTGATTCAGATTCATTTGTGCTGCGTATTAATCCAACGCATAGTGCCTTTTCAAAGGAAGCAGAAAGGTTATTAGGAAATACTCTGGAACTCATATGAGCATCTCCACACCTCATCTGAAGAGAGTTTATCTACTTATTTAATAAACTCCTAATTACACCCCACGGTCCAAGATAGTCAAAGCATTTGAATTGTCAGGTGGGTTTCCATGATACAAAATCAGTTGAAATCAAAACACCCAGACGTCAATAGATTGGGCGTACCTGATAGTTAATTTAATTTCCGCCCATTCCGGTATATAAAACAAAATGTTATGCCCTCTTTTGACTCCCCCCCCCCATGATGAACAATTAAACACTGAGACAAAACTTATGAAGATGGAACTCATACCAGTGATCACCATTTTCACCCAGACGTGGAAGTCATAAGAAAGCAATGCTTGTTTCAAAACAATTGCTTAAAGAGACTGGAGTCTGTATCAGTGGAGTACCCTAAGAAGCACAGAGTCTAGAGGCAGGCATAAAGAATGATGAATTTAATGTTGTTTTATGGAGTGGAAGAAACACTTCTAGCTATTTGAAACTGATGACAAGATAACCCACTCACAAGAGACACAGAAGGAAGATTCCAACATATGCAGTTAAATTCAATCTTACAAATTGCTGATTATCCATACATTATACCTTATACTTCAGTGTTGATCAATATATGTGAATACACTCAGAAAGTTAGACCAGAATACTAGCATATTTGTACATAACCCAAACATGTGAGGGGAAACTGCTATATTTTAGCCTATTTCAACAAGAGCATCTTCTCTGGAAAGCAAAAATTGAGCACCATTAACTTAGATAATCATAGCAGTAGGTATATGTTGTCATCGATAGCTATTCACTCCTAAATACAGATGTTTGATTTGTGAAAGGAAGTCATTGCTTCCTTCAATATACAAATAATTCTTAGGTTATATTTTTATTAAGGGAAAGATTAAGAATAACAGTGTATTTCTGATCCCTTTAGAACAATGTAATTCCAGAATGAGTTATCCAAATGAATGTATTGTCAACATTTCTCTCCCCTCCAAAAAATTCGGCATTGTCATTTGCTGTATTCTTACATTTCCTTTTAATGCTTAGTTTGTGAGGGGGGAAAACCTCACAACGTGACCTTGCAATGCTTTGCGGGAGAGAATAGAGTGCGTGCAGAATCAGGCCCCCAGAATTCAGCCCAAATTTTCTTTCTCCTCTTCCTGCCAGATAGGCATATACCTGACAACTAGCTTTAGCGACAAACAGCGCAGGGGGGGCTCCGGCGTAATTGTTTGAAATGTTTCTGCTTGAAAATAAAAGCTATGTTAATAAGAACCCAGTTGAAAGCGTTGCCGTCTGGGCTGCTCAGACGCCTTTTGTTTTCGTTTGATGAAAATTATTAATACCACCAAAAAAATGAATGGGCTCTAGACCACTTATTCCGATACGTGTACCTATCCTTCTTTCGTTAAAACCAGTGATCCATTAAGGCTTTTCTTCCTTTTTACCAAGCTGTGAGCATAGTGGGTATTTAAGTATGTGTAAGAATGAAGGTGGGGGGTAGGTTTAGTTGGATAAAAGATGGCTTGATATCTTGAGGTCTTTTGAAGACTTTTATAGGCTTAAAAACGCTCAGGGTGAATGAATGCCATATTCTTCCCCTTTACCTCTCGACGTTCTGGAAGTTTGTTAACCTGTGTTTCAATTAGGGAATAATTATTAATTATACTAATTACACGTTTAGTGTGGGGGGGGAGCACCCTACTTTGCGGGAAAGTTAAGTCTGAGATTGGGGCTGTAGATTTCAACAGCTAACCGGAGAAGGTTGTGAAGAAGGATTTTGATTTGTAGCGCATTCTCCCTGCCGGGAGAGGAACATTTTAAAAGAGAGGACAAACTTTATAGAATGAAAAGAGAACACAGAACTGGTGGGGGATTAAATCAAATATAAGAAGCCCCTTTTTTCTTTAAAGACAAAAAATATATGTCCTAATGGCTTTTTATTGTGTTGGGATTTTCAACAAAAAAGCAGGAACCTGGTAACAATTTAGTAATCTATACTGCCTGTTTTACCTGATTTCTTTGAATAAGACCTTGCGATGGAAATATATTTAAGAAATCACTTTAAAACATACTAGGAATCTCACTTTCAAGGTCATAAAAACACATTGTTAAGTAGTAGTAGGAAATAATCCCATTTTTGTTACTTTTTTCTAAATGGTTGTCACAGTCTTCCCATATTAAACTTTGATTGATTCCAGGGGGAAATCTCTCTCTCTCTCTCTCTTTCTCTCTCTCCATGTTAATAATTTTAATTTTAGTAGACTCTAATTATCAATATATATTAAAAGATTCACTTGCATATATAATGTTTCAACTGATGTGCATACTTTAGACTATTCCATTAATATTTTAAATTATTTGTTAATAAAGTAGGGGGGGGTTGTGTGCTACGAAGGCAGTTTCCATACATGGATGATGAATGATAAAAATGAAAACCAAATTTTAATTGTCATATACCTGAGTTCAAGATCAACAATTTTGAAACAAATGGACACAGATCACTGGTGTAATCCACTGGATTTAAAGATGAATTGGAAAGCAGAAAACCATCAGAAATTAGATGAGCAAAACTCATAACTTTTAAAAATGTTCCTGACTAAGCTTTCTCTGTACCAAACCATTAAGTTTCTGGGTTTTTACAATATGAATGATTGCTCATACCAGCCATGACTGTCTAGGAACTGGGAAGAAATTATTATATCATAAAACTAACTATTCCTTGTTAATATAAAAATATAATTAAAATACTAGGGGTTTGGTGGATAGTTCTGAATATGGTAAATAGATATTGGTCATTTACAAAGCAACACATTTGAACTTAATATGAATATTTTAACATTATCTAAGGTAGTTAATTATTGTTTTAGTTTAAATCTTTCTTTACAACGGCCTCTCTGAATTCTGACAATTAACTGGAAACTTAATCCATCCAAAGTACGTGCAATTAAATCAGATATAAACCGGTGGAATTAGCTTCCATATTTCTGCTTCCATGCAGATAGAGAAGCCCAAAATTAAAGCAAATTAACTAGGTTATTGAAATCCACTTACTAAGATCATGATTTTAGATTGCCAAAAAAAAATAAAATATTTTTTTAAGCTGCAGTGCTGTTTATTGAAGGGAATGCGGAAAAGAAAGAACGAAACATGTATCTGAATTGTACTTTATCATTATTAATAAAACTGGTAATTTGGGGGATCGGAAGCATACTTATTTGTTGTAAATGCCGGGGTACACATCTCACTGACAAAGAGATTTGTGTATCTAGAAGCATTTTTATTAGAAGAAACAGTCGTCGTAAGATGATAGTGGTAGGAGGAACTAGGGAACTGGAGGGTGGGGAACCCTCTCCAATGCAATTTAAAAAACGCCGCTTCCATAAAAGTAAATCAAAGGTGTTTGGTATTTGAAGAAGCATCTGACTCACATGCTGCCTCCCTATGAAAACAAATCAATGAAAGTTTAATGGGAAAGTCCCAATCCTAGAACTTTATCCATTATAAGCAAATAAGAAATCAATTGGCTGCCGCATCTTTTCAGGGATCTGTCCCTTAAATACGGTCACTGGGGCTGTAGAGGTCATTCCAAAACAGCTCATTGCAATGACTTGACTAAATGACCAAATGGAAGGATTGTGTATGATAGGATTGTGTGTTAACTTGTCTCCTTTTGCCTGATTACGATGTCTGCATAATGTAAAAATGTGCATCCTCCTCTTTTGTTTCATTTTAAGTTACTGGAACAAACTTAGCAGCCACTGCCCAGGTGCAACACCTTCCCCATTATAGTCCAATAAATGCATTTTACATCGTTTCACCAGAAATGGGACACTGGAATGTAAGACTCCGCTTCCATAAAGCTCAGTGAAACAAAACTGCTTTGAGATCCATCATACTTGAATCTGGTCTTTGGCTTCAAAATGAAATCTTGTCCTGTCCTTTCTATTCCACACTGAGGCACTGAGGGAGGACGTTTTGAGAAAATCCCCTCCCTAAATTTATTTTCATTTCTGCAAATGTTACACTGGTGCGAAGGTAGTTCGGACACATCACTAAGAAGAAAACCTCTCCTGGCCGTCTTGTCCAGAAACATGTATTGCGCATAAGTCACTGCGGATTACTCCTCCCAAATCAGCATCCACAGAAAAGTTGTTTCCCTTTTTCGGTGCAAAAAAGTTATTCAGTAAAAAGAAAGTTGGATACAAAGCTTTATAAGTTCATCTTTGATTCTACAAACAAAGTTTGAAGTTCAATTCATCATCCTAGTCAGAATAACATTCCACTTATCAAACTTATCTAAGTTTTAACCATACAGCAAGCAGGTTAGTTTAATCAACTGTACACATTTCTTTAGTTTCTCCAACCACTCCTCTTTATTTGGAGTTACGGTCCTTTCCCAATAACCTGCAAATGCTTATCTTGCACATTGTTATGGCATTTTAAACAAATTATGGAGTATCTTTGAGAAGTCCACATATAACTGTGTATAAAACCTTTAAATGGTCCACTGATTTAAAATATATAGGCACTACTTTTTCTTTAAGCAATTAAATGTTTTCTTCTGGCTTCTTCCGTCAGTTTTGTAATCGGGAACCTTTATCATCCTAGAAGGTGTCCTTTGTCCCAAGTGTTATGAATCTCACACTTTTGGTCCTAAAATTGACTCCATCTCCATTTACTGGATTATTTTGTACTGAATTTCTAGGGGGTGTGGATATAGATTGCCAGTCTGGGGGAATGTGGAGAGGGAACAAGAGACAGGTGTTAATGGAATTAGGGTCAGGAACAAGATACTGAACCATGATACAGGGTAGCTCGGCTTGAGTCCAGTGGCACCAACAGGAATTTCAGAGTATAAGCCTTCAAGAGTCAAAAGCTTCCTTTGTCAGATACAATACAGGGTGAGTAAAATGCCACCATGGGAGTCTTTGAAGTTAGCACCAGCATTTGATGGGACTGCTGACCAAGGGTGGAGGCCACCACAAGATCCAGCCATGTTATTCACGCTAGACTGTGTCGGACGGAGTTCTCCGTCGACCACCAGCATTGCTAGCAAAGGAAAAGTTCTCCTAGACAACTTTACAATTCAGAGTGGAGTAACATTGGATGGCTGCCATTGACTTTTTAAAAAAATCCTAAACTCCCACTACATTAAAGAAGGTATCCGAAGGACATGAACTCGAAACGATGTCCTCTCCTTTGTAAGAGGAGACGTTTCTTTTCAAATTTCTCATGGTCAAGGAGATTTTTGTTTGGCTGAAGTGATTCTGTAGGTCCCCCCCCTCCCCACCTTGCCTTAATGAACAACTAAGAATAGTAAAAAAAAAGAAGAAGAAGAAGAATTGTACCGGTCTTCTGTTGGGAAGACGCACGCAGCTTGGACAAACGCCCCGTAATCTTTGAGCGGGTGCTAATTAGAGAGTGTAAGAAAAATGCAGAGATATGCCCTGCAAAGCAACGAGGGCTTTCTTTTCAAGGGCTGCCTCTAATTCTAGAACCTCATCACCTCGCAGAACAGATGTCCTTTATTCAGATAGGTCCAGTGCTTTTGAACCTCGTATGCCAGACACTTGGACTCGGCGGTGTGCTTGGTTTTTTGAAACTGTGATCCGGCAACCCTAGTTAACCATATCAGTACTTACATTAGGAACTGCCTCCGCGCTGTCCTCAGAACTCTCTTCAAGGTTACTGGGAGCTGCGGCGGAGTAAGAAGTGGGGTCATAACTATATCGACCTCCAGCGACAGTATCTAATGCTTCTCTCTGGAAATTCTTAAGGCTTTCTATTACCAGCCAACTTGGCTAAGGTATCAGAATTCAAAGAGGTGAGCCGCTAGGGCTAGAGAGTTAACTGCGGCTTATGGGCTTGAATAGGCAGTGTGGGAAGCCGCGTAGCAAGGAAATTTTCTTTCCCTGCCTTGCGTACCCCAGCACTTTGATTACAGAGGCTAATTTCTAAAAGGGGGTCCATAAATCCTACCAGCGTTAAATTCTTCAGTCCTGCATCTCTTGGCTGAAAATATTGCGGAACACAATTGCAAGGGGAGGGGGAAATCATCCGAAAACGACCACTACCACCATGACTGCCACGACTGCCACTACTTATGTATTTATTGGTTGAACTACTAGCAGTAGTAACAGTGTAGCCCATTATGGGCACTGCGGGAATCAATGCGACAAAAACAACACAATAAAAGCTAGGCAAGTTTCCCTCAATAAGCTTATAGCTGACTCTACGGGAGTCAAGAAAAGGAAAAGTCTGCATAGGAAAGACAAGAAGAGGAGCGTCAAGGAGAATAGTGGTTATGAAGGGAAAGGACAGACACGCTATTAATTTATTAATATCTTTGATGCTTATGTTTCTTTTAGTTGAACACTGTCATGGAGAAACTGTTCAGTAGGTGGAAACCCTAGACAAGACACCTATCAATACTTACCAAGGGATCACCACTTGAGTAATGGAAATGGTGGGGCCCAATTATGCTCCCTCCTTGTCCCACTGGGGTTTCACCGATTTGCGGCAATCTCTCAGGTGGGGTAATGGGGGCATGCAAAAGAATAATAGGCCTATCTTGACTCAAAAATGGCAAGAACTTTTTAAACAAGGATTTTCAGACCTCCCCCCCCCCAACCCCCATGGAATTGCGTGCAATTCTTCTGGGCTACTCAGTATGAGTTTATGGTAAAGAGCCCGTTCCGATCAAAGAAACATTTGGTGTCCAAGAAATTCAAACCCGTTTTCATCTGGGGGGGGGGGAACCGTTGGGGATTTTGGGCTGTCACTGAACAGACCTTCACCCAGTATCTTCTCCTTCCCCGGCACTGAATTAATTTGCTTTAGGATGGCTTGTCAAATCTTTCTATCAGCTCGAGAACAAGAGACGGTTTCGTAAACAAGCAGAAAACCGGTAAAAAGATAGAATTCAGGTCAAATTTACAAAGTATCTTTTGTACAAAGCTCGGCCAATGGCCGCAGGCCTCTCGGCATTAAAACTCCGCCTGTTAAGTAGAAATGAAATGAATTCCTAGTTTTGATGTAAGTAACAACCTTGACAGATGCCTCTTTGGGTTTCTGTGCACCCATGAGAACTCCCTCCCCCCCGCTGATGGGGAGAGGGAGGAAGGATTTGACTACCCCAATTTTCATTCCGTGTGCCCGAGGACCACCTTGCCGATTCTTCTTCCCGCTCTCTCATCTTCTTGCTCCCGTGCATCTTCTGTCGGTCACTTTGCGACAATAAGCTTCTTCTCCGTTGTTCCATTCAGTCAACAGCAGTGATGGCATTACTCAGAACTAAACAGGGATGCTAACTCTAGGTTGGAAAATTCCTGGAAATTTTGGGGGTGAAGCCTGGGCGGGGTGGAGTTTGGGGGAGAGGAAGGACCCCAGGGGGATAAAATCCCGGAGAGTCCACCCCTCCAAAGCAGCCGTTCTCTCCAGGAGATCAACTGCAATTGTGGGAAATCTCCACCACCACCCCAATCAGAAGTTGGCTACTCTAGACCCAGGTACAAATAGTAAGACTGCGCTACAGTCAGGGGTCATTTCCTGCAGGAGCACACAGGAGCGGAGCTCTGGCAGTAAAGAGCCCAGGGGGCGGGCACATGCAACAAGCCCCACCCCCTGCTCCCAGCAGCCCTCAGTCAGAGCAAGAAGCAGCCAGGTAAGTTGCAGAGCCCCCTCGGCCACCCGGTCCAAAACAGTCCAGTGGCACCTTTAAGACCAAGTTTTATTCAGGTACAAGCTCTCCCCCCTCTGGGAGGGAAGATCTGCATGTCCCCCCCCCCCCAATAGCTAGCAATCCAAAACAGTCCAGTGGAGCCTGAGCGGTGGGTGTTGCCTTCTGACACACTTCTGGTGATGCCAGGAGGTGTGGCATATGTGAATAAGTTATGCTAATGAGTTACGCTAATGAGCTCCTGCACCGCTTTTTCTACGAAATGACTCTCTAATCTAGACTATCAGTAAAATTAACTACTGGCACCTGCTGAAACTTTGAAACCTAATTTCGTTTATGTCATCAGTGGAGCTGAACTGGCTGGTGGGAAGAGGCCTCCCACTCGCAGAATGAAACATCAGGCCAACCACAATGGCTAGGAGACAAAGCTGAGCTTGAAGGCATCTCTTTTCTATTGGAACAGATTTCAGAGTTTTAACAAGGAAGGCCTGGGTTAGATCTGAGCACCCTGTGTGCTGCCACACCCACCGGAATTCGCCAGCCTCATAGGATTCACATGCATGTGCTGTGGCAACCAGCATACCTTCTGGTTTTGGTCTCCCACACAGGTGGATTTGGATATAAATCAGGTATGTATGGAGCCACTGCTGGGCTGCCGGTTGGTGCATAAAAAACAGATAGCATGGTAGGGGATACCAATGCCAGAAACCTGGGTATGAAGTAAGTGGAAGGGTTGTGGCTCATAGCACCTACTTAGCATGCAGATGGTCCCAGGTTCGGTCCTCAGCATCTCCAGTTTAAAAAATCAGGTAGTAGATGATGTGAAAGACTTCCTTTGAAGACCCAGGAATGCTGTTGCCATTCAGAGTAGATAATACTGATCTCGGTAGGGCAGTAGAAAGCAGTAGAAAGCAGTTCCATGTGTTCATGTGCCACTGGACTCAACTTTGTTCATGTGTTCATGTGACAGTCTATGAAAAAGATGTGGGAAGGGGATGAACTCTCCTTTGCAATTAGTCTGGAGCTGAGTGACTCCTAGATAAAGCAATTCATGGTTCGGTAGGTAAGGAATCCTCTTGGACTCACTTGGTTCTACTAACTTATCAAGTCTGGATGGGTATCAGCAGGAGGAACCATATGGCGGTGTGACCTAGCCTGGTGAATGATTGTGTAGTCTCAGGGAATAGACCGTCAAAGCGCTTCCAACTGCCAACAAACCTAATAACTTCCAAAATGTCCTATCATTGCTCGGGTCCTGCAACCTGAAGGCCATGGCTTCCTTTATTTAGGGTTGATCAGGGGTCGTTTCATAGAAAAAGAGCCAGGGGAACTCATTAGCATAACTCATTAGCATATGCCACACACCCTGACATCACCGGAAGTGTGTCATAAGGCCACACCCTCTGACATCACCGGAAGTGTGTCATAAGGCCACACACCCCGCCCCCAACGGTCCCGGCCGCCGGTGGCGGCCTTGCAGCTCCACTGCCGAGCCCCATGAGGGGCCCGGCGGTGAACCTGCAAGGCCGGCGGAAGGGCAAGGAAGCCCCGCGAAGGCCCTCCCTAGCCCCAGGCAGGCAGGGGTGGGGAGAGGCAGGGAGGAAGCAACTTTCCCTCCCTCTTCTCCTGCCTCCTCCTGGCTGAATGAAAGCCGGAAGCGGGGTGGCCGGAAGCAGGGGGCGGGGCTTCGTCATGTGCCCCGCCCCCCATACCTCACCCGGGGGAACTGCGATCCCCCCCGAAATGACCTCTGGGGTTGATCGATCTCATGTTGGGTCTTCCTATTTTCCCTGCTGCCTTAGAGCCTCCCATTTAGACAGAGCTCGACACGAGCTCAAACTATGGGGTTTCTTCCACTTTCAGTTGTTGCATTAACACTCTAGATAAATAAGCTAAGCTGCTCAAATAGAAATAGAAGAAAAAAGGCAGTGCCTGCATTGTTACTATATATAATACTATATAATACTATATATAAGCTTCATTTTCTATATGAAATTCAGTAACATTATTTCAGACCAATTGTGGATAATGCATCTCCTTCACTTTTCTCCTTCCCCCTTTTAGTTGTTTAACTAGCTCAGACTAGCTTCATTTGCTTAAACAAAAATGAATTCAAATGCATATGGGTCCGTATTTCAGAGCTTGGTAGTCTGCCCTGTCTTGACATGCAATAAAAGTACTGCCCAACTAAATTAAATAAAAAATCCAGAATGCTTGGAAGTTCATTCTAAATAAGGTTACTGATGCTCTAGATGTTGAGCTGGCAAATTTTGCATCTGATCCAAAGGTAGCAAATTGTAATTTGTTTTATCTTTTTTTACCTCTGGGAGAAAGCACCATTCTCTCTTTTAGCATCAAAACACCTGGGACCAACCCTGAGCAGGATTTCAGTGGTGCACCACAACTGGGGGGGGGGACCAGCTGTGCAGGACACCTGGAAACCTTAGCGGCCAACCAAAACCCCATTTCATAAAGTGAATCAAACAGTGGCCTCTCTCTCTCTTTTCCAAACTGTGTGCCATGTGAAACACATCTTTAAGGTGACAGAGGACTTAACGTTTTATTTTGTTACACAGTTCATTGCTTCAGATTGGTCACTCTCTGTAAGATTTCCAGTCTGTTGCTTGTAGCTTCAAATATAACTAATGGCTAATGATGTACCCTCCATGCATTTGATGATGGGACCTCTGACTCACAAGCCGCTGCTAGAGTACATTCGGTTAGTCTTCCTTGAGCCGTTGCTTCTTTTTATTTTCCTCCACAGACAGATACAGCTACCCCTCTGGTGTGAATGTTTCTGTAACTCTGGAATAACCCATCCGCATGGGAGGACACCCTTTGTATCTCGGTATGTCACTGTTCTGGAAATTTGCTTCCTTGGAAGACACACCCAGAACACTCAGGGACTCGTGCAGAGGCACAGCAGGTGTGGGGAGAAGTCTTATCCTTTCCGCTGTGATAATGAAGCACACCTTTACTTTTAATCAAGAAAAAAAAGTCCATCCCAATTGACAGGGATACCCATTTTCGTCTGGGCAGATAAGGTTATACAGGTGTTTCCCTTTGTGCCATTTGGGGTCTATTGCACAGTTCAGAAGGAAGGCTCCACAAAGGACAGATTTCCCATAAATTAGCACGGTTCTCCAACGTTACCCTTTGCCCAGCTAGCTGATTGTATCTTCCGTCACCCCTTTCCTCCCATACCCATCGATGTAGTTATTTATTTATTTTAAAGGGAGGATTCTGCATGATGGACCTTTCTGAGACAAGCAAAACGTCATGGTGGGTCCGGAGGAGATACCCGGACAAAGGAATAATATTATTTCAGAGAGCCTGCTCTGTACACAATAGCTCCGAGTGGCAGCGCATGGTAAGCGGATGAAACGGTAAAGCAGTATATGATCTGATGAGCTCGTCTAAGCTGGGAGAGGTCATGGCGGTGATGGGGGGAGCAGCGGCCGGCCGTCTTCTCCACTACTCAGAGCTAAATTAAAAACCTCCCAGCAATTTCAGGCCTAATCACCCCCCTTGAATGCTGTAATTGATGCTCGTCAGTTAACTCCTTACTCGCCATCCTTCAGCCAAGCCCCCCCCCCAGTATGTCTGTGGCCCTTCCTGGAGCACTCAGTGATCTAAATACCCTCGTAGGGCATTGGGAAATATACAGAAGGAAGCAGATATAAAAATGTAGCAGCTTAGGTCTAAGCCGCTTTGGCAGATAAAGCTGACAGGCTCTTCTCCGTCGTCTGGGTTTCTCTCTTAGGCACAAGATCCTAAATTCTGCTTGCTCCACGCTACTTTTCTTGGAGTCGACCAGAGATGGACAATCGGGGGGGGAAGGGGGAGAGATGTGGAGCCTTTGGGAAACCCCAGTCACCAAAATGAGTTCCCCCTTGACATAATCTTTCACTCTTCATGCAAAATCTTTGGCTGATCATGGATTGCAATAGCTGAAATAAATGAATGAGTATATAAAATCTTATTGGATACCCATTCGAACGGGCTGAAAGTTCAGGAAACGGGGGTACACTCTAGGCTAATAATGTGGTATCAAATGGTTTCTTTCTTCAGTGAGATATCTGCAAATGGAGTCCAAATCTGTACCATGGATGTCATTTGATGAGCAATTGAGGTGGGTTTTTTCCCTTGTTCTTTCTGAGCAAAATGTCTCCCCCCCCCCTTCTTCCATATGGAAGAAACAAACAGAGGAAAGATCAGGAAGACTTTTCATTCACTAATTGCATCTGATTATTCCGAGACTTGTATGAAATGTCATCTGTCCCTCCTCCCCACATGCAAAATTTTGACATTCATCTAATTGGCTGCTTGGCTGAAATTAAAAAATGCTTTTCAAATCCGCAAACGCCGACCCCGGTTTAGCACCGAGTTGTGCGGGCTGAAACACTGTTGGTTTCATCCAGACTAGAACGTCGTCATCTGTCAGCTGAATGGCAGCCAACATCTGAATCTTTGCTGTGTTTCTTCACCATTCCGTCTTCTCAGCCCCTGCCCTTCAGTCACCTTCTAGCTGTGTCTCAGCTTCTCACAAAGGCCCCTGGCCTTTCACAAAAGCTGATGGCAGATGCTTCCAGGGTGACAGACAACATGGATGCTACGGCGGCATCCGCTCTTGATAGCGAGAGTCCGTCGGTTTCTGCTCGTCTGCCTTGATGGCTCGGTCAAAGTCCACATCTCGACCCCCTAAGCTACCAGTCATGTCTGCTGAGAACTACCAAGATCCTACAACTGTAGAAACAGAACATGGACTCCCACAAAGCTGTCAAAGCAACTACCATGACCATATCTTTGAATTCTGGTATTGTTATCCATTATTTGTGTGGACTGCACCATGCATAGTACCCAGTACCTTACAGAGTTGCCGTACAGCCCCCTTGTATAAGATCATTAAAAGAGATCATTGTAGGACTGTATATCTTGAGAAATTAACTACTTTGGAGCTGAGAAGGGCTTTTACTGCCCTAAGGTTCCACGTCATACCCTCAATGGTTTGTATTGGGCGCTTTCTGGGTGCTCCTGCCGCCTCTAGAATATGCCTATGTGGTATGGGTGAAGTGGATGATGTCGAGCATTACATTCTGAGATGTTCATGGCATGAATCACTTAGGCAAAGGTTTATTTATCCTATTGTATCTGTGTATAATGGAATTCCAGAGCAGGATTTGACCGTTTTCTTGCTTTCTGATATTGATGCACATGTTACTAGCAGAATGGCTTTGTTTGCACTGGTGGCCAGGGGTCTTGTTGTAGAAAAAGAGCTGCCGGAGCTCATTAGCATAACTCATTAGCATAACTTATTTGCATATGCCACGCCCCCTGACATCACCGGAAGTGACAGAAGGCCACACCCCCTGACATCACCGGAAGTGTGTCAGAAGGCCCGGCTACTTACCCTCCTGCTTCATCCTCATTCCCAAACGGAATGAGGATCGAAGCAGAGGGCGGGGTAAAGAAGGGGGCGGGGCTTCACCAAGTGACAGCCCCGCCCCCTAGAGGTTCTCTTCCGGAGCTCCGTACCTGAGAGCTCCCCCCCGACTAGAGCCCTGCTGGTGGCAAAAAAGATAAGACTGGGTTCTAGGACTTACTGCAAGTTATTGATGTATAATGTCTGTTGTGCTTGGATTTATTTTGTGTTGTTATGGCCAACGGCTAAGACAATAAACTAAACTTAAACAGTACCTTAGAGAGTTTCATAGGCAAAACAAAAAATTAACAGATCTCTGTCCTCAAGGAGGTAACAGTCTGAAAGTAAGAAAGAAAGTGTAGATGAAGAAGAGAGAGAGAAGAGGGAATGAATACGAGGAAATGTAATTATATATGGGGATGGAGCTGGAGGAAAGTGCTGTCAAGTTGGGGTCCATTTAAGAACAGAAGTGGTTTGCTATTGACTGCCTTAGTGTCGCCACCCTGGACTTCCTTGGTTGTCTTCCACCCAAGGACTATCCAGGGCCAACCCTGCTTAGTTTCTGCGATCAGGCTAGCCTGGGGCATCCAGGTTAGGGCATAGGGCTATTTTTGGGCAGGAACGCACAGGAACGGAGTTCCGGCTGGCTCCCAAGTTGGCCACGCCCAGCCGGAACTCATTAGCATAATAGGCCACACCCAACAGCAGAAACTGATTAGGATTGGCTACATTAGGGGTGTGTAGCCTAACATGCAAAGGAGTTCCTGCTACAAAAAAAGCCCTGGGTTTTGACAACAAACAAGGTAAACAGAATAAGAAGCAAAAGGTGGGTGTGGCTGGATGATCACACTTCTGGTAACATGGGGGTGCGGCCTAATGTGCTAAGGAGCTGTGCTGTCGGGGGTGTGGCCCAGTATGCTAATGAGTTCCTGCTGTTGGATGTGGTCTATTATGCTAATGAGCTCCTGCTGGACGTTTTCTACAAAAAGAGCCCTGCATACATATTTACTGAAGTACATATTTGCTTAAATTTAAACATGGATTAAGGAGATCATCCAAGCCTGCTCAGAAAAGATGGCGGTTGAGAATGGCTTGCGAAGGAAAGGAGAAATTCTACACCGTGCACATATTCAGGAGAAGAATTCTGCTCTTACGGAGAACTGTAGACCAGAAAATGCCTGTAGACCATGCGTCGTGACCCTCCCCCCCACACACACACAGTTTTATCTCCGTTTCTGTGTTCATCTAGATGTTCAACCCCTTCTGTATTTTTCAGGGCCATTACCAGCTCTTCCCAAGCTTCAGAGTCAATCTTGCAAGAGGAGCAGCATTTCCCCCCCCCCACATCAACATGTCCCATTTTTTGTTCTTTTTGACTCATGGTGCAGCATTAATCTTCCTGGCATGCCTCAAACTTCAGCAGTCCCCCTATGAGAGTGGGCAGACTGTAGCTGACTGCCCCACCTTACGATTTATTTATTTCAAATATTTATATCCTTCTTGTGTCCAGGGACTCAAACCAGCTCCTATTCAAATCAGCTGAAACATCAAATTTGCGGTTGTCAGGGCTAGGGCGTTCTCGGTGGCGGCTCCTACCTGGTGGAATGAGCTCCCAGAAGAGATCCGGGCCCTGCGGGACTTGGTGCAGTTCCGCAGGGCCTGTAAAACGGAGCTCTTCCGCCAGGCTTTCGAGTAGGAGCCGCCGCCGCCGCCATCATTACGCCATCATCATTATGTCACCATCGTCACCATCTTTCTATCTACACCCCCCTCATTAGTCCCGCAAACTGACCATCTTCAGAGCGGGCACTATTGGGGGTGCGAGACGTGCCTGGCAGAGGTCAACGCTGTATGGACGTATAATGTTGCTGCTATATTTATTGTTATTACTGTGGCTTGTTGCTGATAATTTTAGAATCCCATCTTGAACTTTTATAGTTAAATAATTTTGGAGCATTGTAAAGTAAATTTTAGTGAAATTGTATTTATTGTATTTCATATTATTCCGTACTGTTTTAATGTTTTATCTTGGGCATTCGTGCCCCTTGTGAGCTGCCCTGAGCCTTCGGGGAGGGTGGGGTATAAATTTAAAGATAAATAAATAAATAAATAAAATAACAAGTCCTGTCATAATAAATATGAAGAACAGATCCATTTAAATGGAGATGCTGGAGACTGAACCTGGGACTTTCTGCACACCAAGCGAGCCACAGAGCCGTGGCCTCTCCCACAACTGACTTCTACTCACAAGCCCCCAAAGGCATGCTGAAAAAAGGTTCCCTTTAGAGCTTCTGAAATTTCTGCAAGGTTAGAACCTTCCTAATGTCCCCCAGGAAGCCCATTCCATAGTACAGGAGTAGCCACCAAGAAACCCTGAGGAGAAACAGTTTCCCAAATGGAGGAACGATGACTTGTCCCCGGTCTGACAACTGGAGCTGTCTTGTGGGCACAGATGGGTGGAGGAGGCCCTGCAGGTGTGAGGGTCCTGGGTCGTGAAGAGCCAGTTTGGTGTCGTGGTTAAGTGCGTGAACTCTAATCTGGGAGAACTGGGTTTGATTCCCCACTCCTCCACTTGGACCTGGCTGGGTGACCTTGGGCAGGTCGTAGTTCTGATAAGAGCTGTTCTTGAAAAAGAGCAGTTTCTGTCAAGAGCTCTCTCAGCCCCACCTACCTCACAAAGTGTCTGTTGCGGAAAGGGAAAGGGAAAGGAGTTTGTAAGCCGCTCTGAGACACCTTTGGGTAGTGAAGTCCGACTCTTTGCGACCCCACGGACCAGATCCTGCCAGGCCCTCCTGTCTTCCGCTGTCCTCTGAAGTTTGCTCAATTTCATGTTCTTTGCATCTATGACACTGTCTAACCATCTCATCCTTTGCCGTCCCCGTCTTCTTTGACCTTCAGTCTTTCCCAGCATCAGGGTCTTCTCCAGGGAGTGCTCCCTTCTCATTTGGTGGCCAAAGTCTTTGAGCTTCAGATTCATTATCTGGCCTTCCAGGGAACAGTCAGGGTTGATTTCTTTTAGGATTGACTGATTTGATCTTCTCGCAGTCCAAGGGACTCTCAAGAGTCTTCTCCAGCACCATAGTTCAAAAGAATCTATTCTTCGGCGCTCGGCCTTCCTTATAGTCCAACTCTCGCAGCCATACATGACGACTGGGAATACCATTGCTTTGACCATGCGGACTTTTGTTGGCAGGGTGATGTCTCTACTTTTTATCATGCTGTTTAGGTTCGCCATCGCTTTCCTCCCAAGGAGCAGGCGTCTTTTAATTTCATGGCTGCAGTCACAGTCTGTGGTGATCTGGGATCCCAGGAACGTGAAGTCTGTCACTACTTCCACGACTTCCCCTTCTATTAAATCCAATCTCTTCTCCTCTTCTTCTTCCTCTTTGAAGTTTTAACTCCAACCCTTTGAATTGAACATGGAAGCAAAATTGGCAGCCAGTATAGGCTAAGTTCAGAACACATGTCCTCCAGCCAACAGTCTAGCATTTGCATTCTGTTACCAATGGTCTTACCCTGACTTGGATGGCCCTGCCTAACCAGATGTCATCAGATCTCAGAAGCTAAGCAGGGTCCACCCTGGTTAGAACTTGAGCAAGAGACCACCACGGAAAGCCAGGGTGACTACACGGAGGCAGGCAATGGCAAGCCACATCTGTTAGTCTCTTGCCTTGAAAACCCCACAGGGTGACCATAAATCAGCTGTGACGTGACAGCTCTTCCCGCCTCCACTAATGGTATGCAGCATCTGTGCTGTCTTCAAGGGTAGCCCCGCTGAACGTTGAAGCTCCTCATCCGCACACAGCCAAATACGTGAGGCTGCCTGCATATTTGTCCTGGCGTATTTCCTCTTGACTGAGAGGCATCCTTAACCGCTGTGTGTGCAGACTTCTTAATGACAGGTAGTGTTGAAGGCACAGCGCGGAACTTTCCGGCGTTAAAAGGGGGGGAGCTCCTCCTTTGCCATCTCCGACTAATAAAAGTCTTTAGAGAATTATCTTGACAGTGGGAAGCAGATTGTTCAACTTTGCTCCTGTAGAGATGCTCTAACCGTGGGGAGGAAAGGGAGGGAGGTGGTGGTGGGGGGAGAAAATCTATCAGATATGATGCATGTTTATACACTTGTGCAAAGAGAGTTCTCAGCGCTAGGAAATCTATAGCATGAATTATTCTAACTGATTTATCCCAATGCCGCGAGGACCTCTCCTGGTGCTTACTTGGTTGGGGTCACTGTATCAGCTTCATCTGAAGGTTTATCTTCTGCCCCAGCATCAGACTGACAAGATGCCCCTGTACAGACTTGAGATATGGACATGGGAATCCTTCCCCCCCCACACCACCACCCCACTTTGAGGTTATAACACAAGTCAGGAGCGAATGGCTCAACATGCTTTCCGCTTCTCGTACGGCACTGTCTATCTCAGTCCGGCATATGGCTCTATTGATCGAGGGGAGCCGCTTACTGTGTTTCTGTGTCCCTTCAACAGCGCTCCAGGTCTTGGCTACACCTGATCTGTTCTTGCCTGTGTCTGTAGCAGAGTGTAAGAGCCACAAAAAGAGGATCACAAGCCTAGAGGGTTTTAAAGGGGGATTAGACGGACTCCTGGTGGAAAGGTCCATCAGTGGCTAAATGACTAAAAGGGACCTTCACGTCCAGAGGCTGTTGACCTCTGAATCCCACCACTAGGAGGTAGCACTGGGGAAAGGCCTTGGCATCGTTGCCCTGTTTGTGGGACATCCAGAGCAACGGTTTGGCCACCGTGTAAAGCAGGAGGCTGGGCTTAACGATGAGGTATTGTGCAGATCCCTAAAGTGCATTGGAAGTGCATTATTCAGCATGTGTGAGAGCCAATGTGGTGGAGTGGTTCAGAGCGGCGGACTCTAATCTGGGAGAACCGGGTTTGCTTTTCCCACTCCTCCACATGCAGCCAGCTGGGTGACCTTGGGTCAGTCACAGTTCTCTCAGAGCTGTTCTCTCAAGAGCAGTTCTTTCAGAGCTGTTCTTTCAGGAGCAGTTCTTGAAAGAGTTCTCTCAGCCCCACCTACCTCACAGGGTGTCTGTTGTGGGGAGAGGAAGGGAAAGA
>NW_015170888.1:916731-937998 GCF_001447785.1 Gekko japonicus
CGCCTCCACATGCAGCTGCTGGTGTGACCTTGGGTCAGTCACAAGTTCTCTCAGAGCTGTTCTCTCAAGGGCAGTTCTCTCGGAGCTCTCTCAGCCCCACCTACCTCACAGGGTGTCTGTTGTGGGGAGGGGAAGGGAAAGGAGATTGTAGGCCGCTCTGAGACTCCTTCGGGAAGTGAAGGGTGGGGTATAAACCCCTCCTCCTCCTCCTCCTCCTCCTCCTCTTCTTCTTCTGTATGAGTTTATTTTGCCTGTGGGATGAGCACATGTCCCTTGTTGGGGGGAGGTGCAGGGTATAAATCAAATACATACATAAATTCCGCTTTTTGCCCAGACAGAAGCCCACAGAGGAAAGGCTGGGACAGGGTCAGCCTAATTTTGGAAAATACTTCTCTCTATATATATTTTTTAAGCGTTGAAGAGATTTCAGTGGATGGGAGGCCATACACATTCTCCAGTCGACAATGAAAGGCAAAAAAAAATCTCCATGGCACAGAGACTGACTGATACTCCCACATCTCCATACTGTGAACACACCAAGTTGCCTCCTACTGAATCAGAGCCTCGGTCCATCAAGGTCAATATTGTCTTCTCAAACTGGCAGCTGCTCTCCAGGGCCTCAAGCTGAGGTCCTTCACATCACCAGCAAAGGGTTATGCAGAGGGTAAAAAAAGAGTTTTCTTCTGTATCTTCATTTTGCCGATCTTCTTGCAGTCAGGACTCGGAACACTGTCAAAATATGTGTCACAAACCGAAATCACAGAACACAGGGAGTTTTTGGTCATGTCTGATTTGAAGTTTGTTAGATGTTAGAGCCGGGTGGCGTAGGACAACTGAATGGATAGTTTTTGAACAGAGAGGAGGTGATGAAGATGGCGGTAGCTGTGTAAAGGCCTGGCTGAGGGTGCTTCTCCTCTGCTGTGGGTACTTTGAGCCTGGGCATGCCATGGTGAAAAGGTTAGTGGGTGCATCGGTTAGTGGGTTTTACTAGGACTGGTTCAAATTTCCACTTTACCTTAGTACTCAGTGGGTGGTGCTGGGCCTTTTAGCATAACCTAGGCTGCGGTCACACAGAGCATTATCCATGCTACAGAGACAGAAGATAGGCGGATTTTCCGGGCACGATCAAACCGCAACATCTGGGAAGCGTAGAGCTCTCATAGCGAAACCAAGGCTTCCCGCCAAAGATGCGCCGTGAAAAACTAGTACCTCCAAGGTTCTAGTTTCCGGAAACCACGGGGCAAGGGAGGGAGTCTGATCACGTTTCTGGTGGTAGCTCATGGCATCCGGCGCCTGCCCATGTCCCGTCGCGAAAAGGTTTTTTTTCCCAAGTCTCCACGGGATGCGCACAAGCACCCAACGGCGCATGCGCACACTTCGGTTAAAAAAAACCCCCACAACCCCCGGCATGCCGCTTCTTTGCTGCGCCGCAGGATTGACATATGATTGGCACGTCCCCCCGAACCACGGGACGTCGGCTGGACGTTTGATCCGGCGGCCACGTGGTAGTTCGCTCCGGTGCAAACAGCCACACCTCCCCCCACCGCGATATCCGGCCTGTGTGACCAGCGCCCTAGTTCACTGGTTTGGCTATGAGAAAAGGGAAAGAAGGACACCACCTACATTTCCTTGGAGAAAGGGAGAGATGAAGAACACGTTAGTAGACTCTCTCTCTCACCTAAACTCACTTCACAGATATGTTGTGAAGGCCGAAGGGGCAGGGAGGACCCATGAGTCACGGGAAGACAAAATTAAGTTGGCCATCCCATCCCTGAGGTGGTTGTTGGTGGAAAGTCCTGTCAAGTCACAGCCATCCTATGGTGATCTCATCGGGCTTCCAAAGTAAGAGACATTGAGGGGCAGAGGTTGCCATGGCCTGCCTCTGCGTAGCAACCTTGGGCTTCCTTGGTGGTCTCCCATCCCAGGGCTGACCTTGCTGAGCTTCTGAGATCTGATGGGATCAGGCTAGCCTGGGCCCATCCAGATCAGGGCAGCACTGAGGTTAGAAAAGATGAAGGTCCTTCCCGCACTTGGATCTCATCCCTGGTTTTATCGGAGTTCAACTCGAGACACAATACCTTGCACTTATCCTTGGTTGTAAGAGCATCTGTTTATCCCGGGACAAGTGTGGGGCAAAACCGGGGTGACCTCCAATGTGGACCAGCTCCCGCCAGACCCTCCTGTCTTCCGCCGTCCTCTGAAGTTGGCTCAATTTCATGTTCGTTGCATCTGTGACACTGTCTAACCATCTCATCCTTTGCCATCCCCATCTTCTTTGACCTTCAATCTTTCCCAGCATCAGGGTCTTCTCCAGGGAGTGCTCCCTTCTCATTGGGTGGCTAAAGTATTTGAGCTTCAGTTTCATTATCTGGCCTTCCAGGGAACAGTCAGGGTTGATTTCTTTTAGGATTGACTGATTGGATCTTCTTGCAGTCCAAGGGACTCTCAAGAGTCTTCTCCAGCACCATAGTTCAAAAGAATCTATTCTTCGGCGCTCGGCCTTCCTTATAGTCCAACTCTCGCAGCCATACATGACTACTGGGAATACCATTGCTTTGACCATATGGGCTTTTGTTGGCAGGGTGATGTCTCTACTTTTTATCATGCTGTTGAGGTTCGCCATCGCTTTGTTGTTGTTGTTCAGTTGCACAGTCGAGTCTGACTCTTTGCGACCCCATGGACCAGATCACGCTAGGCCTTCCAGTCTTCCGCTGTCCTCTGGTTGGCTCAACTTCATGTTCGTTGCATCTATGACACTGTCTAACCATCTCATCCTTTGTCGTCCCCATCTTCTTTGACCGTCAGTCTTTCCCAGCATCAGGATCTTCTCCAGTGAGTGCTCCCTTCTCATTGGGTGGCCAAAGTCAAAGTTTCATTATCTGGCCTTCCAGGGAAGAAATACTCCAAGATAATTACAGGGGTGAACTCGAGTCTAGTATAGAATGTAAAAATGCCCCGAGATAATTACAGGGGTGAACTCCCGTGTAGTGTAGAATGTAAGTTCGGGGACAGGGTTGATCCCGGATTTAAGGTCTAGTGCGGAAAGGACCAAAAACTAGCAGCACCCCACTCATGATCTTCCCTTTTGAGTCTGAGGTCTCTCGCTTCCCTTCCCACATCTCTATTCCCACATCTCTGCTGTAGGCAAGCGTAACGTTCACGGCAATGAGCTGGCAACCTTGTCGCATTGTCCCTTCTGCTAAAGCCATCAACGCTGATGCAATCATTAACGCGAATGTTTAGAGCATCTAGCGCACAGGTTCCAAAGCGCGGGTGAAACACAACTAATTAACAAGTGACACTTTCCACAGGCAACGATAATTTCTCTGTCTCCCTTCAGTGAATGTGGAGATTCTCAAAAATAAGCCTCGCATTTGGTTTATTGGTTCCTCTGTCTTGTTTATGTAAGATGTCCTTTTTAATTTTTTCCCCCCTTCTTGCTTCCCTTTGATGGTTCTTAGGCCTTCTTTTAATGAAGAATCAACTTTTTCCCCCCCTTAAAGGCTGTGATGGACGAATACTGATTTAGTCAGAGCTAATTGGAAAATTCCTATTATCCAGTTTTCCAGCTTAAATTACACACAATTTTTTTTTTTAAATGTGCTAGATATATGTCTGTGCCGAACAGGTCTCTAAATTGGTGCAAAGTGTACTTAGTATTGATTGTTCAGCTATTTCGAGAACTATTGAGAATCAGATATGTGTAATTAGGCTTTCTTTGAAATCTAAAAGAAAAAAAATATCAAAAGAAAGAAGTCGGGGAAAAGATCAATATATTAACCTGGATGTGGAGAAAGACAAAGTGAATGGAGCATATTGTGGGCAATTTAGCCAGTGAATGCACCCGGAGAAGCATATTAATATCTAGGGAATCTTTTAAAAAAATGGCAAATGGGTTTTGAATAATTTTCAAAGGGCTGTGCTTTGGCTTTGGGGGTTGTTTTTCCACGATTGGCTCATAAATATATCCGATGCCAGGGAGGGTTCCGCCGAGATGAAGTCACAATTATTTTGTCCTTTGACGTCAGACTTGGGAAGGGGGGAGACCAGGGGTCATTTCCTGCAGGAGCGCACAGGAGCGGAGCCCAGGGGGCGGGCATATGCAACAAGCCCCACCCCCTGCTCCCAGCAGCCCTCAGAGCATGAAGCAGCCAGGTAAGTTGCAGAGCCCCCCCCCCATGGCCCCCTGATCCAAAACCATCCAATGGCCTCTTTAAGACCAAGTTTTATTCAGGTACAAGCTCTCCCTCCTCTGCGAGGACAGATCTGCACGTTCCCGCCCTGCCAGCAATAGCTAGGAATCCAAAACAGTCCAGTGGAGCCTGAGTGGTGGGTGTTGCCTTCTGACACACCTCCGGTGATGTCAGGGGGTGTGGCATATGCAAATAAGTTGTGCTAATGAGTTATGCTAATGAGCTCCTGCACCTCTTCTTCTACAAAATGACCCCTGGAGGAGACCTTTTCAAAAATTGCTGTTTACTGAGAGAGATTGTTTTTAAAACATTTTTGCCTAGGATACTTGCAAGTTGTCTAAAAAAATTTGGCCTCAAGCTAGAGGCTCCTGTGCTTCTCCCCCTTCAAGGTTACAGCCTTTCAGCTTGAGAGGGAAATAGACAGTAGACGTTTCAGAGCAAAAATATAAACCTCACATAATTCTTCCTTTTGAGCTGTCGCTCTGTGTCACTTCCTGGACCACTGGGGGAAACAGGAATGACCAGAATACTAGAAGGCGATATGGATCTCTGCATAGTTGGGCCTTTTTCCCCCAGTAGAATTGCCAACCTCCAGATGGGGCCTGGACTTCTCTCAGAATTACAACTGATTTCCTGACTACAAAGATCACTTCCCCCTTGAGAAAATGGCTGCTTTGGAGGGTGGACTCCAGTGTTCCCTCTAAGCTGAGTTTGTGTGAGCTAGCCCATTGTTTCTTAGCCTCCGGCTCACACATTTTTGTCTTAGCTCGGGAAGGATGGCTCCAGTGCAAGCTAATTTATGCAGCAGCCAAATCGCTGGCTCACAACTTTAATGCCGGTAGCTCGCAAAGCAGAATTTTTGCTCACAAGACTCTACAGCTTAGAGGGAGCATTGGTGGACTCTATGGCATTATACTTCTGATGGGGTCTCTCCCCTCCCCAAATCCCACCCCCAAGCTCCACCCATAAATCTCCAAGAATTTCCCTACCCAGAGATCAA
Source organism: Gekko japonicus (assembly GCF_001447785.1). NCBI lineage: Eukaryota > Metazoa > Chordata > Lepidosauria > Squamata > Gekkonidae > Gekko > Gekko japonicus. The sequence goes on from NW_015170888.1 coordinate 921,925, forward strand.
TTCCCCTAAAGAAAATGGCAGCTTCATCGGGTGGACTCTATGGTATACCATAGAGGCTAGTAGAAACTGTAGTCCCTCCCCAGGCACTGGATCCAAACCTTCCAGGAATTTCCCCAAACCGGAGTTGGGAGCCCTATTTTTGAGTGGGTAGCATTTAAGTGACAGGTGAGGCAAAACCTTGCGAGAGGTAAGCTGAAATGATTTCTAAAAGTCCAGACAGGTGACACGGAGAGGAGTGGTCAAGTTAGCAAGACTGGTCAGAACCAAGGATTTCAAGATCTGGCAGTGAATCTTCCAAACGGGTCCAAGACTAATTCACTCATGTTTTGTTGACTGTGTGTGAAACAGTATTTTTGACTCAAGATATTCACCAATCCTTTGGAAATTGCTTCTTTGAAATCTTCTTTCCTGAAGAAGTGCACATGGCAGGGATTGATCAATGAGTCACATTTTTAGCTTTCCTGTCCTCCAAGGAGTTTGGGGTATATGTATAGTTCTCTCCTGTTTTATCCTCATAAGAACCCTGTGAGGTATGTCGGGCTGAGACGGTATAATTGGGTCAAGGCCACCCAGGAAGTTTCATAGATATGTGGGAATTCGAACTCATGTCTCCCCTGTCTTAGTCAAGGACTCTAAGTCGGGGACTAGGGATGTTTTGGCACTTAGATTTCTGTCTTGGAACAGGGTCCTTCTGATTCATTTATTTAATGTCTAAATCAGGGGTCATTTTGTAGAAAAAGAGGTGCAGGAGCTCATTAGCAGTTGCATAACTTTTTTGCATATGCCACACCCCCTGACATCACCGGATGTGTGTCAGAAGAAGGCAACACCCACCGCTCAGGCTCCACTGGACTGTTTTGGATTGCTAGCTATGGGAGGAGGGAGAGCTTGTACCGGAATAAAACTTGTACCGGAATAAAACTTGGTCTTAAAGGTGCCACTGGACTGTTTTGGACCGGGGGGCCAGGGGGAGCTCTGCAACTTACCTGGCTGCTTCTTGCTCTGACTGAGGGCTGCTGGGAGCAGGGGGTGGGGCTTGTTGCATGTGCCCGCCCCCTGGCCTCTTGACTGCCGGAGCTCCGCTCCTGTGCGCTCCTGCAGGAAATGACCCCTGGTCTAAATATATTTTAGGGTCACCAACTCTGAGTTGGGGAATTCAGGGAGATTTTAGGGTGGGACTTGGAGTCCACCTTCCAAAGCAGACGTTTTCCCCAAGGGAGATCAGTTGTCATTCTGGAAGACCTCCAGGTCTCCACTTGGAGGTCGACAGTCCTATTTTATACTCCACTTTTCCCTCCATTTTGGATCTAAAGGGGCGTACAACATTTCCCCCAGCTCCATTTTTTACTCACAGCGACCCTGCGAGGTAGGTGTAGGTGGAGATTGTACGAGTGGCCCAAGGTCCCCCAGCGAGCTTCCATGGCAGAGCGGGGGACTCAAACCCGAGTCTCCCAGACTGTAGTCCGACACAGAGCATTTACGCTTAGAAATAAGCAATTCCTTTTCTCTCCCGTGATGAAAAAGCAACCGCTGTGTTCGGCTCTGTAAGAGAGCAGGGAAAGCACGTTGTCTCCCATGCGAGGAACTTCCTGATAGATTTCCCCCGCAGCAGGGCCCCGGTTTGACCAGGCCTCCATTCCGCTGCCTACTTAACATAATGGTTAAACCGGGTCCCGACTGCGAGCAACTGAACTTGCATCACCTGCAGACTGTGCCACTCTGGTAGCTATTTATCTCTCCTCCTGCTTCTTTCTTCATCGAGCTGAACCTCCGGCGACCATGTTTAGAGACACTCCAACACCGTAATTTCCCTAAATTACCAGGTGGCACTCTTCTCGTGGCAGACCATAATAATCCCCCGCCAGGAGCCCAAACAAACCCGTAATGAGTCGCATCGTCTCAATGTCATCCCTCTTCTTTTAAAGAAGTTTTCCACGAAGGGAGAGAAGCTTCGAAGCAATCCCGGCGAGGTCTTCAACTAAATGCACTCCGGGGTAGAGGAGGCAGCTCCCGGTTTCCAGCGTGTCAGTGCTCGCTGGTGTCTCTGACTGTCATGAATTACCAGCTTACCCTTTGGTTAACACAGTCGTTCCCTTGGTACCCTGAGCACGGATGACGCGCGTTCGTGCCATAGGGGGAAACATGACCGAAGGGGCACCCAGAGCATGGAAAGAAGGAAGGGCTGGATGAAGCAACCACAGAAGAATTATGCATGGGAAAGAGCAGGTCGAGAAAGAGGGACTTTTCTCCCTTTCTCACAATACAAGAACTCGTGGGCACTCCATGAAATTGCTGAGCGGTCGGGTTAGAACGGATAAACGGAAGTACTTCTTCACCCAAAGAGTGATTAATACATGGAATTCACTGCCACAGGAAGTGGTGGCGGCTACAAGCATGGGCAGCTTCAAGAGGGAATTGGATAAGCATATGGAGCAGAGGTCCATCAGTGGCTATTAGCCAGAAGGTATAGATAGGGGCTCTGGGGCAAGGGATGCTCTGTCTTCTTGGTGCTTGAGGGGGTCAACAGTGGGAGGGCTTCTAATGTCCTGGCCCCACTGGTGGACCTCCTGATGGCACCTGGTATTTCTGGCCACTGTGTGACACAGAGTGTTGGACTGGATGGGCCTTTGGCCTGATCCAACATTGGCATCTCTTATGTTCTTATGTTCTTAAGAAGGCACTTCGGAGATATTTCCTAGTATAACACTGGAAAGAATGGAAAACAGCTAACTCTGGCTTCAAAGCTGGCCCCCATCCCGTGTTGAAAGAAACAGTGCTTAATTATCAATACCAAGACTTTCAACGGACTCTGGGGTTTCGTTTTGTTTCATTTGTTCTCTGAGTGGCGGTGGAAAGGGCCGTCGAGTTGCACCCAACTTACGGCAACCCTGTAGAGTTCTCAAGGCAAGAGAGGTTCAGAGACGGTCTGCCATGGCCTGCCTCTGCGTAGCAACCCTGGACTCCCTCGGTGGTCTCCCATCCAAGTACGAACCAGGGCCGACCCTGCTTAGCTTCCACGATCTGACGAGATCAGGCTAGCCTGGGCCATACAGGTCAGGGCACAAAACACGCGGAGGTGGTTGGCTATTGCCTGCCTCAGCGTAGCAACCTAGTCCTCCTGGATGGTCTCCCAGCCAAGTGCTAACCAGGGCAAACCCTGCTTAGCTTCCAAGATCTAATGAGATCCAGCTCGCCTGGGCTATCCAGGTCAGGGCACCTGGTTACCCTGCTCTGAAACAGAGAAGAAGGGGAGGAATGCCAGGGCTCATCATGGGTCCATTGCACAGCATGGGAAGGGGGCCAGCAGTGGCTAGACAAACAGTTGTCAGGGATGCTCTAGGCTGATCCTGCACTGTGCAGGGGGTTGGACTAGAGGTCCTGCCTGGCCCCTCCCACATTTGTGATTCTATGATGGAAGGAAGGGAGGGAGGGAGGGAGGGAGGAAACAGAGAGAAAGAGAAAGGAAGGAAGGAAGGAAGGAAGGAAGGAAGGAAGGAAGGAAGGAAGGAAGGAAGGAAGGAAGGACACTGCTTGTCAGAGCAGGTGTTTCAGCTGTTTACTCCCTCTCTTCTACTGCAGACCAACATGGTCTGTATTGCATAAGATTCTCTGTAATGCATATGGGCCGCAGTGGCTCAGAGGTTAAGACGCTGAGCTGCAGACTGGAAGGTCTGTAGTTCGGCAGTTTGAGACCCGAGTGTCACGTGATGGAGTGAGCTCCCGCCTCTGGCCCCAGCTCCTGCCAACCTAGCAGTCCGAAAACAAGAAACTGCAAATAGATAAATAGGTACCGCTTCGGTGGGAAGGAAACAGTGTTCCGTGAGCCTTGGCGTTTAATTGTGCCAGCCACATAACTACAGAGAAGTCTTCAGACAACGCTGGCTCTTCGGCTTGGAAACAGAGATGAGCACCACCCCCTAGAGTTGGATTTGACTGGCTTTCAAGCAAGGGAAACCTTTACATATACATACATACATACATACATACATACATACATACATACATACACACACATATACATACATACATATATATATACATACATACATACATACATATACACACACACACACATATATACACACACACACAGGGCTATTTTTGGGCAGGAACGCACAGGAACGGAGTTCCGGCTGGCTCCCGAGTTGGCCACACTCGGCAGGAACTCATTAGCATAACAGGCCACACCTAACAGCATAATACGGATAATATTGGGATGGACTGGCTACATTAGGGGTGTGTGGCCTAACATGCAAAGGAGTCCCTGCTACAAAAAAAGGCCCTGGGTTTTGACGACAAACAAGGTAAACAGCATAAGAAGCAAAAGGTGGGTGTGGCTGGATGACCACACTTCTGGTAACATGGGGGTGTGGCCTAATGTGCTAATGAGCTGTGCTGTCAGGGGTGTGGCTGAATATGCTAATGAGTTCCTGCTGTTGGGTGTGGCCTATTATGCTAATGAGTTCCTGCTGGGCTTTTTCTACAAAAAGAGCCATATGTATATCCTCTTTCCTATGAACAGAATCCATAATAACAGCAATCTCTTTAGTACCTCACGAATCTGTCTTATACGGAGTCATACCCTTAGTCTATAAAGTCAATACTGTCTCCTCTGGCTGGCCGTGTCTCTGCCGGGAGACATCAGAGAATGAGCCAGACGCTTTCTGCATGCAAAGCAGCGTCTCTGCTCCTGAGCCACGGCCCATCCATACTTTACAGAGCTAGTTTGAAAGCAAAGGAGGTTCTGTATCAACATTTTGCCGTTAAGATTTTAGCAGCTGTAAATAAATTCCTGACTCATTCCTGACAATGCTGCTTCCTCACACTTCCAGGCGCTGGACCAAGTCCTAGAGGAAATCTGTCTAAATATGTTTCGTCACCATCTTATTTCACCTCTGCTTAAGCCCAGACTAGCTTTTCACATCATCCCCTCTTCTTCCACTTAATACTCACAACAACGGTCTTGGAAGGCAGGTTAGGCTGAGAGTCTGTGAGTGGCCCAAGGTCACCTGGCAAGCATCCATGGCAGAGCTGGGGTTCCAACTCAGTTTTCCCAGGTCCTAGTCAAACACTCTGGTCACCACTCCAAACCAGCAAGAAATGAGTCCAGTAGCATCTGAAAAACCAACTGGATTTCCAAGGAGTAAGCTTTTGAAGAAGAAAAGATTGGATTTATACCCCGCCCTTCACTACTCGAAGGAGTCTCAGAGCAGTTTACAATCTCCTTTCCCTTCCCCTCCCCACAACAGACACCCTGTGAGGTAGGCGGGGCTGAGAGAGCTCTTTCCAGGACTGCTCCTGAGAAAACAACTCTGAGAAAACTTGTGACTGACCCAATGTCACACCAGCAGCTGCATGTGGAGAAGTGGGGAATCAAGGCCAGTTCTCCCACATTAGAGTCTGTGCTCCTAATCACTACACTAAACTGGCTCCCTTCCGAGCTCCCTTTGTGAGATACTATGGCAATATGAAATATAACCAATAGACAGAAAGATAGACCAATACACAGGTAATTACACAGTGACTATTACTGGCAATTCACCCTTGAATATATCACAGAGCAGGTCTCTGAACACTGGTGGAAACTGTGCCCCCATCCCAATCTCACTGCCACCCCTATCGCCACAGATATACACTGTGATTTGAAATGGTGCCCCGGGGGAGTGGTTGTCGTATTATTATTATTTTTAACTACACATGATCAGGCATCTTGGGCAGCGGGAAGGCATTTCCCTCCTAATGAAACCCTAATACATCCTAAACAAGTAAATAAATGTGTAATGTCCTAATAAATAATCTGCTAACGGTGACAATAGCCGTTGAAGAGCATTGCTTTTTTGGTAATAATTTCACCCTCATTTCCCTTCCTCTGATATAAATAGGCCGTTTAGTATCTACTGTAATACTCTATTAAGCAGGAAGATTACATCCTCCGGCTTTCACAGTTCAAAAGTTCATTCTGTTCTGGTCTATTTTTAGACCGCCTCGGTTGCCTTTTCTTTCACGAGGAGGAACCAAATGAAATAAAAACACACACACACACACAAGCTACACAGCAGAACAAAGTTTTGAGTCCAACGGCACCTTTAAGGCCAACAAAATTTTATTCTGCGCACGAGCGTTCATGTGCACACGAAGAAGGGTGCATGCACACGAACGCTGATACCCAGAAAAAACGATGGGGAATTTCACATTACCCGTCTTCTCCCGGTTTCAAGCCGGGAGTCTTCCGTTTGCAGATGAACCGGTAGAGGGCTGCCGTTTCACACACGGCTTGCCCCTACCAGAAAGGAGCCGATTCAGAAGCGGTTCGGCGTTTCACACACGCACCGCTTTGTTTCCCCATGGTTTTTTTTTTTTTTAAGTCCGTCTTATAGCAATATATCGATATACCAGTATTCCAATGTATTCCAATGGGATCGGTATAGCGTTATATCGATATATCGATATAAGCCGAATGTTCAAAAAAAAAAAAAAGCCCGCGCGGCTGAAAAAAGGCACGGAAGAGAGGCTTCCCTGTGTGAAATGCCACTTCATCCCGGTAGGGAACCGATTCTCAACCGGGTTCTGTCTGAAATGACAGACCAGCATCCGGTTGAGAATCGGTTCCCTACCGGGAGAAAGCACCTGTCTGAAATTCCCCATTGTTGTTGTTCAGTCGCACAGTCGAGTCTGACTCTTCGCGACCCCATGGACCAGGTCACGCCAGGCCTTCCTGTCTTCCGCCGTCCTCTGAAGTTCACTCAGTTTCATGTTTGTTGCATCGATGACACTGTCTAACCATCTCATCCTTTGCTGTCCCCGTCTCCTTTGACCTTCAATCTTTCCAAGCATCAGGATCTTCTCCAGTGAGTGCTCCCTTCTCATTGGGTGGCCAAAGTATTTGAGCTTCAGTTTCATTATCTTGCCTTCCAGGGAACAGTCAGGGTTGATTTCTTTTAGGATTGACTGATTTGATCTCCTTGCAGTCCAAGGGACTCTCAAGAGCCTTCTCCAGCACCATAGTTCAAAAGAATCTATTCTTCGGCGCTCGGCCTTCCTTATGGTCCAACTCTCACAGCCATACATGACTACTGGGAATATCATTGCTTTGACTATGCGGACTTTTGTTGGCAGGGCGATGTCTCTACTTTTTAATCATGCTGTTTATGTTCGCCATCGCTTTCCTCCCAAGGAGCAGGCATCTTTTAATTTCATGGCTGCTGTCACAGTCTGCGGTGATCCGGTCTTAAAAGGTGCCACTGGGCTCAAACTTTGTTCTGTTGCTTTGGACCAACAGGGCTACTCACCTGAAGCAAGCTACAGTGGTCTGTAATATCGGGATGGGAAAGGACACGTGGGAATTTCTGATCCTGGCATCCAGGCCCCTAAGCATTGCATAAGATTTCCTGGAGTTGTGATACCGGTGGCATAAGATTTTGTCTTTTTTCTAAAAAGACAAGAGAGGCATAATTTGTTCTTGCAAGCAACAACAAAAAAAAGTTACGTGCAGGGAATGTCTCCCCCGCCCCCATTATGTATTTATATAAGTTGTTGAGGGTGAATTAGCCTTGAGACTAAGTAAGTTTCATATTCAGAGACAGTAAATCTCTGAAACCCAGTGCTAGGGGACAACGGCAGGGGAAGACCTTGGCTTCTTTGCCCACGCAGGCAACTGGTTGGCTGCTGTGTGAAACAGGACCCTGGACAAGATGGGCCACTGGTCTGATCTAAGAGGGCTCTTCTTGTGTTCTAAGTGGCTGCGTAGGTAAAGGGAAAGGTTCCCTTGCTCGAAAGCCAGTTGAGTCCGACTCTAGGGTTGCAGTGCTCATAGGCGTAATCTTCGTGGGGGCGGTGGGGCTTCAGCCTCCCCCGAAATTTTCAGGAAAGTGCTCAGCCTCCCCCGGGGGCTACCCTTGCTCCTAGCACAGCAATGCCTCTGGCCCAGCCCCAGCCCCCCCCCCCAGGAAATTGGAAAGTCTACACCCTTGGCAGTGCTCATCTCCGTTTCAAAGCTGAAGAGCCAGCGCTGTCCAAAGATGTTTCTGTGGTCATGTGGACGGCATGACTAAATGCCGAGGTGCATGGAACACTGTTACCTTCCCACCGAAGTGGTCCCTATTTATCTACTTGCAATTTCTTGCTTTCGAACGGCTAGGTTGGCAGGAGCTGGAACTAGAGACGGGAGCTCACTCCATCATGTGACAACTCGGGTCTCGAACTGCTGAACTACTGACCTTCCACAGCCTGCAGTTCAGCATCTTAACCACTTGAGCCATCGCAGCTCCTTTTAGTGGCAGCATGGGGCATCGCTAATACAGATAATTTCAGAAGGACTTTGTCTGCAAAATAGTTTTCTCTCCCACTCTCCATAGCCGATTCCTTCTGATGGGGGAACCATTCGGTTGTATCCTACCATCCTTATCTGCTAAATATGTAGACTTCCTCCAGAGGAAGTGTCTCCTCTACTGGGAGAAGGCAACCCTTGAGGTGAAGGAAGGTCTTAGGGGAGAGCAGTGTCAAAATGTAACTCATTCCCTTAGACTATTGATTGGGGGTTTTTTTTAAGTTGATTAATCATCTGTCCTTCAACCAAAGACTTAATTGGCTGATTACATTTAAATATATTCAAAATACAGTTGTTTTTAAGTGATGTGTGACCCTAGAGGGTACACGGCTCCAGAAAGCCAGTCCGTTGTAAGTCAGTACGTGTTCACAGCTGCTCTGCTGAAAGCCACCATGATCACAGATATGAACTGCTTGTTTTAAATGGCAAACAAACCATCAATGCAATCATATAAGGTGCTTGACCCAAGGGGGGGGGGGAACCAGACTTTGTAAATATGGTACATTCAATTTTTGTATACCTTATTTGCTGAAATCTATTCATCCTTGAACAGGAGAGGGGGGGGGGGTTTGGATGTTCTGAAGGAAGTGTGAGAACTTACAGCTGTTTGAGCCCACTGGTGCCTTTAAGACCGACAAACTTTAATTCTGGGTCTAAGCTAGAAGAGTAGTGATCTTGAATATTTTCTACTCCCATTCCATCAGAACAACACACCGGAAACAAAATAGCCCCCCCCCCCCGATTTCCTTAATTCAGTGCGACCAGTTCAAATTGGTGCTCTCTGTTTTAAAATTAAGGAGCTGCGGTGGCTCAAGTGGTTAAGACGCTGAACTGCAGGCTGCGGAAGGTCAGTAGTTCAGCAGTTCGAGACCCGGGTTGCCACATGGGGTTGCCACATGACGAAGTGAGCTCCCGTCTCTAGTTCCAGCTCCTGCCAACCAAGCAGTTCGAAAACAAGAAATTGCAAGTAGATAAATAGGGACCACTTCGGTGGGAAGGTCACAGCGTTCCGTGCGCCTCGGTGTTTAGTCATGCCGGCCACATGACCACGGAAACGTCTTCGGACAGCACTGGCTCTTCGGCTTTGAAACGGAGATGAGCACCGCAACCCTAGAGTCGGACTTGACGGGCTTTCGAGCAAGGGAACCTTTACCTTTTTTATTTTAAAACTGGTCTCCACCATTAATCGGATTACAATCAGAGACGATTTGGCGAAGCGCAGTGGCTCAGTGGTAGAGACTTTGCTCTGCATGCACAAGATCCCAGGTTTGCTCGCTGGCATCCCCAGAAACAAGGAGATCTCCTTGTGAGACCCTCAAGAGCTGCTGTCAGTCAGAGGAGACGAGGCTGACCTTGATAGACCAACAAATCTTGCTCAGGCAGCAGCCGCTTCAATGAGCTTCAGTAGCCAGGCAGCAGCTTTTTGCTTAAACATCAGGACAAATTGTTAGCTATAATGTCAGGTAGTCAAAGGGACAAACTGCTTAGTGAGAAAGAGAGAGGGGGGAAGCTGCCTTTGATGGTCAACATGGAAGAAGCGAAGAAGCCTCTGGGGTCCCCTGCCTTCGGGCAAAGATTTTGACTAGAGCCCACTCTCCCGTGAGACCCCTTTCAAACCTACAGTTGCAATTGTGCTTTGGGGGAGCAAATGAGGAACAGCTGTCAATCACAGCTCCCGATGACCTTTAGTGGAGAACACTCGTTCGGCTGTTTTATCACAAACAGGAGAGTCTTGTTCTTGGCAAATCGGGAAAAGCCGACCCGAACACCGTCACGCAGATTAGATCACTGCGGAGCGCTTTATCTTGGGCTACCTTTGAAGACCGCCTGGAAACTTTAATTGGTGCCGAATCAGAGTGGCTCGGGTTTTTAACCAGGAACTCACCATGATAAATGCACGAGACGGGCGTCCTGTCAGTTACGCTGGTTTCTAGTCTGCTGCTGGATCCAGTTCAAACTGCTGGTCGTTCGTCTTTAAAGCCTCCAGCTTGGTCCAAAATAATTGACAGAGAGCCTTCATGTAAACAAACCAGCCCAAGATTTCAAACTAGGCCACACAATAAAGGTGGCCACACATGATGTAGCTTTTTTTTAGCACCTAGTAATAAGAACATAAGTGTTGGGTATTGCATGTTGAAAACACTCAGTGTGTGTGTATGGGGTTAAATGTCTGTTTTGTTGTCACAGGAAATCACCTGCCTTTGTGTTAGCCAATGTTAGCTTAGAGCTGCAAGCCCGCGAAAAGCATCCCTGTTCTGAGAGTTTGATTGGGAGCAAAGTGTTAGTGTCTTTGCATTTTATGGCCCCTCTTCCCCTCTTTGTTCTGTTTGGAGAAGAAGCATGTAAGAGTGGCCATTGCCCCTTCTAGTCTTGTACTTTGTAGAGAGAGGATGTAGCTGAGATAGCTGTGTTGTTATTTTCTCCCAGTTACCCTTCCCTATGGTAGAATTGTAGTAAATCTTTTATATTTTAAACACTCAATGGACTCTGAATCTGATTATTGAACTCTGGCATTGCTAAGCTGTTTTTTAACTCTGCTGAATTTTCTAAAAACTCCAACAATAAGAGAATCCAATGTTGGATCAAGTCAACGGCCCATCCAGTCCAGCACTCTGTCACACAGTGGCCAAAAATCACAGTGGTGATATCAGGAGGTCCAGTAGTGGGGCCAGGACACTAGGAGCCCTCACACTATTGACCCCCCCCAAAAAAACCACCAAAAATACAGAGCATCACTTGCCCCGGAGTCCCTATCTATACCTTGTGGCTAATAGCCACCAATGGACCTCTGCTCCATGTGCTTATCTAATTCCCTCTTGAAGCCGCCCATGTTTGTAGCTGCCACCACCTCCTGTGGCAGTGAATTCCATGTGTTAATCACTCTTTGGGTGAAGAAGTAGTGAATCCTCAATAGAGTTACAGCTCTGTAAGTCCACTAAAGCTGCAGTCACACACACACACTAAATAATCCACTTTCAATCCACTTTTAATGCACTTTCCAACTGGATTTTGCCAGGGGCGATTCTGCATCTAGTATTCACTCCACATTTTCTCAACTGGGAGGGGAAAGTGCAGCTCAAAACCACATTCAAATACTTTGGGGCAACGCTGTACTGACTGCAAAGTCACCCCTGAATGGCCATAAAACGGCCATGAACCTATGCAGAAGGTATAATAAGATTTGACGATCAAAGAACTCGAAAGTGACATGGAGTGTGGAGGCTACCACAAAACCCGATAATCGATGGAAGTAAAAGCAGCATGCAATGCAGAGGGGAATTTCTGTCCCAACGTGGGTTTCGTAAAACAATGGAGGGAAAAGCCAATGCAGAATCAGCCCAGTTCGCCCAGTTCGCCCAGTAAAAATCCAATTGGAAAATGCACATGAATTATTTCATGTGTCTGACCGCAGCCTAAGTCTCCCTCCAAGGGAGGAAGGGAATTTCATGAACTGTCTACTAACTTTAGTGGCCTGCCTTTGAAATCCCCCACCTATCGGAGCAATTGCTACTATTTCTCTTGGATTTCTGGTGCAATGTAATACAACCAAATAGTTAGGTATAGTCTAGGGGTGTCATACGGGGCCTGGAGTTGTCCAAGAATTTCAACTGAACTTCAGAGATCAGTCCCCTTGGAGAAAATGGCTGTTTGTGAGGTGGACTCTATGGTATTATATAGAGATGTGAAGGGCCGGGGGAAAACGGAAAAATTCGGGGGGGGGGGAATGTTTTTTTCACTTTTTTTTACTGAAGCCTTTTTTGTTTTTTTCCAAAAAATTGGAAAAATTGAAAAAAGAAAAGGGGAAAAATTGATTATGGGACGTTTTATTTTAGCATGATGAATAAAATATTTTGAGACAAGGTGTTCAAATATTTTCCAAATCATTTCTAAAAAACATGTATGGTATCAGATTGATCTAATTTCCGTGCACTGAGGACAAGCAAGTCCTAGGTTACAAGCTGAACTCTCCAATGCAAGAACAAGATGCATTTCTCCCTTTAGGAGGTGCTATTGTCACAAGAAAAGAAAAAGGTTTCAGTTTGTTTTTGCATGTGGGTGGGTATTCTGTTTGTAATAATTGTTTGGATAGGTTGTTTTTAATAGGCTAGTTGTGATAATTTCATACCAAGTAAAAATGTCCATAGTCATATTTTATGTTCCTAAAGTAACAGAATGACTTTGAATCTGGAAAAGAAAAAAAAAGGTGCTAATGTAGCGGGGTTTTTTACAATTTTTCTGAAAAATTTCCGGGTTTTTCTGAAACCCCCCCTCCGGAAAACAACAGGTTTTTCCTGAGCTTCAAAATTTCCGGAAATTTTACATCTCTAGTAAGTGGCACACTGTACATTCCTCCCAAATGCAAGATGTCAGAAGCGATGCTTTGATAGCAGTCTGAACTCAGTCTTTAATTACTGGGTAATTTCTCCTTTATGAAATTCAAAGCCGGATTCTGTATCAATATACTTTGTCTATTTATCTTTAACTGTCTTTCAAGCCAAAGAAAGAAATCACCATTTGGAGAGGGTTGGTAACTATTTCATAAAAGAGTCACTGGTACAGATGCTTGGTTTCTTTTAACCAGTCACCTGCATATTTGAAAAATGGACAGGCATACCACCAGAGTGTATTGATTTCCAATAATTTTTAAAGAGTTTCTCTCTCCGTTTCTTTTGTTTGCATATCTGTGTTGCCCAATGGAATGCGAAGGCCAGGATGTCTCAGGTTATGATAGTGTCACCCACAAATATGGCTTTCTTCTCTTCCATACAACGTGTACAAGAGCTATTCAAGGTGAAGAGCAGGATTCTCAAACGACCAGCTGATGTAATGGCAAAGAAACCTTGACTTCTGCCAGTTACATCAGTTCAGATTAACTTGACCTTTGATCGAGGAAGATTTTTGTTTTCATAAATCCAGACGCAGTAATTTTCAAGGTTGCTGTCTTTTTCGTTTTGCTATTTGTGCTTCCAATTAGAAAAAAAAAGGAGAGGAAAACAAGCAGCTTTATCGGTCTTTAAAATGCTAAACTCCATTCTTTGTTTTTGTTTCTTTGTTAGCTGTTGCAGATTTTCCAGGTTGTATGGCTATGGTCTTGGCACTGTAGGACCTGATGTTTCACCAGTAGCTGTGACTGGCATCCTCAGAGGTATCACACAGAGAGATGGAGTACTCTCTGTGTCAAGGTTACCCGACTACCATTTTCTTCTCACCTTGACACAGAGAGTGCTCCATCTTTCTGTGTTATACCTCTGAGAATGCCAGTCACAGCTACTGGCGAAACGTCAGGTCCTACAATGCCAAGACCATGGCCACACATCCCAGAAAATCTGCAATAGCTAATGAACTCCGGCCATGAAAGCCTTTGGCAACGTATTTTTGGTTGGTTGGTTTCTTCCAGACAGAAGAAGTAGAGCTCATGCATGGGTTGTTCACCCCCTTGCCAACTTTTATTACACTGCATCACAGGAAGGGTGCCAAGATTGTAGTATGCACATTTTTATCCAGTCAACAGCACAGATTTATTACCACTGGTGAACAATTTGAACCAGCTCTCTGTGGATGTGGTTTATTGCATATGATTAATCCATCTGTTATCCCACAGGACTATCAAAGGGTGTATCCCATTGTTAAGCTTAAAGGTGATGTTTTCAATGATGTTTCTTATTTATTCCTATGTTATGCCTCTGGGGTGACGTACAGGTAGAGTTGTCATTCAATGGACCAGTAAGGGGCTTCACCAAACTGAGGTTTCAATACTCTACGAAGACTCGGTGCAGTATGGCAACAGAGTCCTATATTTCTACATCTCCATACCCTTTTCTGACTTAAAAAGGAAAGAAAGAAATGTCCCACTGGAGTAAGACAAGAGGTCACCACCGAGTCTTGTATTCTGTTTCCAAAATGAGCTCACCAGAGGTTGCTGGGCAGTCAGGAACAGGGCCTGAAGGTAATGTCCCTTACTTCTCAGAGGTCTGCTAAACATCCTTGTAAGCCGCCCTGAGCCTCCGGGGAGGGCGGGATAGAAATGTGAATAATAAATTCAATAAATAAATAATAAATTAGACCTTAGGTCCATCAAGGTCATCTCTATGCCGTGCTGGTGGTGGGACGTGCCGCCAAGTTGCAGCTGACCTATAGACAGAGGTCATTTCGGGGGGGATCGCGGGGGATCGCAGTTCCCCCGGGTGAGGTACGGGTGCGGGGCACATGACGAAGCCCCGCCCCCTGCTTCCGGCCGCCCCGCTTCCGGCCCTCATTCAGCCAGGAGGAGGCAGGAGAAGAGGGAGGGTAAGTTGCTTCCTCCCTGCCTCTCCCCACCCCTGCCTGCCTGGGGCCAGGGAGGGGGGGCTCGGCAGTGGAGCTGCAAGGCCGGCAGCGGCCGGGACCGTTGGGGGCAGGGGGTGTGGCCTTATGACACACTTCTGGTGATGTCAGGGGGTGTGGCCTTATGACACACTTCTGGTGATGTCAGGGGGTGTGGCATATGCTAATGAGTTATGCTAATGAGTTCCCCTAGCTCTTTTTCTACGAAACGACCCCTGCCTATAGAGACCCTGTAGGGTTTTCAAGGGAAGAGACTACAGAGCTGGTTTGCCACGGCCTGCCTCTGCATAGTGACCCTGGACATCCTTGGTCATCTCCAGGGCTCTTTTTGTAGCAGGGACTCCTTTGCATATTAGACGACACACCCCTAATGTAGCCAATCCTCCAAGAGCTTACAGAGCTCTCCTTACAGGGGCTACTGCAAGCTCTCAGAGGATTGGCTACATTAGGGGGGGTGTCGCCTAATATGCAAAGGAGTCCCTGCTACAGAAAGAGCCCTGCGGAGTCCCATTCATGTACTTCCTTGGTTGTCTCCCATCCGAGTACTAACCAGGGCTGACCTTGCATACCTTCTGATGAGATTGGCTGCCCTGGACCATTCTGGTCAGGACAGAGACAAACATTAGTACTTTGCCTCTTGCCTGCCTCTGTATAACAACCCTGGACTTCCTTGGTGGTCTCCCATCCAAGTCCTAACCAGGACCGACCCTATTTAGTTTCCAAGATCTGATGAGGTGAGGCTAGCCTGGGCCATCCAGGTCGGGGGGGGGGGTCCCTTTTAAGGGCAATGCTGGGAATCATGGGACCTGTCTGTGTGAACGCCAAGTGGAAGAGGAGCTATAATGAGTAGCAGAATTGAGTGAAATTGAGTGAAAAAGTTGGCTGGATCCAACCCATTGCTGCTTTGGGTACAACCTAATGAATGGTGTCACAGCTGGGGCATAGAACCTGGAGGAGGAGGAGGAGGAGGAGGAAGAAGGAGGAGGAGGACGAGGAGGATGAGGAGGACGAGGAGGGCGAGGACAAGGAGGACGAGGAGGACGAGGACAAGGAGGACGAGGACACTCCTCCACTTATACCTGCTGATGTGACCTTGGGTCAGTCACAAGCTCTGGCACAGCTGTCCTTGAAAAAGAGCCATTCCTGCCAAGAGCTCTCCCAGCCCCACCCACCTCACAGGGTGCATGTTGTGGGGAGGGGAAGGGAAAGGAGATTGTAAGCTGCTCTGAGACTCCAAGTGAAGGGCGGGGTATAAATCCAATCTCCTCCTCCTCCTCCTCCTCCTCTTCTTCTTCTTCTTCTTCATCATCTTCTTCTTGCACCACTTCTAGATTGTAGGTACACGAGTGTGGAAAGAGGTGCTTGTCTAGGTACCACTGAGAACAGAGTCAAAGTGCAGGGCCAAGAAAGATCTGGGGGGGGGG
>NW_015170888.1:938036-944341 GCF_001447785.1 Gekko japonicus
GGGGGGAGATTCAGTTGCAGGCCAAGGTGTGAAATGAGAAGCCCAACCAAGCAGACTCGAGTAAGGATGCAGGGAGGCATCAGAAGAAGAAGAAGAAGAAGAAGGAGGAGGAGGAGGAGGAGGAGGAGGAGGAGGAGGAGGAGATTGGAGTTTTACCCCACCCTTCACTCAGAGTCTCAAAGCAACTTACAAACTCCTTTCCCTTCCCCTCCCCACAACAGACAACCTGTGAGGTAGGTGGGGCTAAGAGAGCTCTTTCCAGAACTGCACTTTCAAGGACAGCTCTTGTCAGAACTATGGCTTCCCCAAGGTCATCCAGCAGCTGCAAGTGGAGGAGTGGGGAATCAAACCCTATTCTCCCAGATTACAATCTGTGCACTTAACCACTACACCAAACTAGGATGGACTGGGAGACCAACAAGGAGCTTTGTGGCAGGCCAGCCAGGGGAAAAAAAGTTACACCTTCTATTGAGGCCAACCTAGATGACAAAGAACATTGTGTAAGCTTTTGAATTTCTTTTTTTTTTAATTAAAGCTACAGCCCAATTAAATGGAGATACATTCCCCCCCCCCATCCATCAAAATGTTTCACTTTAATTTCATGTGACTGCTTAACTGGTGCAGCATTGTAGCTCTGATTTATAGCTAATCTGAGTCAGGAAGAAAGAAAGGGCTGGATCTTTTGTTTCTTCCTGACTTTGTGGAGCGGCTGTGACTCAATGGAAGAGCCTCTGCTGGGCACACAGAAGGTCCCAGGTTCAATCCCTGGCATCTCCAGTTAAAAAGGACCAGGCAGCAGGTGATGTGAAAGACCTCTGCCTGAGACCCTGGAGAGGCATTGCCTGTCTGAGTGGACAATACTGACCGTGAAGGACCAAGGGCTTTTATTCAGTTTATGGCAGCTTCCTGTGTGATCCAGATGGAGGGGCTGTGGCTCAGTGGTAAAGCATCTGCTTGGCATGCAGAGGGTTTCATGGTTCGGTCCTTGCCATTTCCGGTTCAAAGGACCAGGCGATGGGAAAGATGTCCACCTGGGACCCTGGAGAGCCGCTGGCGGTCTGAGTGGACAGTGCTGCCTTTGATGGACCAAGAGTCTGATTTAGTAGAAGGCAGCTTTGTGAGGTGAAGTCAGGCCTTAAGGGAGTATCACTGTATCCCACAACCTTTTTGTCTTGTTTTTAAATGGTGCTAGTCAGTGTTCCCTCTAAGCTGAGTGAGTGTGAGCTAGCTCACAGTTTTTTAGCCTCCGGCTCACACATTTTTGTCTCGGCTCAGGAAGGAGGGCTCCAGAGCAAACGAATTTATGCAGCAGCCAAATCGCTCACTCACGACTTTAATGCAAGTAGCTCACAAAGTAGAATTTTTGCTCACAAGACTCCACAGCTTAGAGGGAACATTGGTGCTGGTAATCATATATCAGATTGCTCTTATTTCCACCAATTCTTCCCTTAGGACTTGGGAGAGAGCTCTCCAGACAGGTGCCAGTACTCAGTAACACACACAAGAACCCTGATTGTGCCCAGTATCCATTTACCTCTGTAATGAAGATTCAGTACACCAGCATGGATATGGAATGCATAGATCAGGACATTCCTAGGTCATGTTCTGGCCGGTCCAGAAACGTATGTACTCTGCCCTGTTAAAAATGAGGTGTACCAATCTGTTTTTTGTTTGAAAGCCTCCCTTGAGAAACCAAGAAATCCTTCCATGCCATGTTAGTGACACCAAAAATACCGGCTTGCTATTTAGACCGTCTGTCCTCTCCTTGGTTTGGAGGCCTAGAATTTGCTAAAATTAGCTACCTGGTTTGAGTCCCTCCTGAAAGAAGATTAGGAGATGATATTTTCATTGGCTCGGGCAATAACATGGAGTCTAATCTTATTTGCCACATTACCCCCGCCAGATTTATGGAAATCCCTGATGAACTTTAGCCTTAAGGTGTAACAGTCACATCAAACCGAGCGTGTAAGAATGCGTCATGGGGGTGAGCCGGGGAGCACAAGAAAACCCTCTGCTTTGGTCTCTAGGTAAAATTTTCATCTGCAAATAAATCTGGAGTGGGGGGGAGAGACCAAGTGAAATATCCCAGCTTTCAAATGTGCAGCTGATTAACTAGGAAGGGGGAGAAAAAAAGAATCCGTAATGAGTTGGGAAGAAAAGCTAGCCAGAAACACCAAACCTTAGGGACCCGCTTTCGAAGTTACTTGCAAATAAAGCCGCGATTGGCAGGCCAGGCGTCTCATTAAATAATAATTTGTTATTCTGCTTTTAAAGCCGCCTCCCGTCCTTTTTAAGGGCCCTGACTTCTTAAGCTGGTTTCGACTATAATTCCGGCACGATTATCAAAAGGAAAGTAGTAAAAGTTTTAATGAGTCCTTGAACTGACCACCTGTGAGCCGGAGGTAGGCGCTAAGCTTTTTCTTGGGGGGGGGGGAGAAAGAAGGACAGAAAGGAGTTTTGAATACCCCTGTGGGGCTGATCAAAGTTATATGGAGAGATCCCTGTCGGGCAGATGGCATCAAACATATTGTGAAATGGCCTCCCATTCTCTAATTCTGACACTGTCGTGCACAAAACTTAAGTTTTTATTTTTTTTCCCCCTGTGTGGATCTGAACGATGCTGTCTCTTTGGAATTAAAGTTAAGCACTTTCACAACCCTTTGATTTTAAAAGGGGGAATTTAAATCCCACAGAGAAGTGTTTGGCCTGGATCATGCCCTGTTTAATTTTGGGTAGCTCTAATGCGAGAGTTGGACTATAAGGAAGGCCGAGCGCCGAAGAATAGATTCTTTTGAACTATGGTGCTGGAGAAGACTCTTGAGAGTCCCTTGGACTGCAAGAAGATCAAATCAGTCAATCCTAAAAGAAATCAACCCTGACTGTTCCCTGGAAGGCCAGGTAATGAAACCGAAGCTCAAATACTTTGGCCACCAAATGAGAAGGGAGCCCTCACTGGAGAAGACCCTGATGCTGGGAAAGATTGAAGGTCAAAGAAGACGGGGACGGCAAAGGATGAGATGGTTAGACAGTGTCATAGATGCAATCAGAGGTCATTTTGGGGGGGATCACGGGGGATCGCAGTTCCCCCGGGTGAGGTGCGGGGGGCGGGGCACATGACGAAGCCCCGCCTCCTGCTTCCGGCCGCCCTGCTTCCGGCCCTCATTCAGCCAGGAGGAGGCAGAGGAGGGCCTTCGCGGGGCTTCCTTGCACTCCCGCCGACCTTGCAGGTCCACCGCCGGGCCCCTCATGGGGCTCAGCAGTGGAGCTGCAAGGCCGGCGGCGGCGGCCGGGACCGTTGGGGGCGGGGTGTGTGGCCTTATGACACACTTCTGGCGATGTCAGGGGGTGTGGCCTTATGACACACTTCCGGCGATGTCAGGGGGTGTGGCATATGCTAATGAGTTATGCTAATGAGTTCCCCTAGCTCTTTTTCTACGAAACGACCCCTGGATGCAATGAACATGAAATTGAGCCAACTTCAGAGGACGGCGGAAGACAGGAGGGCCTGGCGTGATCTGGTCCATGGGTTCACAAAGAGTCGGACTCGACTGTGTGACTGAACAACAAAATGGTGGTAGCTCTAATCATGGTAGAAAGAAAGCATTTTCAAGGCAAGAGGTGATTTGCCATCTCCTGCCTCTGTGTAGCGACCCTGGACTTCCTCGGTGGTCTCCCATACCAAGGACTAACCAGGACCGACCCCGCTTAGCTTCTGAAATAGCCTGAGTCATCCAAGCTGAGCAGCACATAGCTCTGATAGAACTAAACTAAACTAATTCTTTCCACTATCGGTGCATTCAACTGCAACTGTTCAAGTACTGGATTAGCTGTCTATCAAATTTTTATTGTACTTTCTTCCAAACAGGGCAACATACACAGTTCTCTCTCTCCTTCCCCACCCTGGTTCTGATGTTTATCCTCACAATGACCCTGTGAGGGAGGCTAAGATAACAGAGCCCCACCCACAAGGCTTCAAAGCTGAGTGGGGCTTTGTACCCATGTCAACAGAATCCTCATCTGTAGTGTATTCAAAGCTGCCTTGAATGCATGATATGTTGTGAAACATCTAATTGAAGTATACTGTAAAGCTTCGTCCTGGGCTAGGATCCAAATCCATCCAATCGTGTGACTAGCCCAGGAAGCACCTAACCAATCACCTTCTAGCAAGCTCCCTGAGCGGGAACATCCGTGATTGGTCCTTATGTGAACAACCTTATTGGTTGGTATTTGTACAGTGGGTGTGGCTACATTAGCCGGGAATGTTTAAAAGCAGGACAGCTGGAATGTAAAGGCTGTTCTGGCTATCAGATGTTAATCCGTGTTGGAGTTGTGTTCAAGTTGAAGAATAAAGTTGTGTTCTTGCTGAATCACTCTCCGACTGCTTTGTTAAGTGAGCGACTTAACATCATCTAACTGCTATACTGGACCATATGTATGTGTATGTGTGTGTAGAGTGTTGTCAATTTGCAGATGACTTCTGGTGACCCCAGCAAGGGGCTTTCAAGGCGAGTGAGAAGCAGAGGTAGTCTGCCATTGCCTTCCTCTGTAAGAGTCTTCCTTGGGGGTCTCCCATCCAAATATCTACCCCAGCAAAGAGCTTCCAAGGCAACTGTGAAGCAGAGGTGGTCTGCCATCGCCTTCCTCTGTAAGAGTCTTCCTTGGTGGTCTCCCATATCTCTACCCCAGCAAAGAGCTTCCTCCCTGCCTCTCCCCACCCCTGCCTGCCAACTGTGTGCAGTTCTGGGCACCACACCTTAAAAAGGATATTATAGCTTTGGAAAAAGTGCAGAAAAGGGCAACTCGAATGATAAAAGGGTTGGAACACTTTCCCTATGAGGAAAGGTTAAAGCGCTTAGGGCTCTTTAGCTTGGAGAAAAGACGACTGAGGGGTGACATGATCGAGGTTTATAAGATTATGCATGGGAAAGAGCAGGTAAAGAAAGAGGTACTTTTCTCCCTTTCTCACAATACAAGAACTCGTGGGCACTCCATGAAACTGCAGAGCGGTCGGGTTAGAACGGATAAAAGGAAGTACTTCTTCACCCAAAGAGTGATTAACACATGGAATTCACTGCCACAGGAAGTGGTGGGTGCTACAAGCATGGACGGCTTCAAAAGGGAATTAGATAAGCATATGGAGCAGAGGTCCATCAGTGGCTATTAGCCACAAGGTATAGCTAGGGGCTCTGGGGCAAGTGATGCTCTGTCTTCTTGGTGCTTGGGGGGGGGTCAACAGTGGGAGGGCTTCTAATGTCCTGGCCCCACTGCTGGACCTCCTGATGGCACTGGTATTTCTGGCCACTGTGTGACACAGAGTGTTGGACTGGATGGGCCTTTGGCCTGATCCAACATTGGCGTCTCTTATGTTCTCTTATGTTCTTATGTAAGGCAACTGTGAAGCAGAGGTGGTTTGCCATTGCCCTCCTCTGTAGAGTCTTCTTTGGGGGTCTCCCATCCAAATATCTACCCCAGCAAAGAGCTTCCAAGGCAACTGTGAAGCAGAGGTGGTTTGCCATTGCCTTCCTCTGTAGAGTCTTCCTTGGGGGTCTCCCATCCAGCAAGGGGCTTTCAAGGCGAGTGAGAAGCAGTGGTGGTTGGCCATTGGCATCCTCCGCAGAGTCTTCCTTGGAGGTCTTCCTTCCAGGAACCGACCCTGCTTAGCTCCCACAACCTGACAAGATCAGGCTACGCCAGGCCAGCTTCCCTCCCAATTCCAACCGTACCCACTTTAAAAGAAGAATGTGAGAAATACCTGATAAATATACAAGTGAAATATGTTGTCCAAACCAACTGGGAATTATATGGCAAGTAACTCGAAATCCAGTATCCTTATGGAGCTTTAGAAAGATAACCCTTTACAAGATGAGCAGGTCCTAAATGATTTATCTGGCACTCTAGTGGCTTCATCTCGGGCATTTAAACCAACAGTAGATACTGCAAAGAACACAAATGGTCTCCCTTATACTGGTTGAAACACGGTATCATGCCTTATCACTAGGGGTACATTGATATATTATCAATTCCTCATACTTGAAGCTAGTGGTTATCTATCTATCTATCTATCTATCTATCTATCTTCATCATCTATCTATCCATCTATCCATCATCTGTCTGTCTGTCTGTCTATCATCTATCTATCATCTATCTATCATCTATCTATCTATCTATCTGTCATCTATCTATCTATCTATCTTCATCATCTATTTATCCATCTATCCATCATCTGTCTGTCTGTCTGTCTGTCTATCATCTATCTATCTATCTATCTATCTATCTATCTATCTATCTATCTATCTATCTATCTA
>NW_015170888.1:944495-958456 GCF_001447785.1 Gekko japonicus
TATCCATCTATCCATCATCTGTCTGTCTTCTATCTATCTATCTATCTATCATCTATCTATCTATCTATCTATCTTCATCATCTATCTATCCATCTATCCATCATCTGTCTGTCTGTCTCTCTGACTGTCTATCTATCTCTGCTCATATAGCGATAGCCTTGAGCAGAAAATGCCAGTGGTTTTCAAACCTCTCTGGAGGGAATTCTTTCCAAATCCTTCAGTGACTTCTAGAGAAGTCAGTTCTATGGTGTGTGTGTTGTTAAGCGCCATGATCTGTCTATCAGTGGTATCTATTGGCTAGCATCTATAATGTTAACCAACTCGTCTCCCCTACTCTGATTCTATTTATTTCCTTTATTTCTACCCCACCTTTCTCCCCAATGGGGACCCAAAGCAGCTTACGTTTTTCTCCCCCCCCTTATCCTCACAACAACCATGTGAGGTAGGCTGGGCTGAGAATGTGTGAAAAGCCGAAGAACACCCAGGAAGCCTGCATGGCAGAATGGGGATCTGTCTATCAGTGGTATCTATTGGCTAGCATCTATAACGTTAACCAACTCGCCTCCCCTGCTCTGATTCTATTTATTTCCTTTATTTCTACCCCACCTTTCTCCCCAATGGGGACCCAAAGCAGCTTACGTTTTTCTCCCCCCCCTTATCCTCACAACAACCATGTGAGGTAGGCTGGGCTGAGAATGTGTGAAAAGCCGAAGAACACCCAGGAAGCCTGCATGGCAGAATGGGGATTCGAACCTGGGTCTCCCAGATCCGGCTCCACACTCTGACCACTGTACAACGGGGGGCTCTCCGTCCTGAGCACCTTCTTGATATAATTCATCCCTCACCTTACCAAAAGAAATTCTCCCTTTTCAAAAAGGTGCTCAGGACTGAAGAGCCCACAATTTTAAAAGTGTGACTGAGAGCCTGTCAATTCTTTTTTTTTTTTTTTTAAGGACAGTCTACTAGATGCAGAACAGGAGGGGCTAGACAGAGCGTTGATTGATTCATTCATTCGTTCAATTAATTCATTCAATTTATATCCCACCCTCCTTGCTAAGGCAGGTTCAGGGCAGCTTACAATAAAAATTAAGACACGTTAAAACACAGATTGTAGACATCATGAAATCATATACAATAATCAAACAAAAAGTGCTGATGGCGGTATAATATTACATAAAAACCCCAGTAGGCCATGGTGGAATGGTCGCAAAGAGTAGAGCCAGAGTTGGTGAACAGCTTATCAGATCAGTCGGTGAACACCTCATCAGCTGATGCTGCAGTCGATATGTTGATATGCACATCTCTAATGGAACTGCAGGGCTGCGGTGGCTCAGTGGTTAAGACGCTGAACTGCAGACTGGAAGGTCAGTAGTTCAGCCATTCGAGACCCCAGTGTGCCGCATGACGGAGTGAGCTCTCGTCTCTGGTCCCAGCTCCTGCCAACCTAGCAGAGTTCGAAAGCAAGAAATTACAAGTTGATAAATAGGTACCACTTTGGTGGGAAGGTAACAGCGTTCTGTGCGCCTCGGCGTCTAGTCATGCCGGCCACATGACCACGGAAACATCTTCAGACAGCGCTGGCTCTTTGGCTTGGAAACGGAGATGAGCACCGCAACCCTAGAGTCGGATTCGACTGGCTTTCGAGCAAGGGAAACCTTTACCTTTAATGGAACTGCAAAGTTCCCTGCACATGAAGGACCTGCCAGGGCTATTTTTATAATCCTGCGTCCATCTTCATCCTTGCTTTGTTTATATACCTGTTGACTTGGCGGTGTTTCTTTTTTTCAGTGTTTAGATCAGACACACTAATAAACATGCCTCTTTATGATACTCGATGGCATTCAGTCACCCAGAGGCCATTTCTGTTGGTAGATCTGATCTCACATTTTCCCAGCTAAACTAATGTGCTGTGTTAAAGAGGGCAAACAACGGCGTGTGCCTCAACTGTTTCCTCATAATGAGATGGAAATGTTCAGCAAATGATGTGTTTCTATAACGTTGGCAGGCTGAACCATAACACTGCCCGTCTTCCCGACAATTTCACTGGTGCCAAAACAGGAACCCATTCCAGCCCGGGATCAAGAAGGAGAAGAAGAAGAGATTGGATTTATACCCCGCCCTTGGCTACCCGAAGGTGTCTCAGAGCAGCTTACAATCTTCTTTCCCTTCCCTTCCCCACAACAGACACCCTGGGAGGTAGATGGGGCTGAGAGAGCTCTGAAGCAACTGCTCTTGAGAGAACAGCTCTCAAAGAACTTTAACCCAAGGTCACCTAGCTGGCTTCATGTGAAGGAGTGGGGAATCAAACCGGGCTCTCCAGATTAGAGTCCACCACTCTTAACCACTACACCAAACTGGCTCTCGGGAAAGGACTAGGGTCTTTTCCCATCAATGCAGCATTTTCCAACTTTTTTTGGGGGGGGTGTAATGATTCCTTGTTTTTTTGTGTGTGTCTCTTTAAAAGTTTGGTTGCATGGCTGTGGTAGGTTAGACTAGAGTGGTTGAGAGATGCAAGTGTGGTATGATTGGTGGTTGACGGAGAGGGGGAGGGGTTTTGGAGGTGAATCTGGGTGGAGGTTTTGTGCGTCAGTCAGGAGTTGCAGTTACAAGTTGACAGTTGAGTTAGACAAGCAGTTCTTGTGGAAGCAGTTATAAGCGGACAGCTGAGGTAGTTCAGTGAGAAACAGAAGGAAAGCTGAGTGTATAGGAAAAAGTAAGTGAAAGTTTAATTGAAGACAAGTTATAGGAAAGGCTGTATGTCCTGATAAACTGGAGAGAAACAGTGAACATATATGACCTTGAGTTAAACAAGTGTTACAAAGTTACCTGAAAGATCCCTGACAGTGAGGGATAAGATTGTGTGATATCAAAGCAATTGTTCATCATTTATACATTACTAGTTACATTGTGGGGAATCGCCACCCCCTTCCTACCTCAATTACTGTTCAGGGTGTGTGATTTCTGAGGGCCAATGGTTCTGGTACTCCTTACACTGAGAGTGATAGATATTCCAGTTCTGTACAGACTGTCTATTTTTTTCCAGTAAGCTGAGAAAGGGGTAATTGCACAGGACTGTACTGTGAATGGCCCAATCATTCAGAACTATCTCTCAGTGAAGGTACATTGGGAGGAACCAGGGTCAGAGAGATCTATCATACAGAGGCACGCGGGGCAGCCTCTTTTGACGATGGATCATTCATATGTTGGGAGTGACTGAACAATTGAATCTCACTGGATGCTGAGACATGGCAGAAATACTTACCTTTCCCGGTAGAAGTTGGCTGGAATTTGGTAAGGTCTGAACATAAAATCATGCAGAGATGCAGTAGGTAACCTCCTCAATGGGTAGACACTTTGGTATAATAGCAGACGTGGAGTCTTTCTCTGATGCAAAATAGACAGGGGAATGGAAAGGTTATAGATACAACACAGACCTGATTGTGTGTGTGCGTATATGTTTGTGCTACAATATTTCTCCTTTCTCTAATGTGTCGCAAAGGAAAACAAACAAACACAAATCTCCACCCACACTATATCCAAAAATATAATATCCAGTTTGCTTATTTTAAAAGAAAAGAAAAACACTCTCAAGGCAACTAACTTCATATGGAGAATTAAGAGTCAAAACCAGAATTGCTTGGCAGTCCGGTTGCATGTTAGCAGTCAATGCAACTGGGAACGCACTTTTCCCTCATACTCTGGCATCCGTCCATGGGCTGATCTGGATATGAGGAGCTGAGATAAAGGGCGATTCTGCATCTTGCATTCGCTCCACATTTTCTCAACTGGGAGGGAAAAGTGCAGCTCAAAACCACATTCAAATACCTCGGGGCAACGCCATACTGACTGCAAAGACACTCCGAATGGCCATAAAACGGCCATACATCTATGCAGAAGGTACCACTGTGCGACTGAACAACAACAACCACAATAATGATATGAACTTATAGCCATCAGATTGCCCTACTTGGCTTTGATAAAGAGGTTCTAGAAAAACAGCATGAATATCACAGTAAAAAGAACAATTCAGGAGAACATGTTCAACACTTTCAATCTCTCCCGAGCCACAGGCACAAAACCGAGAAGAGTACGGGATTTTCTTGAACCTCCCGTACAATACAGCAGAAGGGAGAACATTAAAATGAGCTAACATGAATGCTCTTCGCAGATCAGGGGTTGTCAGACCAGCGAAATATGCAGGCAGAGAACCATTAGAGGGCATCTCCCACCTCAAAGGCGAGCGCCTACCAGAGGCAAGACTTCTAAGTTCCTGCATTTCAATATGAACAAGTCTCTATAAGAAGGGTCAGTACCAGTGTTCCCTCTAAGCTGAGTTAGTGTGAGCTGGCTCCAGGGGTCTTGTTGTAGAAAAAGAGCTGCCGGAGCTCATTAGCATAACTCATTAGCATAACTTATTTGCATATGCCACGCCCCCTGACATCACCGGAAGTGACAGAAGGCCACACCCCCTGACATCACCGGAAGTGTGTCAGAAGGCCCGGCTACTTACCCTCCTGCTTCATCCTCATTCCCAAACGGAATGAGGATAGAAGCAGAGGGCGGGGTAAAGAAGGGGGCGGGGCTTCACCACGTGACCGCCCCGCCCCCTAGAGGTTCTCTTCCGGAGCTCCGTACCCGAGAGCTCCCCCCCGACTAGAGCCCTGGCTGGCTCACAGTTTTTAAGCCTCCGGCTCACACATTTTTGTCTTAGCTCAGGAAGGATGGCTCCAGAGCGAATCAATTGATGCAGTAGCCAAATCGCTTGCTCACAACTTTAATGCCAGTAGCTCACAAAGTAGAATTTTGTTCACAAGACTCCACTGCTTAGATGGAGCATTGATCAGTACTTGGACGTGAGGCCACCAAGGAAGACGCTGCAGAGGCAGGCAATGGCAAATGACCTCTGCTTTTCACGTGCCTTGCAAGCCCCTTGCTGGTGTCGCCATAAATCGGTTGTGACTTGACACCACTCGTGTACGTCAAAAAAAACTCCTCCCCCCGAAAATACTTGGTTTTAGCCATGATTAATAAATGAGTAAACTTTTCGGGGGGGGGGGCTGACTTTCCACCCCCTTTCCTTTGACCATCCTGTCCTTTTGAAGGAATGGCTGGAGATGAGAGAGAAAGAGACTCTCCTTTTCTCTCACTTGGGCAGAAGTGAGAAGCCCTTCCGGCGGCACAAAGCCACACAAACTGGAGCCCACAAAATGACATGGGACACCATCGAAACAAAAAGTCGGAGGCGCCTAATGAGGCTTGTTAGTGATGCTAATCTATGTAAATGTTATTAATTGAGAACATCTATCTTTTATCTCCCACATTTGGTAATCAGGCAATTAAAAAACAATGACATTCCCAGCGGTTGTTCTCCTGATTTTTTTTTTGTTGTTGTTTAAAAAAAAGTGATCAAAGAGTCCGGTATAAGGGAAGGAAAAGTCCCTTATCACGAGTTAGGCCTCGCCTAGGGCTACCAGGCCTCATTAAAGGCAGAAAAGCTCTGTTGATCACCAATTAACCTGATTTGTAGGAACTCTGATAAAGACCTCAAACAACACGAGTTGTCTTCGCTGGAATAAATGACACAGTTTATTGACAAAAATAAAAGTGTTAGATTTGAAGGGGGGGGGGAGAAAGAGAGGAGAGGAGATGAAAGGGCTAATTTTCATTCCAGGGCCGTACCAAACAGGCTGGCGTTGAAAGATTTGACTGGAGCAGAGAGCCGGCCACTCCGGTGGCATTCGATCTGGGCCCGATACAGCCAACCTGACGGAGAGCCGTGTGTCGACAACTGCCAATGACGACATGTTTAGGATCCGTCATCTCTGCTGTGTCAGGGTAGTTCTAATAGATGACAGATTGCATTAATTATGGATGTGATTGGCTCCTGAATGGAGACACGATTCTCTGAGTTGAGCTAGACATCTCGAACCAAGAAGAAAGAGCTGTGATTTTTTAAAGGAGTCTTTTTTATATATATAAAAACAAATCGCTTAATTGGGAGATGTTTTGTAGACATTTTCCTAAGAATTTACCACTTGATTCAAATTAATGCAGCATAAACAACCATATGTTTCTTTAACCCATTCTCTCCCCTTCTGTGAAATACTATTCTAGAGACCCAGGGTAGCTCATAATAATAGCAACAATAATTTCAAAACGTAACACCACCTTAGAGGACCATCAAACATGGACGTCTTCCTCAAAAAGGCTAGGAGTTGCACAAGAGTATGACTAGAAAAGAGCAAGTGTCCAGTAGCACCTTAAAGACTAACAAAATTTGGGGCAGGGGATGAGCTTTTGTGAGTCACTGCTCACGTCTTCAGATCACGAAAGCTCATTTTGTTGTTGTTCAGTCACACAGTCGAATCCGACTCTTTGCGACCCCATGGACCAGATCACGCCAGGCCTTCCGGTCTTCCGCCGTCCTCTGACGTTTGCTTAACTTCATGTTCGTTGCATCTATGACACTGTCTAACCATCTCATCCTTTGCCGTCCCCGTCTTCTTTGACCTTCAATCTTTCCCAGCATCAGGGTCTTCTCCAGGGAGTGCTCCCTTCTCATTGGGTGGCCAAAGTATTTGAGCTTCAGTTTCATTATCTGGCCTTCCAGGGAACAGTCAGGGTTGATTTCTTTTAGGATTGACTGATTTGATCTTCTTGCAGTCCAAGGGACTCTCAAGAGTCTTCTCCAACACCATCTAAAATACGGTTCTAAGCATGTTTACTCAGAAGCCAGTCCTGATGAATTCAATGGGTCTTATTTAAAGTTAGAGGTTCAATTTGATCCTTTTCAAACTCACAATATTGTTTGTCTACGTCAGTGATCCCCGTTGTGGCATTCTCTTCCTTCTTCCTCAAAGGGGGGGGGGGACAACCACCTATTTTTCTTCCTCCTCACTGGAGCAAGAGTGGCTTCAGAATAGCCCTGAAGACCTTTGTCTCTATAGGGACCATTGCCTTCAGAAACATCATAAGAGGACACTCGACCTGGAACCTCCCAACATTCTGTGACTGGCCCCAGCAAATGTGGCAGAAATTATGTGGTCAGCTGTGCTCCCCCACGGCAGCCATTTTGCACCCACTGTCTGCTCTCAAAATTCCCAAAGTGCCCACAGGCCCAACAAGATTGGAGATGCCAAATATAGGTTCCCAACACTTTTGGGGAATAAGAACGTGCTTTTGAGTTGGAACCAGGTCATGGCAACTCCATCCATGGGGTGCCCGGAGCAAGGAATGTTCAGAGGTGGGTTTGCCTTTGCCTGCCTCTGCACAGCAACACTGGTCTTCCTTGGTGGTCTCCCATCCAAGGATCCTGCTTAGCTTCCAGGATCTGCCAAGACTGGGCTAGCCTAGGCTATATCTTAGGACTTATAGCAACCCTGAAGGGTTTTCAAGGCAAGAGACAAGCAGGGATGGTATGCCATTGCTTTCTTCTACATAGCAATAGCAACCCATTTTCCTTGGTGGTCCCTTATCCAGTTACTAACTATGGCTGACCCTGATTAGATTCCAAGTTAACTATCTATCTATCTATCTATCTATCTATCTATCTATCTATCATCTATCTATCATCTATCTATCATCTATCTATCTATCATCTATCATCTATCATCATCTATAATCCATGCATCCATCCATGCATCCATCTATCCATCCATCCATCCTCTATCTATCATCTATCTATCATCATCTATCCATCCATCCATCCACCCATCCATCCATCCACCCATCCACTCTTAAAGGGATCCACCTATCCACCTATCCACCTATCCATCTATCCATCTATCCATCTATCCATCTTCTATCTATCTATCATCTATCTATCTAACTATCATCTATCATCTATCTATCTATTTACCTACCTACCTATCTACCTACCTACCTACGGTCATATAGCAATAGCCAGTTTCCAAGTTATGAAAAGTTAAGCTGTGCTATTCAGGCTACCACTTGGGGCGAGGAGGGGTATTACTGGAGGCCCCTCCTCTAAAATGTTCCTCAAGCTCAATAAATGTGACCCAAACTACAGCCTTTCAGATATGCTATTTGCTTGTTTCATTGCCTTTCTGCCCAAAAGTAATTTAGAACTTTTGTTTTCCAAGCAGCAACTCACAGTTTCTTTGTGGCATCTACAGAAGCTGCTATCGTAAGCCCTGGTCTTCTCCTTTTGGTATGGCGTAGTCCAAACTACCCGCCTGTCTATATGAAAGTAAGACCCTTCCGTCACCCCAGCTGGCTGACATTATTAAGCCAAGCGATGCCTTCTATGCAATTGATCTGTCTGAAGATAACGCATCAGTTTGGAGAGATGCAAATAGAATTGTAGTCTGCACTTGGCCCAGCTCTATGGACTGTTTTAAGCAATGCTGGATGAGAAACTAATATGTGGAAACTACGTATGTTACACAGCAGAACTGTACCAGAAAGGAGGGGGGGGGGAGAGAGAGAGAGAGAGAGAGAGAGAGAGAGAGAGAGAGAGAGAGAGAAAGAGAGAGAGAGAGAGAGAGAGAGAGAGAGAGAGAGAGAACAGTTCTGGGCACAGACTGGAGGGTGAAGGGTCCATTGAAAATCAGAGAGATTAGCAAGTCATCACATTATTTGTGGGTTATCAAGAGACAGAGGTAATGAAAGTGAGACCTATATCCTTGATCAATAAGAGTTTGACTGCATTTTCAGTTCATTTTCTCCTGCCGAGAGAGAGACAGCAAGCTCGCTATTGATCACAGTGTTAATCCATAACTGGTCTGGGCTCAGGCCTAGTAAAACAAGCAAGGGGGAAAATAAATAAGATAATAAGCAGGAACTCTTGATCTTTTATTATGGTGCGCTAGATAAAGGGAACAGAAGGTTCAAGGTGGAACGCTGGAAGGTTAACCCTTTGCTTGGCTGCTGAACTTGGAGAGCGTGGATCTGAGCAAAAGGCTGACAATAAGAATGTGTGTTTAGGTGCCTCCTTTTGATGCTATGACACGCTAACGTAGACAACCTATTGTACGGAAAGAATAAGAACCACGGCAACCATCAGGTGTGATGGTAGGCAGGAAGGTGTTTTTCTTTTCCATTTCCATTTTTTTAAGGGTTAGACAAATTCATTGAGGAATTAATGACTACCAGCTAGAAGGAGTCTCCACGCTCAGAGACAGAATGTCTCTGAACTCTTGATGCTGGAGAAATAACAGGAGTGAGCCATTGCGTTAATGAACTATTTGTGGGTCTCTCGAAGACATTCGAAGAAGTGAATGGGGTACCATGAGGATTAGGAACTGGCCCATAGCTATGGTGGGTCTATTGGGGGCTCCGCCCCCTTTCTTAAAGGGCTGCCCCCCTTCTTAAGGGCCCCCTCCGCTTAGCTTCCAAGATCAGATGAGATCAAGCTATACCATGCATCCTTCCCTCCCAGAAGTACAGATAGATAGAGCCATTTACAGACTTTCTGTCTCCATATTCTTACCTCCAGATCATGGGCCCTGACACTGCTTTACTGCTAGGTCATACACCTTCTGTTTGGTGCCCACAGGCAGCAAAAATGCCTTTTGATGTGTTTCCTGCTGCCCATTTCCTTCTTGCCAAAAGCAAATACCTGATCCTCATTTTCCTCCACTTCATTGGAGTAGGAGGTACTTCAGAAGAGCCCAAGAGACATCATCTTTGTGTCTGTCTAGTGCAGCCATTGACAAACAGCTGCCTCCACCATAGGAGGGTGTTTGCCTTGGAATCTCCCATTGTTATCTAATTGGCCTCAACATTCCATGGCAGCCATTTTGTGACTGGTCCCACCCTCTCCATGGCAGCCATTTTGGGATGACGACCGCTCCCCTTTCTCAGAATTCCAAACATGCCCCTAGGGTCAACAAGTTTGGAGACCCCTGCAGCCAGTTCAGCAGAAGGTCCTGGAATTGATCAGCAGTGCCAACGTCAGACATTATTGATCCATGGACAAAACCGACGCATTGCACAAGAAGTTGTGTGGTGCTTCATCGCAGCTGTTCAGCCAGCTGCGCCTTGATTTCCTTTTCCCTAAATCTCATAAAGAAAATTCAATTTGCAATCAACTTTGCCTGTATTTCTTTTCTTCCCCCCCCCTTTTAAATCAGGCAACAGTAACAAAATTAATTCTCCCCACCCCCAATAAACTATTGCCGAATGTTGAGAAAAATTCAGATAGTACAGAAGAGTTTTATTAGGAGTCTTATTAGGATCATCAGTATTAACACCAAATCCTTGTGTGCTCATTAAAGGAAATACAGTCAATTCAATTAATACACATTAATCCCCGGTTGACATTAAAATCTTCTAAAAACCAATATTGATAGAGATTATTAAAATGAAAGCATTAAAAGGAAAAATATATACAGAATTGGCCACCATATAGGAGGGGGGGAAGGCCCTTCCTTAGAATTCCTGCCATTTGAAATTTATGATATATTGTGGAAGAAGCAACACTTGATATGAGGAATAGTTTGAACCCCCATGGCAAACAAAATGAAACAACACCTAACTATTCAGTACTTCTGTATCTTGCTGTTCCATCAAGGATCCAGGGCTATTTTGGGGCAGGAACGCACAGGAACGGAGTTCCGGCTGGCTCCCAAGTTGGCCACACCCAGCAGGAACTCATTAGCATAATAGGCCACACCCAACAGCAGGAACTCATTCGGATTGGCTACATTAGGGGCGTGTGGCCTAACATGCAAAGGAGTTCCTGCTCCAAAAAAAGCCCTGGGTTTGGACCACAAACAAGGCCATCAGAATAAGAAGCAAAAGGTGGGTGTGGCTGGATGAGCACACTTCTGGTAACACGGGGGTGTGGCCTAATATGCTAATGAGCTGAGCTGTCATGGGTGTGGCCTAATATGCTAATGAGTTTCTGCTGTTGGGTGTGGCCTATTATGCTAATGGGTTCCTGCTGGGCTTTTTCTACAAAAAGAGCCCTGCAAGGATCCATCAAGGTGCCTGTTTCTCCCTCCCTCCATTTTACCTTCACAACAACCCTGCAAAGTGTATTAGGCAGAGAGAGACTCAAAGTCACCTAGAGAGCTTCATGGCACAGTGAAAATATGAACCTAGGACTCCCAGAACGTAGTCCAACACTTATACCACTACATCAAGCAAGCCTCGGTTTGCAGATATACTCGATGGTGCCTGATTGAGAGGGGTCAAAACAACCCTTCCTCAAAGTAGCCTGTGTTCAAGACCAGAAAAAAAGCAAGGGAAAAAAGATACTAGTAATAATCTGGTCCCAGGGTTGACTTCTCCCTCGTGTCAGTGTACTCATCTCCACTCTATAGGGTTGACAGGTCTGGGTTGGAAAAAACCTGGAGACTTTGGGGGTGGAGCCAGGGGAGGGTGGGGTTTGGGGAGGGGAGGGGCCTCAGCATGGTACAGTGCCACAGAGTCCACCCTTCAAAGCAGCCATTTTCTCCAGGGGAGCTGATCTTTGTCAGCTGGAGATCAGTTGTAAAAGCGGGAGATCCCCAGGCCCCACCTGGAGGCTGGCAACCCTACCGCTCTATATGCTTTGATCAGTTGCTGAAGCCATGGAAGTCCAAAGATGAACGTGTGCCTATCAAAAGCAAGGCTTTCTTCGTGTTGTCCCCCTTCTTCATTCTCATCCAGTGGTCAAAGATCACAAGTAGCCTTAGGGTCCCTTAGAACAAAATCCCCAAATGACCTAAGTGTTTCCTTGAGGCCAGGCAAATCTTCCCAAAGTCATTAGCCTTTGAGTCCCCCAGAACTTGAAGAGTAGATGTTCAGTGCAAAAAAATAAAAGGGGTGGCAGAAAGAGAAAAGATCTTTCAGGACGTTAAGAAGATGCCCGAAGACTGCAGTTTGCTCCAGTCTCTAAACCAAATATAGGCCCCGTTCACACGGCGAATTTGCCGCGGGAGAGCCACGGGTGGTGGGCGGATTATCCGTGCGCGATCACACCCCAACATCTGGGAAGTGGAGCGCACCCGTGGCCAACCCGCGGCTTACCGCTGAAAACGCGCAATAAAAAAGTAGTACAAAGTACTGGCAAACGGGTTGCCATGGGCTGCCTCCGGATTCCTGCCGTGTGATCACGCTGCCGCGCGGCTTTCCCCTCCAACCCCTCGTTTACGCACCGGCGCCGAGGGAAGGACTCCATGGTGTGCCGCCAGCGCGTCTGATTGCATAATCATGGATCAAACTGCACCGGTGCAATTTGCCACACCTCCCCTCCGCGATATCCGGCCCATGTGACCGGGGCCATAGAAGGTTTTACATGCTTAATTAGATGATACATTTGTTAAAAACCAGATTTCATGAAGACAAGAAGAAGAAGAAGCCATATCTTTGAAACTAAGAAATAGATTTAACTCCATCCCCCACCCAAAGTAGACAAAGATTATGGAGGTAGCCAGATAATTGCAAGTCTTGGAGACTTCAGAGGACTGGGTTACTATTAGTCTTCTCCATTTGGTTTTAGATTTCCTGTTTCAGAAGATCTTTCAAGTGACATGGTTTTCTCACATTTAGCTTTCAGGTGATTATTGGGTTTTATTCTTGGACCCTTAACCATGGCTTCAGTAACATAGAGGAGCTCCAGATTCACAAATCAGGATCCTACCGTTTAGATTGGTGATCCTAACTGGAGCACCTCAGTGTTCTAAGTGTGTTGTGAAGAAGAAGAGAAGAAGAGATTGGATTTATACCCTGCCCTTCACTACCCAAAGGTGTCTCAGAGCGGCTTACAAACTCCCTTCCCTTCCCCTCCCCACAACAGACACCCTGTGAGGTAGGTGGGGCTGAGAGAGCTCTTGACAGAAACTGCTCTTTCTCAAGAACAGCTCTTATCAGAACTACGGCTTGCCCAAGGTCATCCAGCCAGGTGCAAGTGGAGGAGTGGGGAATCCAACCCGGTTCTCCCAGATTAGAGTCTGCGCACTTAACCACTACACCAAACTGAGAAAATGAGTGTGTTGTGAGAACTGACAAGAACAAATAATTACATGCTCTGGTGATCCCCAAACCTGTTGAAGAAGCTGCCTTCTGTGTCTCTGGCTGAGTCGCTGCACTGCCTTGCCTTCTTCTAGTCAGATCCTGCTGCTGGTAGTTCAGGTCTCTGTTGCAGTCATTTTCATTCTGGGACCACCCTCAATACAGAGCTGCAAAATAATTACCTGCCTTCCTGGGAGGTTGCCCATTATATCCCAGCATGAGTTGCTGTTCTGGCATTTCTTCCTCCTAGTCAAAAGGCATGCCTAGAATTCTCACAGAAGCCCAGGGAACCACCTGCTCTGAGGGCAGGCAATTCTTACTCTGACATCATCTAAAAGTAATTGGGGGGAGGGTAACTTTGAAAGGTGCCTACAATTCAGAAGGGGAAATGCCCCATTACGTTTAGGGAAGCTCTGATTGAAATCAAATGTGAGCAAATGGACATGCAAGTCCTGCAAAGGTCCCCTTCAAAATGTATGTGTGTGTTTTACATTTTATCTTGTAAGTAACGTTGCCTGACATGCTTTTTTTTAAAAAAAGAATAGTAATTGAACTTCATGAAAGAAGATGCAAAGAACCATTTTTCACCTGTCTTATGAAAGGGTGCTTTGGCATCGACGCCTGGTTACTTTTAATATTGTCACGTTTCCTTTTAAGTGTGTGGGAAAAAAATAGGGGAAAGTGTCAAGCGTTATCGTGTGTTTGACCTTGCTTCTTTGTTTTTGGAGGGTTCCCCCCCCCCTTTTTGGCAAGCTCCACTTTCCCTTATCTGGATAAATCCATT
The DNA here is from genome assembly GCF_001447785.1 of Gekko japonicus. Lineage (NCBI taxonomy): Eukaryota > Metazoa > Chordata > Lepidosauria > Squamata > Gekkonidae > Gekko > Gekko japonicus. The sequence continues at coordinate 958,240 of NW_015170888.1, forward strand.
ACCCTCTCCATCATAACGTGGCAGAACAAACATTACAGTCAGCTCGCAAACACCACCAAAGTTAACTTGTAATCGCTCCTGGATTCTTTTTTAAAAACAAAACAATGGATTAGATTTCAACCTTTCTGGGACATTATCTGATTTTGCTAGTCACACTATGAAAAAGCAATCTGTCTCTCTCACACACACACTTTCTTTTTAAGGCAGTCTAATAGGA
>NW_015170888.1:958501-979748 GCF_001447785.1 Gekko japonicus
CTGCTGAGTAAACTACTTTAACTCGTTCTTGGGGGGCAGGATTTTTTTTAAAAAAAAAAACTTTAAAAGAAAGATAGTAAGAGAAAGTGGATGAAGCTAGAACCGTCTATATTTTCAACTAGAAATAAGGCCCGTTGTGGAAATAAATACAACGAGATCTAGAAAGAGGGTCTGGGAGAGTGCTCTGGCTTTGGGCAAACAGTGTCAATTTGCTGTGGTGACCTCAGCAGGGTATAATGACAGAGTCCACTGTAATTTCTCCAGAGGGACTGATCTGTGCTACCTGAAAAGAAGTTGTAATTTTGAGTGATCTCTAGCCCTCACCTGGAGAGTGTTAACAATTGTTACCCAGGCTCCACCCCTCAAATCTCCAGGAATTTCCATACCTAAAGCTGGCAACTTTATCTCCTCCCCTCTCTGCAGTCTCTTTCTAGACAAAATTCTGTCTTTTTCATTAGCGGGGAGCAAAGCAGCTTACCTCATTCTCTTTGGCTTTGCGATCTGTACAGCAACGCTGTAAGGTAGGTTAGGCAGAAAGTCTGTGGCTGGTCCGAAATCACCCAGGCAGCTTCTATAGGGATGCTCTTGCTGAACAGGAGCAAGCAGCCAGATCTAGTGATGCCATGCCAGTCTGGAGGCATGAAATCACCCTGAGAGTGCGTGCAGGTCTAAAGTTGCCATTGCCAACAAAGAAAAATTGATGCAAAGGAGGATGGAAAAGTCTCCATATCTCTATTTTGCCTTAAATTGGTTTTGATGCCAGCAGAGTGAGAAAATGCCGGAGGCTCTGGGTGGGTGCCCCATCGTAAATGCAACAAACAATTCCTAAAGATTTTCCAAAACACTACTCTGTCGATACATTGCAACACTTTGAATTAGCACCAGAGCTTTAAGAGCTCTCCAGCTGTCACCTGGAGACTGGCAACAGCTTGTTTGGAGGGTGGGGAGTATGGCATTGTATCTGTCTGAGGTCCCCCTCTTCCTCCTCCTCCTCAGACCCCACCCACAGCAGGCTGCATCCCTAAAATATCCTGGAAGTTTCCAACCTGGAGTTGAGAACCCTATGTCCTTTCCAGGCAACCATCAGCCTACCTTTATCTGCCTGTCTGTCTTCAGGTTTACACACACACCCCAGCCTCTGCCTAGGGAAAGGGCAGTCTTTCCCTGCAGTGGGAACCAAAGCAGCTGACATCATTATCCTCTCCCCCGTATGATCCGCAGAACTACCCTATGAGGTATGTTAAGGTTGAAAGTGTGTGAATGGTCCATAATCCCCCAGGCAGCTTTTAAAACATGAACCTGGGACCTGCACACCATCTTCTGAAGCGCTCTCTGTGGCAGTAATGGGGTGACTGCTGGCACCTTTTCTTATCTTTTTTTGCCTTGTGGTATTCTGCTTGTGGTGTGATCTGTCTTCTTTGTGATGTGGCATGATTGTGTTATTGGGTTTGTTTCTTTTGAAGGGGAAGTGATGTGTTGTGAGTGAGGACATATTTTACCTCAGAATACAGTAGGTTCCATATGCAACTGATAATTCTAACTGCTTTGGGGGGGGGGGAGTTTGAGGTGTGGAATGGAGTGAAGTCCAATCAGCTTCCATATGCAAAAGACCTTGAAACGCTGGGTGGGACTGCACAAAGCAGCCAGTCAACCCAACCAGCGTCTTCTGACTGACAGTTCTTGCGGCCAAACACTAAAGGTGTGCATTTGGAACGTTGGAGCCCACTACGGCTTTATATATAAGGGAGAGATAAGACATTCTCTGCTCCTACTTGTATCTGACAGAGAGAATTTTGACTCTTTAAAGCAGGGGTGCTGAACTCATTTGTTATGAGAGCCAGATCTGACATAAATGAGAACCTTCTCGGGCCGGCCCATGTGTGTCATAAATGGTAATGCCAGGTAGCAGAGATATAAACTTTATAAAGGACACAAACACAAAGGTTTTTTTAAAACTTAAAGTAAAAACATGCTTAAAACATTAGCACTCTGCAATATTTTGTTTATTTAACAGTGTCTGATAACTGACACCTCTTGCTCTGAATTATTGCATCAAAACGTCTGTGCTGTAGCAGTCTTGCGTATGCTGTTCAGGTGCGTATCTGTAAGCTGCAAACCTACGATGATGCAGCAGCAGCAGAACTGGAAGAAGAAGAAGCAGAAGACAGCCAGTTCCACTGCAGGTCTGATAGAAGCCCTCCAGGGGCCTGATCCAGCCCCTGGGCCGCATGTTTGACACCCCTGCTCCAAAGCTTATCTCCTGGAAAGTTAGTTGGTCTTTAAGGTGCTACTGGACACAATTTTTGCTCTGGGTAGCTGTGTCCTTCTGCAGAAGTACAGCTCAATTTGAGTCCAGTTGCACCCTAGAGATAAACCAGATTTCTAGGATAAACACTTTCCAGTGTTGAAGCTCTTTTCATCAGAGACTCTTTGACTGCTGAAAGCAAATACCCCAAAATCTTGTTGGTCTCTCAGGGGCTACTGGACTTAAACCTTGCTCTCTTCGATAAGACAGTGGTTTCATAGTGCCTGTGTATGCTGTTTCTTTGCCATCAAAGAAACTTCTTTCTTTCCCCGAAACAAAGAGCCATCAGGGGCTTTCGTGAGCGTCCTTCCTGTATTTATTTATTTATTTTTGGGTACTTCTACCCCGCCCTACCCCGCAAGCGGGCTCATGTTTCAGAAAAGTCCAGGAGTCATCCCTCTGCGCACGCAAGGAGTGTCCATTCAGAAATAGCTGTCTCTGTCACAGAAGGATACTTGGTTTGGCTCTTCCCAGCCTTTTGCATCAGCCTCCCGAAGCAGCCATTTTGTGATTGGTTTCACCTCCCATGGCAGCCATTTTGTGATGGACCACTTCCCTTTCTGAAAAATCCCACAGTGCCTGGAAGCTCAAGAATGATCAAAGGCCACTGAAAGCAAGGGAATTTTGTACATTTTAAAAAGTCTGTCAAGAGGCTTGCATTTCCTCGTTCGGGTGTAGAGGAAGAGGAAGAAGAAGAAGAGGAAGAGTGCATATCTTTGAAACTAAGAAATAGACGTAACCCCAACCCCCTCCAAAGCAGAGAAAGCATACAAAGCTATGACCATTACAATGACTTAGAGAGTAGGTCTATTCAGTGCCATAGCATTCAACCAGACTGACTCCCAAGAAAGTGCCCTTAGCATTGCAGCCAAATGGAACCAAACTCACTTCTCCAGTCATTTATTTATTTATCTTATGTACTTCAATGATATCCTGCCTTTCTTTCTAATGGGGACCCGAGGTGTCTTGTATTGTTCTTCCCTCTTCTGTTTTAACCTCACTACAAATCTGTGAGGTAGGTCCTTCTCGCTCAATTGTGAAGCCAGATAATACTCCATTTTCTCCTCACAACGACCCTGTGAGGCCTTGTCCTTCTCACTCAACGAGGAAGCAAGATCACTAGTGTCGCTCATCATAGAATCATAGAATGTTAGAGTTGGAAGGGACCTTGCAGGTCACCTAGTCCAACCCCCTGCACTCTGCAGGAGCAAAGCCGAAAGATAGCCCTACAATATACCCGAAAGATGGTCGTCCAGCCTCCGCTTGAAAACGTCCAGCGAAGGAGCATCCACCACCTCCCGAGGCAGTCTGTTCCACTTCTCAACCACTCTTGATGGCTCTTGTTTGCACATGTGGTGAGACAGCACAATGGAACTGCCATTTCCCTTGGTCTGCACGTAGGCTCTGTCCCTTGATTTGTTTTTGAACCTACTGAGGGCCTTTGGGAAGTTTTGAGGAAAACCGTGAGTGCTTGTGTGTTTCACTTTCAATATCTATGTGATGGAAGTCCCATGAGTGCACCAGTTAGGTGCAATGGCCCAAGGTCACCCGGCAAGTTTCCATAGCAGAGTGGGAATTCAAACCTGGGCCTAGTCTGACACTCCAGCTATTACGCCACTCTGGCTGTCAATAGTAAAAGGGAAACAAACCCACGGAAGACTTGAGCATTCCAATTTCCCACAAAACTGGGGGTGGGGTGGGTGGAGCAGTGTTTCCTCTAAGCTGAGTTAGTGTGAGCTAGCTCAAGGCCGAGCGCCGAAGAATAGATTCTTTTGAACTATGGTGCTGGAGAAGACTCTTGAGAGTCCCTTGGACTGCAGGGAGATCAAATCAGACCATCCTAAAAGAAATCAACCCTGACTGTTCCCTGGAAGGCCAGAGAATGAAACTGAAGCTCAAATACTTTGGCCACCAAATGAGAAGGGAGCACTCACTGGAGAAGACCCTGATGCTGGGAAATATTGAAGGTCAAAGAAGACGGGGACGGCAAAGGATGAGATGGTTGGACAGTGTCATCGATGCAACGAACATGAAGTTGAGCCAACTTCAGAGGACGGTGGAAGACAGGAAGGCCTGGCGGGATCTGGTCCATGGGGTCGCGAAGAGTCGGACTCGACTGTGCGACTGAACAACAAACACACATTTTCGTCGTCACTCAGGAAAGATGGCTCCAAAGCAAACGGATTTATGCAGTAGCCAAATCACTTGCTCACAATTTTAATGTCAGTAGCTCACAAAGTAGAATTTTTGCTCACAGAACTCCACAGTTTAGAGGGAGCATTGGGGGGGGATTATTTCTTTCAAAAGCTTCAGTAAAGCTGTGGCGTGTTCTGTCTCAGGAAGACAAGGGAAGGAAAGCAAACTTTGTCTCCGATTTTTGATTGATTGGGGGGCACATTATCACCTGCGCTTACTCTTTGATCCTTTCCTACTGACTTCCTAGCGGTTTTTTGTTTAAGAAGGAAAGAAAATAACAAAGGTTAGGGAGGGGCAGGGAAGTCTGGTGGCCCCGATGGAAGGAAAGGAGACTCTGGTGTGGGGAGGTGGCCGACAGCATGTGTCAGAAAACCACAAGTCTTTGTTCGACCTTGTTTGTGCAGCTTACCTGCGGGAGTGAGCTCACAAGGGCCAGCTCGAGAAAGTTGACTTACAAACTTTAAAAAAACGAATAATAAAAAAGAAAAAAACACCACACACTTCCTTTGAACAGGAAGCCGGAAGTCATATTTTCAAACGAGAGTTGCTAGATGCTCTGCCTTACCTTCTGCAGTTCTTGAGGGCAAATTTTAAAAATTACCCCGAACAGAGAGGTTATGTATGTGCGCGTTGGGGGAGATCGAATCTCAGGAGCATGTATTCTTAAGGTGCCCGTTATTTGAAGAGGTGCGCACAAAACTCATTGAGCCTTTTTTGGCAGGCACTTCTGATCAGGATAAGATGGAAAACTTGTTTTTTAACCTTGAACATACAGCGCTCCATCAGATTGCGAAATTTTGCTCCTTGGTTATAAAAGCTCATCAGTGCCCTGGTTGTCACTCGGGTTAGGACTGTTTGATTTTAACTTTTACTGTTTCCAACTCATCTTAGTTCTTTTCCTTTTATCGTGTTTTATTGTAATCTTAAGTCTGGTTTTAGCAACCAAAATGATTGTATAATGTTATTTTTTAGTACCCAGTTGCACTTTGGAAATTTTACTATTAGGCCATTGTAGTTTATTTGTATTTCTATGGTTTTATATTGCTGGCTAGGTGCCGTAACAATAAAATTCATTCATTCAAACGAGAGTTTGGAAAGGAAGTGATCTATCATGTGGCCTTTAAAAAGAAGTCCGTTTCATTTTTCCTTAAGAACATGGAGGGGTATTGTAACGTATTGGAAATTGCTTACATGAATCGTCCCATCCACCTCCTATGTTAAGCTTGAGCCAAATGGAGGCTCCTCCGATCTCACTTGCGATTGGTCGCCTGTATCAGCCACCAATCAGGATAATACTTAACCCTGAGGGGGAAGAACTCCCATTGGACTTTATCCGAGTAACCTCATTGGTCAGTTTTTGTAAATAGGTGTGGCTATGTTAGCCCGGGAATGTTTAAAAGGAGCATAGCTCCCAATGTTATTTGTTCTGGTTATGAATGCGTTTAAGTGCTTGTGCGTTACTTCAATAAAGCTGAATCACTCTTTGCTGAAATCACTCTCCGATCCTTTGTTAGCGGCGATCTAACAGGTATTGCTGGTATTTTTTAAAAAGCTGTTCATCTGTTGTATTATGTCAGACCATGGGTCCCCATCCGGCCCATGGCACCAGTGTTCCCTCTAATTCCCCCCCCCCCCGGTGAGCAGAGCAGTTAAAATCCTGAGCAGAATGTAGCTGCTGTAATCTTAAAATGGGCCATGGGCAGTGCCAGACCCTAGGCGGCTCCGGATTGCTGCTGAGCAGGGCTTCCAGTGTTCATGAGTGGTAGCTCATGCGCACAGCTTAGAGGGAACACTGCATCCTCTCCTGGTGCCCACCGAAGGTTTTTAGAAAGTGAGTGGGGCCGGGTGAGGCTTCTGTCCAGCAGAACTTATGATCGGAGAACTGATTGGCTGTACAGATTTTTTTTAAATGCTCTTCAGGAGAAGGTACTCGTCACCAATGTTGGAGTCTTGTGAGCAAAAAATGCTACTTTGTGAGCGACTGGCATTTAAGCTGTGAGCAAGTGATTTGGCTACTTCTTAGATTAGTTTGCTGTGGAGCCCTCCTTCCTGAGCTAAGGCAAAAACGTGTGAGCTGGAGGCTGAAAACCTGTGAGCTGGCTCACACTAACTCAGCTTAGAGGGAGCACTGCTCATCACAGCTCAAAGATGTGTGACTGGAAACCGAGCTGTGTGTACACAAGCAAACATTTCAAAAACAAATACATTTCCTTTTAAAAAGGCATCCCGTTAAACAGGACATCTGCCTGAAATATTCAAGATTTATTGTTAGAGTTATGCATGACCTTGCTTCCTGACATTTTATGGCTGGCTCTGCCTCTTGTCCCAGCCATCTTGTGCTTGCGCTCACCACCCTCATTGTGTTTCATGTCCTGAGCCAGAGGGACAACTCAAAACAGAGGCGATCCCTTGCCGTTTAATGAAACTCAAGACAATGCATCCACCTGGACTGAATCCAGACCTAGGTTTCCTGTCTCATTACCACCTGGACTGAATCCAGACCTAGGTTTCCTGTCTCATTACCAATGCTGATTTCTCCACACCTGTTACCCCTCTACATATCTCACCTAAATCCAATCACACCTGCTTTTGTCATTCACCTGCTATTGTCATTTGCCTGCTAATGTCATTCAGCATCTGAAATCACTCCACTTTCCAATAAATAAGACAGATCACCGCCCATTCTAGCTTTATCTGAAGCAGTGAGCAGTGACTCATGAAAGCACATACCCTGCCCCAAATTTTGCTAGTCTTTAAGGTGGTACTGGACTCTTGCTCTTTTCTACTGATACAGACAGACTAACACAGCTACCCATCTTGATAATTCAGTCTTGGTTTGCCTCCATCTACTACAGAGAAGGCACACCTGCCTCTTCTCTAGAAAGCTACTGCTGTTGCACATATATAGGAGAAGGATTCTATAGAAGGGCTTGCAAAACTCTGTGGTGCCTCCTTCACTGATGAGGGTTTGCAAGAGACCTATCATGAGCCTTTCACTGATGCACTCAGACACTGTCCGACCTTCTGACTAACACAATGGATGGAACCTTTCACTGGGGTTGGAGATGCCTCAGTCCAGGAGATGTATCCCCTAACCTGCCACCAGTGCGCAGGTCCATCACGAAGACCTGAACTTCCAGTTTTGCTCGCTCCATAGCAGAAGCAACAAAAACAAAGGTACAAGATGAAGACAAGCTAGAGGAACATTCCAGCAGAGGGAGTCTGTGAGGCTTCAGAAAGGGTCAGGATCCGAGCGGTATCTTGCAGCCAGTGATAAGAAGGTTCAGGGTGGACCTCAACACTGCTACGAACTAGACTTCATGGGACTCTCTACTCAATCCCTCATCCCTGGGACTGGGAGTGGACTGGACAGCTCCATCCTTCTCTGCTGGACAGCTCCCAGTATCCACCTCAACCCAGCCTCGGTTTGCTCTACTCCAGTGTTCCCTCTAAGCTGAGTTAGTGTGAGCTAGCTCACAATTTTTTAGCCTCCAGCTGATGCCTTTTTGGCTTCGCTCAGGAAGTAGGGCTCCAGAGGGAACTGATTTATGCAGTAGCCAAATGGCTCACTCACAACGTTCATGCCAGTAGCTCACAAACTAGAATTTTTGCTCACAGGACTCCACAGCTTAGAGGGAACATTGATGTACAGTGCAAATGTATCAATAGACAAACAGCAGAGGCATGACCTGGATGGTCCAGGTTAGCCCGATCTTATTAGAACTCAGAAGAAAAGCAGGATCAGCCCTGGTTAGCACTTGGATGGGAGGCCACCAAGGAAGCCCGCTAAGGAAGGCAATGGCAAACCACCTCTGTACATCTTTTGCCCTCACCTGTATAGCCCAGGATAGCCCAATCTCAACAGATCTTGGAAGCTAAGCAGGGTTGGCCCTGGTTAGCACTCGGATGGAAGGCCACCAAGGAAGCCCGCTAAGGAAGGCAATGGCAAACCACCTCTGTACATCTTTTGCCCTCACCTGTATAGCCCAGGATAGCCCAATCTCAACAGATCTTGGAAGCTAAGCAGGGTTGGCCCTGGTTAGCACTCGGATGGAAGGCCACCAAGGAAGCCCGCTAAGGAAGGCAATGGCAAACCACCTCTGTACATCCTTTGCCCTCACCTGTATAGCCCAGGATAGCCCAATCTCAACAGATCTTGGAAGCTAAGCAGGGTCGGCCCTGGTTAGCACTTGGATGGGAGGCCACCAAGGAAGCCCGCTAAGGAAGGCAATAGCAAACCACCTCTGTACATCCTTTGCCCTCGCCTGTATAGCCCAGGATAGCCCAATCTCAACAGATCTTGGAAGCTAAGCAGGGTTGGCCGTGGTTAGCACTTGGATGGGAGGCCACCAAGGAAGTCTTAGGCTGCTACACAGAGTTTGATCCAGCTGCCACGCGGTAGTTCACTCCAGGGCAAACAGCCACGCCTCCCCCCCACGATATCCGGCCCATGTGACCGGGGCCTGAGTCTCCAGAAGTCAACTATGCCTTGATGGCCCTTTTCCACCAATGCCTCTTAAATGGAGGGGGAATTTGTGACTACGTGCACATGGAGAGGCCACAGACCACTAACAGAATTAGCGATAACTTTACCAGACTACAGTTCTCAGGATTCTTTGCGAGTGGAATAGCCAAGTGGTCTAGACTTGTGGTCTAGACTTGTCATTTGGACTTCTTTAGTGGGATCAGGTTGGCTAAAGCAACTTACCTTTTCCTCCTTCTTGGAGCCTCTGATAGAGGCCACCAGCACCAGCACCAGTGTTTCCTCTAAGCTGAGTCAGTGTGAGCTAGCTCACAGTTGTTTAGCCTCCGGCACACACATTTTTGTCTTAGCTCTGGGAGGATGGCTCCGGAGCAAACTAATTTATGCCATAGCCAAATCGCTCGCTCACAACCTTAATGCCAGGAGCTCACAGAGTAGAATTTTTGCTCACAAGACTGCACAGCTTAGAGGGAACACTGACCAGCACTTTTCCTTCATCCCTCCAGGGGACCATCTGGCATTACTTCCTTGTTCAGAAGAGGGTAGATGACTTTCCTGGGTTTTTTTCTCCGAAGTGCTCTGCGTTGTTTTGTGTTTTTTTAATTTTGTTTTTATTTATTTTTCCCAGCACTTTTACAACAATATTCGGCACTTGTAAGAGTCACAAAAAACATAAGAATCAGAGAAACAGTTATCAACTTGCTTAAACAGTTTCAACACACCACTATGAAGATTAAAATAGCTATCATAAATGCACATATTTGAGAATATACAATCATTAAAACTATTGGAATATAGAACCATTAGAAGAACAATAAATTTCTATATAGTGGGTTTTTTGGGATTGTCCCACTATTTTTTAAATAACTAATCATAGGAAACCAAACTGCCTGAAACCACTTTTGATATTTTTCTGACCGCAAGGCTGAAGAGTTATATGAAGTGCGCCCATAAATAAAGCATTCCCAATTTTTCTCTTGCCAGCAAGTTAGTGTAGGAATATTTTTTTGTTTCCATTTTTGCGCAGGTGCTCTGAGCTGATGGAGCAACTGGGCTCTGGGAAGCCTCTGATAAAGTGTTTGGTAAAAGGTAAAGGTTTCCCTTGCTCGAAAGCCAGTTGAATCCGACTCTAGGGTTGCGGTGCTCATCTCCGTTTCAAAGCCGAAGAGCCAGCACTGTCTGAAGACGTTTCCATGGTCATGTGGCCAGCATGACTAGATGCCGAGGCGCACGGAATGCTGTTACCTTTCCCACTGAAGTGGTAACTATTTAACTACTTGCAATTTCTTGCTTTCGAACTGCTAGGTTGGCAGGAGCTGGAACTAGAGATTGGAGCTCACTCCGTCATGCGGCACACTCAGGTCTCGAACTGCTGAACTACCGACCTTCCACAGCCTGCAGTTCAGCGTCTTAACCACTTGAGCACCCAGGTCCAATTGTCTGCCTAAGACTTCCCTTTCAAACAAGTCTCTGCAAAGTTGTTGGGATTCTTCTATTCAGGGTCGATGGTCGTATTGCAAACACAAGAGCCACACTTAGTAAAAGAAAAATATATTTACTATAAAAACAAAATAAAACACGGGCATGGTACTTTGGATAAAAGAAATAAAATAAAAGGTTACATACTTGCAGTTACTCTCAGTAATATATGCTAACAGCTACATCTTTCTATCTGTCTTTGCTTCTAGAAGAGAACTACCTCTTTTGTTCACACAAAGGGCCATAAACCTTGTGAATACATTAATGCTAGATCAAAGCATTTCTACAAACAAGATGTTAGTTGACCAATACAAAGGTTACAGGTCACTTCATTAGGGTAAACAACTCGGCACAAACTTTCCCGCCGTTAAATACATTATGTAACGTAACATCATGTTTCCTAACAAACAACATTTAACTCTGTAATGACTGAAGTGTAAGCAACTTGCAATTCCAACAAAAAGTAGAGGGGGGGTCTGGCTTAACTGGGAAGGGGGTCGGATTCTGTGGATTTTCGCAATGTTTGAGAAAGAAAGACAGTTCTCTCCTGGTTTTCTCTTTCGGAATTCATATTTACCCTGCTGCTAGCACAGCAGGAAAGCGGTGAATGTGGTTAAATAGAAGCTGTGACTGGATCGAGCTTCTGGGCGGGCGGGTGGATGGAGGAACAAGTAATCTTTAAGGGTACACAATGTATTTATTTATTTAAAAACTTTAAAAATATTTACGGTATTTGTAGTCAACCTCTCTCACTTTAACTCAAGGCGGATTACACAGAGCCAATCATAGAATCATAGAGCAGGAAGGGGCCATACAGATCATCTAGTCTAACCCCCTGCCCAATGCCGGACCAGGGCCCCTTTGCAATGGGACCACTGGGACATTCAATAAACTAAGGTCCCATTCACACAGAGAAGTTGCCACGCTAAAGACACCGATGATAGGCGGATTTTTGGTGCGTGATCACACCGCAACATCTGGGAAGCGTAGTGCACCCGTGGGCTAACTCGTGGCTTCTCGCTGAAGATGCAGAGTAAAAAACCACTACATACGATGTACTAGTTTCCGGAAAACGCGGGGCAAGGGAGGGCGTCTGATCACGTCTCCGCTTGAATCCCGTGGCATCCGGCGCCCGTCCATGTCCCGTCGCGAACCGGATTTTTTTTTTTAAAGTCTCCACAGGATGCGCTTGCTTGATCATGCACATGTGCAAACATCAGTGAGGAAACAATTCCCGTTTGCCATGGAAGCAGCGCCTAGCAATTGCCAGTGGGGTCGCACCCCACTGCTTCTTTGCCGCGCTTCGGGATAGCCGTGTGATCGGCACCTAACGGTGTGCCACAGGAACTCCACGGGATGTGTGATCAGGCTGCCGCGCTTTACTTTGTTCCAGGGCAAACAGCCACGCCTCACCCGCGTTATCTGGCCCGTGTGACCGGGGCCAAAATAATAGGATTAGGGTTGCAGAACCAACCAGGAGTCTAAGAACAGAACTAAATCAAAGTGTAAGTCTTAATGTAACAGGTTAAATGATGTAAAATTCCACAGCAGAATCCTAGTTTCAGCAGGCTGTACACACTAGTATAGACCACAGTCCATCATAATAATTTAGGACAGGTGGGTAGCTGTGTTTGACTGAAGCAGTAGAACAAGTCTGAGTCCAGTGGCACCTTTAAGACCAATAAAGTTTAATTCTAGGGATAAGCTTTTGTATGTGCATACAATGCTCCCTCTAAGCTGTGGAGCCTTGTCAGCAAAAATTCTACTTTGTGAGCTACTGGCATTAAAGTCATGAGTGAGCGATTTGGCTGCTGCCTAAATTAGTTTTCTCTGGAGTCATCCTTCCTGAGCGAAGACAAAAATGTGAGAGGCGGAGGCTAAAAAACTGAGCTAGCTCACACTAGCTCAGCTGAGAGGGAACACTGGTGCATAGTGTACATGCGCGCTAGGTATAGATAGGGACTCTGGAGCAAGTGATGCTCTGTCTTCTTGGTGCTTGGGGGGGGGGTCAACAGTGGGAGGGCTTCTAATGTCCTGGCCCCACTGGTGGACCTCCTGATGGCACCTGGTATTTCTGGCCACTGTGTGATACAGAGTGTTGGGCTGGATGGGCGTTTGGCCTGATCCAACATTGGCGTCTCTTATGTTCTCTTATGTATCTGAAGAAGTGTGCATGCACACAAAAGTTTATACCCTGAATTAAATTTGTTGGTCTTAAAGGTGCCACCGAACTCAAACTCATTTAGAACAGTGCAACTCTATTGCCTGTGTAGAGACGCCCTCTTGAATAATCCAGTTGTGCATAGTTTATAGAAATGCTCCCTCTAAACTGTGGAGACTTGTGAGCAGAAATTCTACTTTGTGAGCTACTGACCTTAAAGTTGTGAGCGAGCGATTTGGCTACTGCACAGATTAGTTTGCTCTGGAGCCCTCCTTCCTGAGCTAAGACAAAAATCTGTGAGCTTGGAGGCCAAAAAAACTGTGAGCTAGCTCACGCTAACTCAGCTTAGAGGGAACACGGAGTGGGAGCCATCCTAGCCTCTTTGTGGAATTCAAGGCGGCTTAGAATGCCAAGAAAACAACAATTATTAGTAAGTGCTGCAGTATTATCTGGATCCTGCATTAAAAAAAAAAAATCATAACCCAACTTCAGGAGGGAGGGGTGATTTAAATCTGGGATCCAGACCACGGGGGAGAGGAGTGATGTAATGCAGGGCGATTTTTCTTTTGGAAAACGCCACAAGCCGCAGGGGGCGGTCAAGCGAACCGAAGAGATTCCTGGCTGACTTTTCACACGTCCTCGAAGTCCGAGGGGCACGGCAGGGGAGAAAGGGACGCCAAGTTCCGCCCCCCACCCCTCAGATACTATCCCAGAGCTGGAAGAAGCGTAGAAAATAGAAACGAAATGGGACGCCAAGGAAGGCGCAAGGAAAGGGGGGGGGGGTAGGGGTGGATAGTAGATACTGATGAAACTTATCGTGGAAAGTGATAAACTGCCCCGCCACAAGGCGCAGGCGACGGCCTCTGGCTTTCAAAAGAGGATTGGCCAGCATGTCTGTGGACCGGGACACCGAAGTGGAACCTCCATGTTGAGAGGCAGTGTACCTCTGAATGCCAGTAGCTGGGGGGCAAACAGCTGGGGAAGGCCTTCCGGACCTTCTCGTGGGCTTCTTGCGGGCCCACTGTTTGGAACCAGACGCTGGACCACATTGGACCTTTTGGTGGGATGTTGTGGGGTTGGTCTTTAAAAACGCTTTGAGAGCCAGTTTGGTGTAGTTGTTAAGAACACGGACTCTAATCTGGGAGAACCGGGTTTGATTCCCCACTCCTCCACATGCAGCTGCTGGTGTGACCTTGGATCAGTCACAAGTCCTCTCAGAGCTGTTCTCTCAAGAGCAGTTCTCGAAAGAGCTCTCTCAGCCCCACCTATCTCACGGGGGTCTGTTGTGGGGAAAGAGAGGAGATTATAAACCACTCTGAGACTCCTTCAGGTAGTGAAGGGTGGGGTATAAATCCAATCTCTCTTCTTCTTCTCTCATTTGGTGTCTTTCTTTTCTTGCTTTTCTCCCCCTCGGAATTCAAAGCGGCTTAGAACGTTGCTACCCCCGCCCGCGCAATTTCTCACTAAAACAACCCTGCCATATAGGCCGGGCAGAGAGCTTGTGATGGGCCCCAGGTCACCCAGCTAGCTTCCCTGCTAGAAGTGAGGATTCCAATGGAGCCTTCCGCGGTCCTAAATCCGCTCAGTCCACCACACCACACTGTCTGGAGTCAGCGGCAGTTTGGTCTCCAGCCTGCCGGGTCACCTTCGCAGCTGCGTGGGGATCGATCCTTGGTGTCCTTTCTGGCTCTTTCTCTCTCCCCCCCCCCCCCTTTTTCTGTCCAGAATGCAAAGAAGTTAAGCCTCAGAATCTGGGAAAGGAAATTGTTTGCTTGGGTTTTTTTTTTTTTAAAGGAGCTGCATGAATAGGAAGACCAAACACTTGCTTGAGGTAGCCGAGTCTGAATGTCTTCCAGAGAGAGACAGAGAGACAGAGAGACAGAGAGAGACAGAGAGACAGAGAGAGACAGAGAGAGACAGAGATGGGATTCTCCAAGAGGAAGGGAGAAATTGACCGATTTCTCGACAGACCTGGGAAGCAGCCCCCTTTTCCCTCTCCTCCTCCTCTCTTCTCTCCATTCCACCCAGCTTTCCCCTCTCATTGTGTTTCCCGATCACCCCCCCACCCCCGTACTCAGGCACACACACGCACACACCCGCCTCGGAGATACGCCCGCTGAGTTAAATTATGATCCAAAGACTTTGGGGTGTGAACAATCAATCAGGATACCTGGGGTAGTGTGTAATGGGCCTGCTCTTGCCAGCGGGGGGAAGTGCCCCCGATCGCGGTCCCCCAGTAGGTTAAATAAATATGATACCAGAAGACCAAACAGAGAGGATCAGATGGCTGCCCCAGTCAGCTGTTGATAAAATACAATCTTCCTTTAATACACGCTGGGAAAGTTATTTAACACTTACAAAGGGGAGGGGGGGGATTGGATCCCTGCGCCTCTCTCTCTCTCTCTCTGCCTCTCTCTCCCTCTCTGCGCCTCTCTCTTTCTTTCTTCGGAAAAGGGAGAGTTAGAACCGCGCTTTTGAAAGCGAAAGTCTTTTGAAAAGGGGAAAGTGATAACGCTATCCTTTTCTCTCTTTCTTTTTTCTGGGGAATACAATAAAAAGGGAGGGGGGTGTCGTGGAGCCACAAAACAACGTGAGATAAAAGTGAATCTCGGAGAACGGTTGGAGTCAGGCTTGGGTAAATATTCTCCACGGCAGAAGAGAGTTGGGGCATTTTTATTCCTATTTATCGCTGTGTGCGTCGACGGCGCCTTTGCGAGGCGGTTTGCGCAAGATCCGGCGGATTGATTCAGGAAGGCGCCGGGGAGATGAGCGATTCTTAGGGTGGTCGTGAAAGAAAGACTCTCAAGGAAGAGGAGAGGATATTGTTTTATTTGTCTGTCCGCCTATCCAACCCTCCATCCCTCCAGAGAATATTGCGGGCCTGATGTTGCCAAAGGCGCTTTGTAAGGTTTCCTTGCCCTCGTATTACAGACGCAAGACCGAGGCACAAGAGGATCCAAGGGGGTGTAAGGGGGTGTGGGGTAGTAAGGACAGGCTGAATCACAGATTTCTGGAACAAACTCAGAGTCCAGTGGGGCACCTTAAGACCAACAAAGGTTTATTCAAGGTATGAGCTTTCGTGTGCAGGGCCCACTTCCTCAGATACATTGGAATGGCAGATGAGGTTTTAAATTTATAGACAGGGATTTAACAGCAAATTAACATGTGCATGCAACCCACTTACCCTAGGAACTATGCACATGTTAATTTGCTGTTCATTCTCTGGCTATAGGTCTGAACCTACCTACCATCCCAATGTATTTGAGAAAGTGTGCATGCACACGAAAGCTGGTACACTGAATAAACTTTTGCTGGTCCTAAAGGGGCCCCTGGACTCGAAATCTGTTCCACTGCTTCAGACCAACACGGAGCAGGCTCTATCTTCACAGATTTCTGGGTCCTGGTTGCAGCTTCTGACACCGCAGCCGGGCACTGGGCAGTCTTCAGCCGGAGAGATTACTCCCGAGTAAGCTGCAAGCAGATCCAGCAGCAGTCTAGGAAGGGAAGGGGGCGAGGTCCAGTGGAAAGGCAGATGGCAGCCCGACTTGGCCGGGCAGGTCTAGAAGTCTACTGGGGCAGCTTCCTGGGAACCCTTTGTAGGCCGCCTTGTCGCCGAAGGAGCGCGCAGGAGACAGACGGAATAGACAAGGGAAGCGACTTTTCGTCTCGGGATGGCGCATCCGGGACCCCGCGGGTGTACACGTCTTTGTGAGGGAGAAAGTGTTCCGTTTGCAGTTCCAATCTCACAACTATCTCTGGAGTTAAATGAACAGAAACTCCCCTTACTTATCCGAGGCCGTGTCGTGGGTTTCGTTGCTGAGGGTGGGGTGGGGGTGGGGGGTAGAGACTCCAACCCTGGGTCGTCCTGGGGTCCCACTTCCTGGGGCCCCTTTGGCCCGGACAGAGCGCCGCTTCTCCAGAAAAAGAGGCTCAGTGTTGGGAGATATTGAAAAAAATGGTATTTAGCAGAGATAAGATGGTCCAGCAGAGCCAGAGTAAGATAATTCAGACTCAGAGTCCATGTGTGATTAAAATATAAAGTTTTTACTAAATTCTAGCATGGGAATAACAACAGAGCATAATCGGCTCCATCCTTACTCTACAAAGACAAAACTAGATAAGGAGAAATTATGGCTGCTCAGAACACCAAAACAAAGACGGGAAGAGAAGCCATAAAACGGTAATACACCTTGACACTTTAGTCCCAATCAAATCCCTAGATCAGGGAGAAAATTCCCGGGCTTTCTACAGCTAAACAACATTGGTTACATGAGAAACATGTGACTTCCTGAGAGTAACATAAACAAACATTTTACCCCAGATATACTGAGTGTTTTCAACTTGTAATACCCAACACTCAGAAACGCCACATTCACAGAACAAGCTAAGAGCGCAGAGTCCGGAGCTTCCAAAGACTTTTTTTTTTGGAAACTCACAGGCACCGGAGACAACGAATGAACTAAAGGGCCAACGAAAGAACACTGTCCGAGCAAAGTCAGGGCGCCTGTTGAATCCGACTGGACTGCCGAGGGCTGAGCCCGTGGCAGGATCGTGCCCTACAATTTAAGCCGTTGGTCCGGGTCCAAAGAAACGCTAGCCACCTGGCACGCAGCAACACGCCAGTGTTGTGGGCGTTAGTATTATTATCGTATGGAGATCCTAAGATTGTCTGGCAGCCAGTAGTTCTAGCTCTTTTAGCCTTTGCGTCACTAGGTGGTGAGCTAGACTTTGTGTGTGTGTTTTAAGGCAAGAGAGGTTTCAGAGGTGATTTGCCATTGCCTGCCTCTGGGTCACGACCCTGGTATGCCTTGCAAGCCACCCATCCAAATATTAACCAAGGCTGCTTAGCTTCCAAAATCTGACCAGTTCGGACTAGCCGGGACTATCCACGACAGGGCTGCTGTGGACAAGGATCCAGCGACTGGTGACCTGACCCTTGCAGTTAGCTGGTGTCCTCTTCATAAAAGAAATCCCGTCTGATTTCCTGGTGCCCAGCCCCGGGCTGGCACAACGGGAATTTACTGTGCCAACAGGGCACCATAGCTCTTCTCCTCGAATTTAAGCTTCCTACCTGGTGGCTTCTTCTAACTCGGACAAATCTGCTTGGTTAGAGGGAACCATTTGTCTATACTTAACTTAACTTAAATTAACCAGGCTGAATAGCTCGGTGAGCTCTAAGCAGGGTCGTACTTGGTTACTACTTGGATGGGAGACCACCAAGGAAGTCCAGGGTCGCTCTGCGGAGGCGGGCGGCGGCAAACCACCTCTGCTGGTCTCTTGCTTTGAAAAGACCATGGGGAGGTCGCCACGAGTCGCTTGAGAGTCGACTGCAGGCACTTAAATTACTATTGTCTGCCCAAAGACACTTGCCAGAAATCTTTACAAACAGTCCCTATATAGTAGGCCAAGGTTATTATCTCCTTATTAGGGATTGGGGGGGGGGGGTTAAGGTTGATCCTGCTGTAGCCTAAAACGTCTCATTCCCGTCGTCGTCGTCGTCGTCCCCCCCCCCCTTTGAGAGTCAGCGTGGTGTGGTGGTTCAAGTGTCGGACTCCGATCTGGGAAACCCAAGTTCGAATCCCCTCTGGTACCCCTGGAAACTGGCCCGTTGACCTCGGGCCAGTCATGCCCTTTCAGCCCAACCTACCTCACAGGGTTGTTGTGAGGACGAAACGGGAAGAAAGGAGACTCATAATCAGTGTTCCCTCTAAGCTGAGTTAGTGTGAGTTAGCTCACCGTTTTTTTAGCCTCTGGCTCACACATCTTTGTCTTCGCTCAGGAAGGACGGCTCCAGAGCAAACTCATTGATGCAGTAGCCAAAGCTCTTGCTCACAACTTTGATGCCAGCAGCACACAAAGTAGAATTTTTGCGCCCAAGACTCCATAGCTTAGAGGGAACATTGCTCATAATGTTATTTTTGTCTCGTCAAATCTGAGCTCAGGGAGAGTTTTGGGTGGACTCGAACGCTCGTCCTCCGGTTTGTGTCCTTGTCGCCGATCCTGATAAAAAGGTGTTCCGGGGATCGTGGTTCGTTCTGAGAACTGGAGTTTGGTCCGGGAGGGCCGCACGGCTTTTGAGGACTTTGGAAATGGCTGGATTCAGAGGGAACGTGTCGGCTGCAAGAGAGCGAAGATGAAGTCCGGCGGCACCTTTAAGACCAACAAAAGTTCTATTCCTGGTATCAGCTTTTGTGTGCAGGCACACTTCCTCAGACACCATGAATAAAAAAACTTAAAGGTGCCGCTGGACTCGAACTTTGTTCTGCTGCTTCAGACCCGCACGGCGACCCCACCTGAACTCGCAAGAGTTCGCTCTAAAAGGGAAAGGTTCCCTTGCTCGAAAGCCAGTCGAGTCCGACTCTAGGGTTGCGGTGCTCATCTCCGTTTCCAAGCCGAAGAGCCAGCGCTGTCCGAAGACGTTTCCGTGGTCATGTGACCAGCGTGACTAAACACCGAGGCGCACGGAACGGAACGGAGTTCGCTCAAGGCACGTTAAAAGGCCAACAAGAATGACAGAGACCAACCGGGCATTCCTTAGTTGTCAATCATTATAAATCGCAGGGTTTTTGTCTCTCTCTCTCTCTCTTTTATTTAACTTAGTGGCTGGGAAACAGGTGAAGAGAATATTACTGAGAGAAAGAACGAGGAGGTCTAATACATTTACTTCAAAGTTGTTCTTCCCGGGAATCAACAGTCACTCCCAGGTAAAGGTGTTCAGGTGGGAAGGAACCTCTGGTGCCACATTTCCGGGATCCTATATCCTGATCTTGCATCTGCCGAAAGAATAGGAGCAGCTGGGGGGGGGGGGCAGCGACGTGTAAGATCTGAACTAGGACCCGGTCGCTGACCTTGCGCTAGTCTGCCCGGCCCAACCTCGCAGGGTTGTTGTATGTTCCGAAAGGGACTCGAGCCTCGAACTCCTTGGGGAAAGTACGGGTAACCGATCGATATTATTCTCTCCGGAGTGATCAAAAGAGTTCCGTCCCCCCCCCCCCCCCCCCGCAAATGGCTTTTTAAAATTCTACACCGCCCGAATAATATAGGGGGGAGTTTGGGCTTCCCCCCTCCCTCCATTCAGCAAAGCTTCTGAAGTCAAATCACGAAAATAAATTCCGCCCAAAGCAATAAACAGATCCCTTTTCTGCTACAGCCGCGGCCGAGGTGGATCTTATTTTACCCCGATTTTTTTTTTTTTTTTTTAGAGCGGCCCCTCTGGTTTTGCATCCATTGTGGGACAGCTAGCCAGCCCACCAGCGTGATGTTGGACTCATTGATAGTAGTACATTAAGATTAATATTAATAGTTAACGAACGGGACGTGGCGATCGAGGGAGCCCCGAACAGTTTACAATCTCTGTTTCCCCCGGAGTGGTTGGCATAGAGCCCTTCCGAAAATCGAAGACACCCCACCTACACCTGTTTAAAGCACCCCTAGCTTGAAAATCAGAGTTTACACCTGAGTAATGTGGGTTCAGCGCTCTCTTAAAACTATCCCTCTCCCTTTCGAAGCGAAAGTTAGCTCCTTTTTCGTGTTAACAGCCTCGTCCCGCGTCCACTTAAGCCGAAGTAACTGCAAAGCGACCGAGCCTTCCATCGATCAGGTTCGCCTTACGAATATCAAACTGGCGACAGCTAGACTGTATATGTTGGGAGGAGACCTGGAAGGCTTCTCTGCGGTCCATAAGGATTTGCTTTGGGGCAACGTATATTATGAGGCAAGAGTAAAAACAGGCAGGCGGTAACCAGTGTTCCCTCTAAGCCGAGTTAGTGCGAGCTAGCTCAAAGATTTTTAGCCTCCAGCTCACACATTTTTGTCTTAGCTCAGGAAGGATGGCTCCAGAGCAAGCTAATGTATGCAGTAGTCGAATAGCTCGCTCACAACTGTAATACCAATAGCTCATAAAGTAGAATTTTGGCTCACAAGACTCTACAGCTTAGAGGGAGCATTGGTAACTTCTTGCCCGGGAGCTGAGAGTCGAAAGCCAAGCAGGGTAGCTGGGGGGGGGGGGAACTCCAGGCAGGACAGACAGATCCCCGGACAGACTGACGGAAGTCCTCCGCTCACCCAGGTGGGCTTTCAGAGGCGTTAGACGTTCCCTCGGCCGTTGTGTTGGGGGATAGTGAGATAATGAAAAAATGGTATTTAGCAGAGATAAAATAGTCCAGCAAAGCCAGAGTAAAATAATTCAGACTGAGAGTCCATGTGTGATTAAAATATAAAGTTTTTACTAAATTCTAGCATGGGAAGGGTAACTGGGATGAAAATAACAACAGAGCATAGTCGGCTACATCCTTACTCTACAAAGACAAAACTAGAAGAGGAGAGATTATGGCTTCTTCTTCTTCTTCAGAACACCAAAACAAAGACGGGAAGAGAAGCCATAAAATGGTAATACACCTTGACACTTTAGTCCCAATCAAATTCCTAGATCAGGGAGAAAATTCCCAGGCTTTCTACAGCTAAACAACATTGGTTACATGAGAAACATGTGACTTCCTGTGAGTAACATAAACAAACATTTAACCCCAGATATACTGAGTGTTTTCAACTTGTAATACCCAACACCCCTTCTCAAGTTATAACACAAAAGTCATGCAAATTCAAACATTCACCAAGAGTCTCA
>NW_015170888.1:979819-980019 GCF_001447785.1 Gekko japonicus
TCAGTCCTTGGTCTTGCAGCTCTTTCACGTAGTGACATTTGAGTGTGATGGTCTTGTTTTTAGATTTGGTGCCTTCACCTTTGCAGATGGCGATACAAGCTTGATTGTCCTCAGAAAGTATTATTGGCTTTGGTTCATCTATGCTGAAGTCTTTCAGTAGATGAATAATCCAGTAGACCTCATAGCTGGCACTTTGTGCT
>NW_015170888.1:980189-980307 GCF_001447785.1 Gekko japonicus
TTGTAGTCCAAAGTTCCTTTTAGGTATCTTGCCAGTTTCTTAATAGCTTTCCAGTCATGCTCATTGGGTGAACTGATCTTTCTGCACAAAGTCCAACAGCTGAAGTTATATCTGGACG
>NW_015170888.1:980596-980820 GCF_001447785.1 Gekko japonicus
AATGTTCAAGGTGCATGCCCCTTGACGCTGCTATGCATACGAGTGTCCTGAAGGATGTATAACTCACAACAGGTTCAAAAGTCTCTGAGTTATTAGGTTCCTTCACTGGTTGTAAAAGGTAAAGGTAAAGGTTCCCTTGCTCGATAGCCAGTTTAATCCGACTTGAGGGTTGCGGTGCTCATCTCCGTTTCAAAGCCGAAGAGCCAGCGCTGTCTGAAGACGTT
>NW_015170888.1:981214-993751 GCF_001447785.1 Gekko japonicus
TGGTCTGCGCAGATTGCCAAGCGAACACATCGTTGAAGGAGACATCTGTAGGTTCCTGAGTAGCAGATTGCACTGTGGACTCAGCCAGGTTAGAAGTCTGTAGGACATTGCTTTCATCAACATGTACCACATAGCATACTTTAACTGTGAAAGTCTTAGGGTACAGGATTCTGTATCCTTTTCCTCCAGAGGCATATCCCACCAGGATACCAGGTTCTGCTCTTGGGTCAAGTTTGCCTCTTTTCTCCTTTGGTATATGTGCATAAGCTTTAGATCCAAAGGCTCTTATATGTTTAAGTCCAGGCATTCTGTTATGCCATAATTCAAAAGGACTTTTATTGGTAGTTTTTGATGGAACTCTGTTATGCAAATAGACAGCAGTGTGGACTGCTTCTGCCTAGTAAGACTCTGAAAGTCCAGATTGCATTAGCATAGAATGCGCCATTTCTTGAATGGTTCTGTTTAAGCGTTCTGCCGTTCCATTTTGTTGAGGAGAATAAGGAATTGTAGTCTTATGTTCAATTCCTTCTTGGACCAACCAAATCAGAGTACACGCACTCTAGAAACTTAGTATTGGGGTCATGAGCTCTATTTGTATAAGAGTGAGCTGTGGCTTTAGACTTTACGCAAATATCACAGACATTTCTCATGACATCACATCCTTTTGCTTCAATATTGCATTCCTTCAATAACTTTTCCACACTCTTCACATCTCTATGCACAAATTTTACATGCCACGCGAATAAACAGTCTTTATGGTTGCATTCAGCTGATCTGGTTTGGCATACCAGCCCATCATTTTCCATTTCATCTAAATCAGTATCAGCAATATTTCTCAGGTAATGAAAACCATCCTTTTCTTCAAGCATCATATTAAATCCATTTTCACTCCAAATTTTTCCATGGCTTGGTCTGAGATCAATATTAAGACCATTTTGCATGATTCTCTTTGTGGATATGAGATTATTTGTTGCTTGGGAAATCAGAACACATTCTCTAAGAGTGATTTCCACAATCTCATTGCAATCATTTAAGGCATACAGTTTAACTGAACCGCAGCCCTCTACAGAGAGATTAACGCCTTCTGCCCTTTGTAGAGCAGGCTTCTTTTCTCTGTCCAAATCAGTACACCATTTGTCTGAGTTCACTATATGATACGCGCTACCACTATCTAGTAAAAATGAGTCATTTTGCTCATCATTCCTCTTAGTGACAGACAAAGCTTTCATGTTACTGTTCTGCTTTACAACATCAGTTTTTTGTTCTTTCTCTCTGATAACAAACACACCTCGTTTCTCAAAGTGACCGCTTGCTTTTCCTTGGCCACACCCCTTAGGGGATCTGGTTTTAGAGCGGTAAGATTTGGTGCGATCTCTTTGTTCTGGTAAAACCTTTGATCTACAATGTCTTGCCAAATGCCCAAATTTTCCACCGTTTTGGCATTTCAAAACTCTTTTGGCATTATTCCTTTTATAATCAGCCTTTATGCTAAGTACAGACAAATCATTTGTAGTCTGGGACATTTCACGCCTATGTCCTTCATCTTTTAGATATGCTAACACATATTCAAGTCTTTTGTCCCCTTTAAAACAGCCACTTCATGCGAATACTCTCTTGTCAAGTAACCAAGAACTACAGCAATAACAGCCTTTTCCCCTGGCACACCGTCCATTGCTTTAATTGCATTATAAATATCCATGACATAATTCAAATGTTTAAGCAGTGATTCACCATTTCTCATTTTTGCGTTTATTAATCTTTGATAGAGGAATAAGTAATTAGCATCATTTTTCCAAGCATAAGTTTGCTCAAGCTTCAACATCATTTGTTTCGTGGATGTGCACTCTAAAAGTTCCTGATTATCTGTAGCATTAATAGTGCCCATAATTAAAGACATTCCAAATCCAACATGCCCTCTGTACTTTTCAAGAGGGGCCCCTGCTTCAGGAGGATCGTCAGTGAGCACAGAAAGAGCTCCATGAGCTTGAAGGGCATTCTTTACTGATCTCTTCCACCAAGAGAAATTAGTTGAGTCTAAGGTGGGCATATTGAAAAAAGGAAGATTCTTAGCTGCAGACATAATGATTTCTCCTTTCATACGTTACCAAAACTTGAGAGTGGTGAGGGCAACGGTGATCTTTTGTGAGCGTGGGATTAGGCTTTTCAGCAGCGCTGACAGGATCGGTATCACCCCTTTTCCTTTTTTCTTTCACTCGGCACAGAAGAAGATAAACTCAGATCAAACACTACAGGCTTCTCCGACTTGGAAACACAGGCGGCTAGTCTGGTCCCACAAGTTCATGAAGAAAACCGGATGTTGTCTGAATCTCATAAATCCAATGCGAGTTAAGATAAAAATTCTGTTTTAGAAACCTCCAGCACACATGATTTTTCTTGACTCCAAGTCTGGCTGCTGCACTCTGCTTAGCTATCTGGCACAGCTGAAGCGATCTGGGCACCCATAACCTTTGTTGGGTGTTAGTGAGAGTTTCAAAAAATGGTATTTAGCCGAGATAAAATAGTCCAGCAGAGCCAGAGTAAAATAATTCAGACTGAGAGTCCATGTGTGATTAAAATATAAAGCTTTTACTAAATTCTAGCATGGAAAGGGATGAAAATAACAACAGAGCATAATCGACTACATCCTTACTCTACAAAGACAAAACTAGAAGAGGAGAGATTATGGCTGCTCTTCTTCTTCTTCAGAACACCAAAACAAAGACGGGAAGAGAATCCATAAAATGGTAATACACCTTGACACTTTAGTCCCAATCAAATTCCTAGATCAGGGAGAAAATTCCCGGGCTTTCTACAGCTAAAGAACATTGGTTACATGAGAAACATGTGACTTCCTGTGAGTAACATAAACAAACATTTAACCCCAGATATACTGAGTGTTTTCAACTTGTAATACCCAACACGTTGCCACAGCCCGAGTGACAAACCCAACTTTAACCTGGAACGACAACCAGAGAGCCAGCCGACGCCGGTCTACTCGGAAGCAACCCGCATTATTTTCAGTGGGGCTTACTCCCCGGAAAGTGTCGCCCTAGGACCGTAGTCTCCCTCTTCAGACGACTCTTTGTTGTTGTTGTTGTTGTTTGGCCTGTGATGCTGACAAACAATAGAACGTTCTGCCCTCGAAGGTCAACATCCAGCCAGCGTGCAACCCCGGCTTCTCCTGCGCCTGTCGTTATAAACGCCCCCCTCCCAAGAAATCAATGCGACCCCCCAAAGTGTTTAACGTTGCGCTGAATTGCGGGGCCCCCCCTCAAATACTGTGTGAGTGCCCAGGAGTAGGGAGTTTTAATTTTCCTCTCATTTTGTACAGGAAAAGGGTACCGATTTATTCTTTCTTTCTCTCTCTCCCTCTCTCTCTGATCATAATATCTATAGAAAAGAGGACACCCCCTGATCATTAAAGTAACGGCGAACTTACAGCTCATTCAAGGGAGAGACTAACCTCGCCTATTCACCGCGAATATAATTTCCTCTCTCTTACACTGTCCGCAACGCCCAGGCAAGCGCCCGCCTTCGTGTTTTCATTTTGCAAATATGCTCAAGCGAGGGGGAGAGCCGTACAATAAAACAGTGGCGGCTGTTCAGATAAAACACACACTGACCCCATGAAATCTGTGTTAAGGGATGGGGAAAGGCGAGCTTTATTCTCTTTTATTATTACTGTTATTTGATCTCTTCTAATCTTTCTTCATCATTCAGTCCTACAGAACACGCCGAGTCTTTAAAAGGGGACATAAGATTATCAGAAATGGCTGGAGCACCGGGAAGGGGGCATTTCTTTCTCTCCCCCCCCCTTACAAACCTCAAATGTATAAAAAGTTTCAGATCTTCAAACGCCACGCCTGTAGGAAGCCCGAGTTACACCTTAATGCGTCATAGCCGAAGGGAGCAGATAGACACTCGCAGGATTCAATTTCAAATTTATTAACAGTCATAAGACCAGCAAAATAAACCAAAATAGTACAACACCGAGTCTAGGACATAGAATCCTTGCAGACACTCGCAGGAAGTTTTGAAAATCTGAAATTATACTTTCTTCCATATGCCTTTTTTATTATTAACAATTGGGGGAGGGGAACAACCCTTCTCTCACCCCCAGAAAACTAGACAGGTTCTACTGGCTGGTCCATTCTTTTTTTCTTTTTTTCATTTCCTTCACTGATCGTCCGCCTTTCGCGTTGCGACTCAAGGCGAAGTACAGAACTGTGAAAGTCGGCGCCGGCGTCTCTCTTCGGAGCCCTGCAACGCAGACTGAGGAAGAGAGGGATTTGGCCCAACCAAAGCACCAGATAGTCATCTTTCCCCCTAGAAGTTTCAGGTCTCACTGGCTTCGACTGGCGGCAATCCTGTGAGCAGTAACTTCTTCGAGAGTAAATGCCACAAAACTCAGTAAGTGGCTTCTATTTTCCCTGAGTGGGTATGCTCAGAAGTTGGGCCTGGAGCCTGGCTTTCAGAGGGAGCGATCCTTGCCGAGTTATTCCCCTGAAATCTGGGAGACTTCAAAATCGGGGGGGGGGGGCCCATAGTTTGGGGGCCAGGATATGCTCCCCCCCAAGGAACTATACCCTTCATTTATACCCCACAGAGATCCAAAGCGGCTTGCATCGTTCTCTCCTCCTGCTTTTTATCCTCACAACAACCCGGGGAGGTAGGTTCGGCTGAGAGAATGCGATTGGCCCAAGGTCACCCAGCGAGTTTCCAGGACAGAGTGGGGATTCGAACCTGGGTCCCCTGGGCCGGCACTTTTACCCACCCCGTCGCACCACCCGTGAAGCAATAAGCTCCTCCATGCTCTGGCATAAGGTGTTGCACGATTTAAATCCGTTAGAACTTTCCGCTCTAAGCAAATTAGAAGTTAGAAACGCTTGTTCAGTATGCCTGCATAAGCGTATTTTTGCCGCAGCTTAAAGACTGATGATATTTATATAGCGGGTCCACACACACACACCCCGTCTATTTTCTTGTTGAGGACTTTACAACGACCCTGCATGGTAGGTCGATACGAACAGCTCTATAGTGCAGACGAGAAACTGAGGCTCGCTGGCCGCCACCATTCGAAATGACTTCTTCGCAGGTCAGCCACAGCTGTGGCGTAATTCTGGCTAGAGTAGTAAACCGCTTTTCACACCTACGGTGTTAAGGGTTTCTTTCCACCCGTCTTCCGCTGCGTGGAAAGGGAGAAACGGAATCCGAGTTGACATCTTATGAGGAACCCGGGGCCGGTAGTCCACCCCCCCCCCCCGTGCACGTGTGAAAAACATGTTATGCAGGTGAGTGTGCTCACCTTTGGGCCAACTGGGGTAAGGGTGTAGGCCGGTTCCTTCGTGGGGCCCTTAGCACGTCTGAAGCGGCCGCCTGAAAGAGGGGACATTCTCTATCGCCTGGAATCCGCGCAACTTTTCACACGGAAGGTAGAACAGCGGCGCGTAGGGAAATGGCGAGCCGGATACGATTGCGCCGTCCGACTTTTTGAAGGTTCGCACGGGCCACAGTTTACACACCTGCAGTTTGTCCAAGGTCTTTTACGCCTGTTAGTTCCCCTCTTTTTCTTTTTTAATCCGGAGAAATCCAGGTTCCCGATCCGCCGTGAATGCCCGCGCCTGAGATGAAAAAGGATCTCTCCTCGCCGGTACAAATATTCAATAACCGCAGCTAAGGCGCGTGTGAGCGTCGCGTACCGTCTCTCTCCTTCGCTTCCCTAGCCCCACGGGCGGCGGGGGGGGGGGAGCATTGCCCCTGGGGCAAGATTCCGCAATACCGCTGTCCCGGAGCTCCAGACCAATATAGGTTAGGACCAGTGTTCCCTCTAAGCTGAGTTAGTGTGAGCCAGCTCACAGTTTTTAGCCTCCAGCTCACACGTTTTTGTCTGAGCTCAGGAAGGAGGACTCCAGAGCAAACTGACTTATGCAGGAGCCAAATCGCTCGCTCACAACTTGAATGCCAGGAGCTCACAAAGTAGAATTTTTGCTCACAAGACTCCACAGCTTAGTTAGGACGGAACAATGCTCCCTCTAAGCTGTGGAGTCTCGTCAGCAGAAATTCTACTTTGTGAGCTCCTGGCATTAACAGTTGTGAGCGAGCGATTCGGCTACTGCACAAATTAGTGTGCTCTGGAGCCATCCTTCCTGAGTTAAGAGGAAAATCCGGAGTTCAGAGAAAAATGTGTGAGCCGGAGGCTAAAAAAAACCTGTGAGCTAGCTCACACTAACCCAGCTTAGAGAGAACACTGGTTAGAGGGAGCAGGCAACGCCAGCGGGATGAGGTGTGGCTTTATTTTAAAATAAGAATAAGAATAAATAATAAAACTAGCAGTCTTCTTCCTAAGGCGCCCCCCCCCCATCTATTAATATTTCATATCAGCCGCCCGCCTGGTTGGCCTAAACTTTGTCGGGGGAAATTCAATCGTGGCCTGTAAATATTGATGGGAGATGAAATGGAGTAGTCCTGCGGGTTCCCGGGGCTGGGCGACTGCGCCTCTGGGGGCCTTTTTTGTCTTACGCCAGCCCCTGAGGACGAAGCTGAACCCAGGTCCTCAGGTCAGGCTCCGCATCGAGCCAAACAAGACCCCCGTCCCGAACTCGGCTGTCTTCTGCGCCCAGACAGCCCCTGGGGGACGCTGGAGAGAGTTTCTTGCCCCCAGCGGTTGGTGGGTCTTTGTACTGTGGCCAGACGTCTCCCGGCATCCCCCAAGCACTACAGGAAGGCGCCCCAGCCTGTTCAAATGGCTTGTGCGCACAGGGTATGGGGATCAGAGCTAGACTGCCCCTGTAGATGGAGGCTCCATTGACCGGTCCTGCGGTTCGCAGACGGACCCTCTGCAAGAAACAGAGGGGTATCAATGGCGGTTTACTGGCCGCCTTCGAAGCCTTATTGTGGCACGAAGCTGGGGTGGCCCATTCACAGTTTGCGCCAGACCTCCTTCACAGAGGTTGTTCTGAGAGAGAGCCAGGTGAACTCTGGAAGAAGGATGAGATTTTTTTTTTAAATGTAACGGGTAACATTACTTCAGGAAAGGAAGATCCCCTTGCTAGTGTACCCAAGCGGTTGGCCAATGTGACTTCGCATTTCTCTGGGAGACTCAGGTTCGAATCCCCACTCTGACCTGGGCTAGAAGCAAACCGGGTGACCTACCTCACGGGGTTGTTGTAAGGATACAATGGAGGGGAAGAATAATAAAGCCCGCCACTTTGGGTCCCTCTTGGGGAGGTGGGGGGGGAGAAAGGAAGTAAACAAATAGATGTTCTGTTCACAGCGATGGCCAGACACCGGAAAACTCCCCAGCAAGGCCTGGAAGTTTCTCTGTTGCTTGGGAGCAGTTTCAAATACCCCCGAGGATTCACTGCCACTGGACATGGAAGCTCCCTTTCATTGGGACGAGTCCCTTTTCGGAAGTTACCTAAAGCACTCTTTCTTCTTTCATCTTGTGGCAAGAAGTTGCATTGGTTAGGGCCGGGTCGTCCAAATGATATTTTTTTGCTGCAGTGAATCTGAAGCCGTCCCTTTCCATTGTGTAACACGCACACATGGTAGCATCAAGACAGAAAGGGAATTCTCTCTCTCCTGTGGGGCTTTAAAAATTTATTTACTTATGTTATTTATAGTCCATCTTTCTCGCTTGGACTCGAGGCGGATCACACAGCGAGTGAGTCAACACAATGGACGCATGGGACATTGCAATAAATAATGCCATAGGATCAGCTGGGTCTTAAAGGTGCCACTGGACTCGAACTTAGCTCTAATACAATAGGAATCAGGGTTCTGAAAGCAACCCGGAGTCTAAAACCCGAACTGAAGCAAAGCAGGAGTCTTACGGGACACATTAAATGATGCAAAAATTGCCTTGGAGGGTCCTAGTTTCAGAGAGACCACAGTCCCTAGTATGGTTATTAAACCTAGCACCCTTCTTATTTATGTCGGATATTTCTATGCCGCCTCTGCAGAGTCTTGGCCGTGGCGGTTTACAAGTAAAAACCACAGTAATCCAAACACAAGCCATTAAAATATACACCACGGCTAAAATGCATACTAAAATTCCTGGCCCTGAAGTATAGAACAGAGGGGGGGGGGTGTTTTAAAGCAGGGTCCTTTAAGGAGTTCCTGAAATCAAGGGCGACCTGGGGAAAAAAATGAGGTTTACTCGTGTGGAGGCCAAGTACGAATGAAGTGAGCAGGCGGGACAAAACAAACCCAGCAACCTCCCCCCCCCCTTTTGATTTTCAATTGCAAGCTGTTACTTAACACACACACCCATTAAAAATCATTTTGATATTAATTTCGGAATCTCTCCCCACGCCTCCCAACGCCGCATCCTGTTTTATGGGAAGAGCGCGGGAAGCAATGAGCAACCTCGTTTCTCATCAGTCCCCGTGTCGATTTGCGAATTTCTCGGAATTCAGGGCAGCATCTGAGAAACAACCGCCCTCGGTTATCAGGCAGCTGTTTAAAAAAGAGGCCTGGACCAATTCCCGGAGGTTAGACCCATTAGGCACAATGCATGAATAAAGCCTCCATGCGCAGTTGCAGTGTATATCTAAATGCCACACCTTTTCAACTGTCCACTGTAGTGTTTCTTCTAGGAGCGATTACCAGGTTGGTGGCATTTAATTTGACGCCATGAAAAGCTTCAGCTACCGATCCCTACGAATTAAACGTCTGTTAAAGGAACGTCTGTTAAAGGAACGGGACAGTCCCTCCCGCCCAGTCGGCAGCCAGTGTTCCCTCTAAGCTGAGTTGGTGTGAGCTAGCTCACAGTTCTTTAGCCTCTGGCTCACACATTTTTGTCTTGGCTCAGGAAGGAGGGCTCCGGAGCAAACTAATTCATGCCTCAGCCCAATGGCTCGCCGACCACTTTAATGCCAGGAGCTCACAAAGTAGAATTTTTGCTCACAAGACTCCACAGCTTAGGGGGAACATTGTGACGGCAACCTGAAGTTGTTGGGCGATGGCCCGCACAGTTACTGGCTGGAAGGTTCTGCGTGCTCCGGGAGGTTTGTCTAGATGGACGCGGCCGTTGCTCCGGATCCCCGGGTCCTCGGCCGCAGCTCACTGCTATGCAGGCAAAACCCACACCGGATCCCTCCCCAAGGAAACCAAAGGCCGGACGGAAACACGTTTAACTCGGGAGTAAAACCCACCGAACGCACCGCGGGGTTCACCGCCAGGAAAGTCTGTTCGGGGCGGAGGCGGGTTTGCTCGCGAGCAGTGTTCCCTCTAAGCTGAGTTGGTGTGAGCTAGCTCACAGTTTTTTAGCCTCCAGCTCACACATTTTTTGTCTTCGCTCAGGAAGGACAGCTCCAAAGCAAACTAAGGTATGCAGTAGATGAACCGTTCACTCACAACTTTAATGCCAGTAGCTCACAAAGCAGAATTTTTGCTCACAAGACTCCACAGCTTAGAGGGAGCATTGCTCGGGAGTAAGGTTTGCTCGGGAGAAAGTCTCGTGGAGTTCCGTGGGATTTACGGCCAGCCGGGTGGCTCAGGTTTTTCGAGTCGCCTCTTGACTTCTGACTGGCAGGTGGGCCTGAGTTGGCAGAGCCTTCGGCTTTCCTCCCAGGGTGTTTCCCTTCCGCTAGAACCAGAGGTCTGGGAGGGGGGGAACGACTTCTTTCCACAGCCATGATCCAGTTCACACGCGTTAGCAGCGACGGTCAGAGCCGGAGCTTCCTGAATTTCATCCTGGCATAGCGGGGAGGCGTAATTGGGTCGGTGTCTGACCAGGAACTGAACGTTTGAGTCCAGTGGCACCCCGAAGAACAACAGAGTTTCATTCTGGGGGTAAGCTTTCGTGTTACCCAGAACGAAGCTTCCTCGGTCTTCGAGGTGGCACTGGACTCAAACTGTGTTCCGTTGCTTCAGGCCGCCATACACGACTACCCCACCTGAATTTAGCAACTGAGAGATTAAGGGTCAGATCCCACCCTTCCAAGAAATGTGGGCCTATCCTACCTGACAGGGGTGTTGTGATGATAAAATGCAGGGTCTCTGTTTGCAGGCGGAGAATCAACACGTCCTAAATAAATAAAAGGTCTTTAATCATCATCCAGGCTTCCTGTGGCCCGGGGTTGCTCGAATTCATCCGGAACGCGGCAGCACACTTCCTTAGAAAGAAGGGGGAGTCGCGTATTAGTTCCTAACTTCCTATTAAATGTGCTTGAGATGGAGTGGATAACATTAAGCGTTAGCTTTTTTATTCTGTCGCTGAGTCAATACACAGCTCTGGGCCGCGGTCTCCCCTGAAGCCGTTCAAACCGATTGACCTTGCAGGGAAGTTATTCAGAATCCGGAGAGGAGACAGGCAAGCTCTGTGAGCGCCTTAGAAAGTGTTATAGAAAAGTTCAGCTCTGGGCCGTACGTAAGGACCTAGTCCTCAGTGAGGCGGAAGTCCTGTGTCTACGCTGTGCAACTTCAGAGCGCAAGAGAAGATTCCCGGGACTCAATAGGATACCCAAACGAACTCGAATGTAGAAAGCCAGCATGTCAGCACAAAAGTGCTCCCTCCAGCCACGTCCCTGAGAAATTTATTTCTACACGCAGGGATTTCTTAAAAATTATTTCAATGCAGGTGCATTTACCAGCAGTCTCAGCCAAACGCACCCCGTTGGCAACTGAACCCCTGAACTGTTCTTAATCCGGAAGAAAACAGAGAGGCATACCCATCTAGGGTCACTTCGGTGGCTTAGAAATATTTGGAATCAGTCAAAACCGCCGCCCCCTTTTCTCTCTGAAGTCTGTTCCTCTTAGCCTGGATGACTAAACCTCGACCTACCTTTTCCTATCCAGCAGCACGCAACTGAGAAGCGCCCCTCAGCTTCCCCGCCTGTGAAATGGGCATTTTATCGCCCCAGCCCTGCACGTGGGCAGTGGCCTGGCCGACCGGGTTGGCAGCGGCCGTGGAGCGGTATGGACCCCCAAGAACCTGTTTAGCTTGACAGC
The DNA here is from genome assembly GCF_001447785.1 of Gekko japonicus. NCBI lineage: Eukaryota > Metazoa > Chordata > Lepidosauria > Squamata > Gekkonidae > Gekko > Gekko japonicus. Next base: position 992,168 of record NW_015170888.1, read on the forward strand.
CTCTTGCTGTGAACCAAGGAAAGCGTGTGTGTGTGTGTGAGAGAGAGAGAGACCTAGACGTAGTTTTTCTAGCCCAGGAGAAAATCTGACACTGAAATCTACTTTTCCTCCTCCAGAGTTTGATTCCAGCTCGACCCCCCCGTTTGCGCGCGCGCGCGCGCCTTAAATATGTCATGCGTTGTCACATCCTTCACCGCGAGTGTGTGTGAGGACATTTGAATAAAAGGCTGGGTGCCAGGTATGGGTGACATGGTGGGTGGAACCTTCACCTCCCGACAAAGAATTGGCAGCCCCCATTTGCATAAGGTCAGGGTACAGCCTCTGATAGAACTTCGCCAGCATCTCGGTCTCTTAGCAACCCTCCTGCTCTCTTGGTCCCGGCATCCAGAGGACCGGTCCCTCGCCTTTTCTTCTTTTTTCAAAGGGAGGCTTACAATCAAATGTCACCCTCCCTCCCAACCTGCGCCTGTGTGTGTCCCCCCCCCTCTTCCAAACAGGTCAGCTGTTTCTCTTCTACCTCCCCTCCCCTCCCTCTTCATCCCCAATTAGAGAGACAATCCCGAAAAGGGGATGCAGAGATTTGGGGCTTCCCCGATCTCCAGGAATTTCTTAAAAAAAAAATAAAATCGGGAGGCGTTTTCCCGTGGGGGTTTAGGGGGGGGGAAGGGGGGGGGGGGAGGAGGTCGGAATGTAGGAGAGAGAAAACTCTGGCCAAGAGAGACGGGAGGGAGGGAGAGAGAGAGCCAGGGAGACACCTGCGAAACAAAAGCCAGGCCGGGCCAGTCAGAAGGCCAGTGGAGTTGGGGAAGGGGAAGGAGGGGGGCGAGGTTTTTAGGTCATCATCCACCCATTTAGTCGAGGCGGGGGGGGGGACTGCTACTCATCACACGGGATGCCTATAGAATATGGAGACAGGACGGAGACAGAAGCCGGTCGGGAGTGTTAATGAAGGGTCAGGCCGGGACAATGGGCATCTCTCGCTCGCCTTATGACGACTCCTGTCAAATGGAGGCCCGGGACACACCGGGATCTGGGGGGGGGGGGGGGTGGCTGGGAGGAGCTCCCCCTCTCCGGCTGCCAACGTCTAAGCCCGTTTGGCCTCCCAGGGGAGAGGGAAACGGTCCTCCCCCCCCCCCCCCCGCTTGCGCCTGGTACCTTTCGTTTGTCGGCTTCGCTAGGAGAAGACGCGCGGCAGTTCCAGCACATTCGTTACTGGGGGATTCGTTTGCGGAAAAGACGCGCGTCCATCGCGACACGTCGGTGCGTTGGGTTGGTGGTCAAAACACACGCGCGCATTGCAGTATGTCAGCACACAGCCCCTCTCCCTTGTCCTTACCTGGTCCTTAAATGCAGGACAGTTTAGGGACAGTGTTCCCTCTAAGCTGAGTTAGTGTGAGCCAGCTCACAGATTTTTAGCCTCCGGCTCACACATTTTTTGTCTCCGCTCGGGAAGGGTAGCTCCAGAGCAATCTAATGCAGGCAGCAACGTTTTGATGCCGGTGGCTCACAAAGTGGGATTTTTGCTCACAAGACTCCGCAGCTTAGAGGGAGCATTGTTCAGGGCAATACAAAAGTTTTGGTTTC
>NW_015170888.1:993850-997351 GCF_001447785.1 Gekko japonicus
TTACCGATGATCTATCTGGCATGGATCCTACACACCAAAATGACACTTCAGGGCCCGGGGGAAGTGAAGATAGGATTGTTCAATGTGTGTGGGGGGGTGAATTTCCATAGTGCCTTAATTTCAGGATGGCCCCCTTAGAGATTCGGCTCTTTAATATGAAGGAGGGAAGGAGGAATTCCCCCATCCCTTTCTTGGCAATTAAAAAGAAGAACCTTTGAGCAGGGGAGCAATTCTGTATAGGCTATATTAATGAATTCTTTTTCTTTCTTTCTTTTTCTCCCCCCCACCCCCCGCATTAAAAAATAGAAAAGAACCTTGGGGAAGAGATCTGTTTAAATTGCCCTAAAGCTGCTGTTAAAAGCTTAAAATGCGGTCTGTGGCCTGGCCCATTTTAGGGAGTCGTACCTGAAAGGGTATCGAAAGGCCGGGTGACCTGAAACCATTTTCTATCTAGCTAGAGTTACGAGCTGCGGTGGCTCAAGTGGTTAAGACGCTGTGGAAGGGTCAGTAGTTCAGCAGTTCGAGACCCGAGTTGCCGCATGATGGAGTGAGCTCCCGTCTCTAGTTCAGGCTCCTGCCAACCTAGCAGTTCGAAAGCAGCAAGAAATTGCAAGTAGATCAATAGGGACCACTTCGGTGGGAAGGTAACAGCGTTCCGTGCGCCTTGGTGTTTAGTCATGCCGGCCACATGACCACGGAAACGTCTTCAGACAGCGCTGGCTCTTCGGCTTTGAAACGGAGATGAGCACCGCAACCCTAGAGTCGGACTCGACTGGCTTTTGAGCAAAGGACCCTTTACCTTTTAGAGTTACTAACAGCCCGGAATGGTTCCACTGGGAGAATCCGGAGAATGAGACTGCAAAGCCTTGGGCGGTCTCCGAGCCCTGGGCCCTTTTTGTTTAAAGGTGCTCCCCCCCCCGCCCCAATTTTATCCTCTTCAGTGTACTCAATGCAGAAGAACAGGGTTCGCAGACGGAAGGTGCAATCCGGAGCGAGTCAAACGAGTCGGGCTTCTGTGAGACTCGAACCGAGCATCCGCGACCCGATCCTTACGCGTGTCTTCCTAGAAACAAGTTCTGGTCGGTTCGGGAGGCTTTATTCCCTAAGTGTGCTCAGGATCCCAGCCCAGAGAGCGCTCCTGAATTTAGGACTTCCCTCTCCCTCTACCTGGGAGGGGGAAATCGCTCTGTGTTGTTGGCAACCAGTGTTCCCTCTAAGCTGAGTTAGTGTGAGCTAGTTCACAGTTTTTTTTAGCCTCCGGCTCGCACATTTTTGCCTTAGCTCAGGGAGGAGGGCTCCAGAGCAAACTAATTGTTGCAGCAGCCAAATCGCCCTCTCACAACTTTCATGCCAGCAGCTCACAAAGTAGACGTTTTGCTCACAAGACCCCACAGCTTAGAGGGAACATTGGTTGGCAGCAGTGTTCCCTCTAAGCTGAGTTAGTGTGAGCTAGCTCACCATTTTTTAGCCTCCAGCTCACAAATTTTTGTCTTAGCTCAGGAAAGATGGCTCCAGAGCAAACTGATTTATGCAGTTGCCAAATTGCTCGCTCACAACATTAATACCAGTAGCTCGCAAAGTAGAATTTCTGCTCACAAGACCCCACAGCTTAGAGGGAACATTGGTTGGCAGCGCTCTCCCGCGGCGCCTTCTCGGTCTGTTTGGGACAGGCGAGGTCTGCGGCCCCCTCGCCCTTTCCCGGGAGGGCTCTGCTCCCCTCCTGTCGCCCCCCCTCCCCCGCGCTCCCCTTTTCACTTCCCAGCCTTTCCGAGAAAGCGCTCAGGTGACGGATCCCGAGCGAAAGCGAAGGCGCGGGGTGAGAAGTCAACTGCCTGCCTCTTCAATAATGCAGGTGTCGCGTTTCTCCCACTTTGCGGAGCGGGCGGGGGGGCTGATTAGCGCGGCGGAGGGCGGCCCGCGACGGGCCTCCCGCCCGGGTGACGCCGCCCTTCGCTCCTTCCCGTCATCTCCTTTTAAGATTGCCATCAGCCGGACTGTCCATTCAGAGAGAGAGAGAGAGAGAGAGAGAGAGAGAGTTGCTATTTTAATTTCTTAAAGTTAATCAGCAGAGTCAGCAGAGTATTAAAGAGTCATAGAGTCCATGGTGTGTTTTAAAATATAAAAAGTTTACTACAACCTAACATGGGAAAAGGTATACGGGATGGGAAATAACAAAGGGCTATATTTCTACATCCTCACTGCTGGACAGAACATCTTAGGTCTAACTTACATGGCAGAAGTCTAATGGAGACTATATCCTAATGGAGTCAGGACGAGACTGGCGCTTCTTCTTGCTCAGGACAAAGAGTCATAAAATGCTAAATACTAGCCACTCTATTCTCCAATCAGAACAACAAACTAGATCTGAAGTTGGCGGGCTTTCTAGCTCTCTAAACAGATAGAATACAAACAAACATGTGATTCAGTACACAGTATTAACCCAGTAAATACTGAAATAGAAGTGTTTTAACTTGTAACATCCAAGAGAGAGAGGGAGAGAGAGGCTGAGAACAACCAGGAGTGGCCGGCCAAAGGGATGTGCCAACGGTGAGAGAGAGAGAGAGAGAGAGAGAGAGAGAGAGAGAGAGAGAGAGATGCTTCCCTCCCTCCGAAAAGCTTCCACCCCCCCACCCCCACCCCATTCTAGTTTGCATCCATTCCTAAATCTCCTTGTCATGAACACATGAAGCTGTCCTATCCCGAATGGGACCCTGGGTCCATCGAAGTCAGTCTCGCCTACTCCGACTGGCAGCGGCTCTCCAGGGTCTCAGGCAGAGGCCCTTTCACATCACCTCCTGCCTGGTCCTCTGAACAGGAGGTGCCCGGGATTGAACCTGGGGACCTTCTGCATGCGAAGCAGAGGCTCTTCCAGTGAGCCACGGCCTCTTCTCTCCCCTTCCCTGAAAGTTTGTGTTGGGTGATAGTGAGATATTGAAAAAAATGGTATTTAGCAGACATAAGATGGTCCAGCAGTATCAGAGTGAAATAATTCAGACTCAGAGTCCATGTGTGATTAAAATATAAAGTTTTTACTAAATTCTAGCATGGGAAGGGTAACTGGGATGAAAATAACAACAGAGCATAATTGGCTACATTCTTACTCTACAAAGACAAAAGTAGAAGAGCGAGATCATGGCTACTCTTCTTCTTCAGAACACCAAACAAAGACGGGAAGAGAAGCCATAAAATGGTAATACGCCTTGACATTTTAGTCCCAATCAAATTCCTAGATCAGGGAGAAAATTCCCAGGTATTCTACAACTAAAGAACATTGGTTACATGAAAAACATGTGACTTCCTGTGAGTAACATAAACAAACATTTAACCCCAGATATACTGAGTGCTTTTGACTTGTAATACCCAACAGTTTGCTTAAAGGCATCAAAATGATGGAAAGTTTAGTAACTTAGCAACATGACTTTGATCGTGTGTGTGTGTGTGTGTGTGTAAGAGAGAGAGAGAGAGAGAGAGAGAGAGAGAGAGAGAGAGAGAGAGAGAGAG
>NW_015170888.1:997433-997686 GCF_001447785.1 Gekko japonicus
GAGAGAGAGAGAGAGAGAGAGAGAGAGAGAGAGTTCATTAAGCTGTGTGCGTGGAGAATCAAGGGTGGCTTGCCTCCAGCATATCTAGAACTTTCTGCAGTCCTATACACCCTTGGAAGGAAGTCCTGTGTAACCCCACAGTGTCTTCCTTCCCAGTAAGCAGGCTGTTTGGTGTAGTGGTTAAGTGGGCAGACTCTAATCTGGGAGAACCCTGTTTGATTCCCCACTCCTCCACTTGCACCTGCTGGATGAC
>NW_015170888.1:997889-1010863 GCF_001447785.1 Gekko japonicus
TCTTCTTCTTCTTCTTCTTCTTCTTCTTCTTCTTCTTCTTCTTCTTCTTCTTCTTCTTCTTCTTCTTCTTCTTCTTCTTCTTCTTCTTCTTCTGTCTTTCACATCGCCTCCTGCCTGGTCCTTTTGACTGGAGATGCCAGGATTTGAATCTGGGACAGAGATTCTTCTACTGAGCCGCAGCCCTTCCCCTCCCGTCCCCTGAAAGTTTGTTTAAAAGCGTCAAAATGAAGGAATTTCATGATTTAGCAACCTGATTTTGATAATACAGCTTTAGTTTGGACTCTGACCCTGTGTGCGTGCTTACTCAGAAGTAGACCTTTCTGGGTCAAGGGCACTCCCCCTCCCCCATGACTGCCTAGCATTGCCATTGGACTCAGCCTAGTCTTTTTACTATTTTACCAAACATTTTAATAAAGGGACAAATTATTTTCTTTCCTGTCATCTGCTCGAATCTCGGTGCGACCCTACATGTGGCCACTCAGAATCCTGCTGAACTCAGAGGAGCTTATTCCCAGGAAAGTGTGTTTTTAATTAAAAGTGTATTTTATTTGTTTTAAGGATTTCACTGTAAACCTTTCTAATGGTTTAACACGCTCAGCAATTCTTCTCCGATGTACTAGGAAGCAACTCTGTTTGGAAGGATATCCCATTTTATTGGATGGGGATTACACCCATGGAAACCTTCCTAGGATGGCAAGCCCTAGTAAACATTCAAATGTTGTCACACAGACCTTACTGGAAGTGGGTAGCCATGTTGGTCCATAGTGGAAGAGCAAGCCAAAATCCAGTAGCACCTTAAAGGCCTACAACAGGCCCAGGGTACAAGCTTTGGAGAGCTAAATTTCCTTGGCCAGATACTAGACTACATGGAACACATTGCAAGGCGTGGGTTTGCTTGACTCCACTAACCTGGACACAAGAACAGAAACCATCTGCTAACTGAGAGTTGTCACTAAGATCAGTAGGCCTAAATCACATTTCTGCTCCCTGGTCAATTTCACTGCCCTCCCCCAAAGAAAACCAGGGAATTGGTTAGTTTCAGTTTTCTCAAGCTGACCATGTCTCAGTGTGATGACCTCATCATTACCAGACGGGACTCCATGCATCCATCTTTACGGTTTTCTAGCAAACCTACACCCAAAACCTACACCCAAAACAAACCTCATAAGTTAAGTTTAAACCATGTCCTATGGGTAATTGAAGTTTCTATCCCATTGAGAAGGTCAATTTAAAACAATTTTTAAAAAAGCATATTTTTTTGTTGTTTCTGTATTGTGGAGGGAGGGGGATACAGTTCAGTGAACGTCGGGATGGAGCGGCATTTTGAATCCACTCATTTAGGAGAAAATGTTAGAAAAGTTCATGACTTGGAAAAGGCATCCTAGGCTGGTCAAAAGAATGCCTCTAGGCTCCCGTCAAGAATGTGTATGGTGCCATTCTATCTTTCCCAGATAAAGGAGCGATTGTCTGGGGCTGATATTGCTAGCCAAAGGCATTGTCTTCCTCCAGGAAGCCCATCGTGTTTGCCCCGCCAACATTCCTCCCACACTTTATTTTTAAGAACTGGAGCTCAGAATCAGAGGCACCCCATATTCGGGGGGTCTGAACTGCCCCCTCCAAAGGCACTTTACAGCTATCAATAATAAGCTCTCCTGCGGGCAGCCAGTGGGATCACAGGATAAAACTTTTCTTGGGAGATGTAGTTGACTGTCCGAATGCTCTTTATGAAAGCAGAACAAAGCTTTGAATATGGAAAACCAGCACATTTCCTAGATGTGTTGTTTTTCTATATGTAGGTGGCCATTCCCCCAGGTAGAATATTCAGGTATGTGTTAGTAGAAAAGAGCAAGAGTCTAGTAGCACCTTGCTCTTTTCTACTGCTACAGACAGACTAACACGGCTACCCGCCTTGATCTATCTCCAGATACGTGTTGCCTTTCGTGACTATGCAGTCATGACACCAAACAGCCTTAGAGGCATCACAAAGGTTATGAGGGGCCAGGCCATGATTTTAAAATATCAGCATCAAAACAGTGAAGTCCCTCACAAATTAAAATGAGGTTAAAATGTGGAATTCACAACTGGGGGAATATAGTCATGGCTGCAGCCACAGATGGCTTTAAATGGGGGTTAGACAGATTCATGGAGGAGAGGTCCATCAGTGGCTACTAGCCAGGGTGACTAAAGGGGACCTCCACACTCAGAGGCAATAAACCTCTGAATCCCAGAGACAGGAGGCAGCATCAGAGGAAGGCCTTGGCCTCTATGAGCTGTTGCTGGACTTCCAGAGGAGCTGGTTGACTGCTCTGTAAGACAGAATGCTGGACTAAATGGATCACTGGTCTGATCGAGCAGGGCTCTTCTGATGTTCTTATCAGGGGAAGGCCTCGGCCTCTATGCCCTGTTGTTGGCCATCCAGAGGAACTGGTTGGCCATTGTGTGAGATGGGATCTTGGACTGGATGGACCACTGGTCTGATCCAGCAGGGCTCTTCTGATGTTCTTCTCAGGGGAAGGCCTCGGCCTCTATGCCCTGTTGTTGGCCATTCAGAGGAACTGGTTGGCCACTGTGTGAGATAGGATCTTGGACTGGATGCACTGGTCTGATCCAGCAGGGCTCTTCTGATGTTCTTCTCAGGGGAAGGCCTCAGCCTCTATCCCCCGTTGTTGGCCATCCAGAGGAACTGGTTGGCCACAGTGTGAGACAAGATGCTGGACTAGATGGACCACTGGTCTGATCCAGCAGAGTTCTTCTGATGTTCTTTAAACAGGAAAACCCAAGAGCTATAACTCAGAAGTTGTGGTCAAGACACGGGCATCTGAATCCAGGAGAAGTGGACATAGAGAGCACACCTTAATACACTGGTTCCCAGTGCGGTGCCTGATGGTGCTATGATGACTGCCAGTGTGTTTCCTGGTGCCCACTCACTTCTTCTCCAAAGAATATTGTTAAGTCGCGTGCTTAACAAATAGTCGGAGAGTGATTTCAGCAAGAACACAACTTTATTCTTCAACTCGAACACTTCTCCAACACGGATCAACACCTGATAGCCAGAACAGCTTTAACATTGCAGCTGTCCTGCTTTTAAACATTCCCGGCTAATATAGCCACACCCACTGTACACATAACAACCAATAAGGTTGAAGCCATAAGGACCAATCACAGACATTCCCGCACAGGAGCTCGCTGTAAGGTGATTGGCTAAGTGCTTCCTGGGCTAGCAATACGATTGGGTGTATTTGCATCCTAGCCCAGGACGAAGCTTAACATAGCTTTCCAATGAGATGATTCACAAGACATATGCATTCAAAGGCAGCTATTGAATACACTACAAATATCTCCCCCAAAGCCAAGATCCAATTCTGGCTTTGCTCCACTTCATCAGGTCCAGAGGTGCTTCACAAGAGCTCAGGAGACATCAGCTTTGAGTCTGCAGGGAGCACCCACTCAGAGAAAGCTGCCCTCATGGTAGAAGGATGCATGGTTGGTGATTGCTCAACCATTTGTGGGACCTTCTAACATTAGATTTGGCCCCAGGTTATCCCACACACACACACAAATACACACCATGGTGGTCACTTTGTGACTGGTCTCATCCTCCATGGCTATTTTGTGCTTGGGCCTTCCCCCCCCCCAGAAGTCATTTTCTGGTGCTGTTTACCACCAGGACTCAAAATTTAAAAAGTGTCCACAGGTTCAACAAAGTTGGGGTCACTTGCATTGAGAAGTTCCTTGTCGTGGGCCTGTAGAGAGGGCCAGATTAAAACATAGGTAAAGGTAAAGGTTCCCTTCCTCGAAAGCCAGTGGAATCCGACTCTAGGGTTGCAGTGCTCATCTCCGTTTCAAAGCCGAAGAGCCAGCGCTGTCCGAAGACGTTTCCGTGGTCATGTGGCCGGCATCACTAAACACCAAGGCGCACGGAACACTGTTACCTTCCCACTGAAGTGGTACCTATTTATCTACTTGCAATTTCTTGCTTTCGAACTGGTAGGTTGGCAGGAGCAGGAACTAGAGACGGGAGCTCACCCTGTCATGCGGCACACTTGGGGGTCTCGAACTGCTGAACTACCGACCTTCCACAGCCTGCAGTTCAGCGTCTTAACCACTTGAGCCACCGCAGCATACCGAGACCTTAAATTATATCAAGAGGCCTCATAGCATTACCCCCAAATTGCAAGTTAGTAATTTTTAGTATTTAAAGGTCCCTCATAATCTTAGAAGTTGGTCTTGGTTAGTGCTTGGATGGGAGACCACCAGGGGTCATTTCGTAGAAAAAGAGCTAGGGGGACTCATTAGCATAACTCATTAGCATATGCCACACCCCCTGACATCACCGGAAGTGTGTCCTCCCCACAGCCGGCGGCAACCTCCAGCGGGCACCAGCAGGGAGCTCCAGGCCCCGCCCTCCCGCACCTCACCCGGGGGGATGGCGTCCCCCCGCGTCCCCCCCCAAATGACCCCTGGAGACCACCAAAGATGGGAGACCACCAAAGAAGTCCAAGGTTGCTTTACAGAGGCAGGGAATGGCAAACTGCTCTGTATGCAGAAGGTCCCAGGTACAGTCCCTGATATCTCCAGTTAGAAGGATCAGCTAGTAGATTATGTGACAGATCTCTGCTTGTGATCCTGGAGAGCCGCTGCCAGTCTGAGTGGACAACGCTGGCCATAATAGACCACTAATGTTCATTTAGAGAGGGGCCACAGCTCTTTGGCGGGGCATCTGCTTTGGGAGCAGAAAGTCCCTGGATCAATCTACAGCTTCTACAGCAGGGGTGTCAAACAATGACAATAAAGTATATTATTATTATTATTATTATTATTATTATTATTATTATTATTATTATTATTATTATTATGGCCGGATCTGACATAAATGAGACCTTGTTGGACTGGGCCATGTGTGTCATAAAATGTAATGCCAGGTAACAGAGATATAAACTTTTTAAAGGACACGGACACAGACACAAAGAATTTTTTTTAACCTAAAATAAAATCATGCTTAAAACATTAGCTTTGTAAGCTGCAAACCTGCTTTTGATTTATTGGCATTCATCACAGACATCTCATGCTCAGAGTTCTGAGTCTAGGACCCAGGTTAGAACATGAAATGACTGAGTGATTAAGAGAGTCTGGTGAAGCAAGCTATGATGCAGCAGCAGCAGCAGAACTGGAAGCAGGAGATGGCCAGTTCCACTGCGGGCCTGATGGAAGCTGTCCGGGGGCCTCATCCGGCCCCCGGGCCACATGTTTGACACCCCTGTTTTACAGCATCAGGTAGTAAGTGACGCAAAAGACCTCTGCTTGTGACCCTGGAGAGCTGCTGACTGTCAGAGTGGACAATACTGACCTTGATGGACCAAGGGTCTGGTTCAGTATAAGGCAGATTCATCCATGTCCATGTGTCGTGTCTTTATGAAACTCTTGCTATCTCAGACACCTCCGGGCTCTTTTGAGAGGAAAGCCGCCAGCAGTTGTAGCAGAGCTCTTCTACAATCACGGCTCATTGCTTTATGAAGAGGAGATGGGATACCTGCTGAAGCACGCTCATCCCCTGCGTGCTGATTAGCGTGGGGGTAGAGGACAGCCGCTACCCAGCTGGTGAGCGGCGCTCTCTCTCTCCCACTCTCCGCTGAAGATGCCATATTTGAAATCCCCCCCCATTGATTATATCAAGGTTTCTGCTAACACCTATCATTTGGAGTCATCTTCACTCTGTCGTCAGAAGCATCGAGAGCATTCTTTTTGATTCCACTTGCCATGGCTTCTTATTGAGTTCTCTCCACATCTCTCTGCAGCTTGTCATAACTTGTAATAAAATGCCCCTTTTTGGCCAGAGGGTATCAGATCTATTTTCCAACCGAGGGAGGGAGTGGGACGACAGTGTTGTGAGATATTCTCTCTCTCTCTCTCTCCCTCTCTCCCCCCTCCCCTTCCTTCCCTCCTGTTTCCCTATGTTCAGGGTTGTATTTTTCCCCAAAAAAAGTGTCATGGGGGAGTGAAATCACAGCAAAAAGCACTCACGTAGAGCCGCTGATTAGTTTTGCCTGAAGCAAAGTTTTCCAATGAATTTGGAAGCCCCGTCTTTGGGAGAGACCCTCGGAGAATTTGGGGGCAAACAGGAAAGCAAAACTGATAAGACAAACGACATATTTCAGGGGGGTTTCAGCACATTTCTACCTGGGGACTCACAGAAAACATAAAAGCAGATGACTAGTCAAGCTTTGATCTGGATATGTTGTCATCCTTTGGCTGTATCCAGCACCAGAGGTCCAGCTGGGAGTCCAGAGATTATGAAGAACCTCCCCATGCAGTGGACAAAACTAAGACCTTGGGCTTGGAGGGAACCACTGAACTGTACCAAAAGCAGAGGTCATTTCGGGGGGGATCGTGGGGGATCGCAGTTCCCCCTGGTGAGGTACGGGGGGCGGGGCACATGACGAAGCCCCGCCCCCTGCTTCCGGCCGCCCCGCTTCTGGCCCTCATTCAGCCAGGAGGAGGCAGGAGAAGAGGGAGGGTAAGTTGCTTCCTCCCTGCCTCTCCCCACCCCTGCCTGCCTGGGGCCAGGGAGGGCCTTCGCGGGGCTTCCTCGCACTCCCGCCGGCCTTACAGGTCCACCGCCAGGCCCCTCATGGCCGGGACCGTTGGGGGCGGGGTTTGTGGCCTTATGACACACTTCCGGTGATGTCAGGGGGTGTGGCCTTATGGCACACTTCCGGTGATGTCAGGGGGTGTGGCATATGCTAATGAGTTATGCTAATGAGTCCCCCTAGCTCTTTTTCTACGAAACGACCCCTGACCAAAAGAGAACTCTGGAGGTTCATTTGGAGGTTCCAGCTTCAAGTGAAGGAGTTTGGATTAGAATGAGTGAACAATCCATATTAAGAACATAAGAGACGCCAATGTTGGATCAGACAAAAGGCCCATCTAGTCCAACACTCTGTCACAGAGTGGCCAAAAATACCAGGTGCCATCAGGAGGTCCACCAGTGGATCCAGGACATTAGAAGCCCTCCCACTGTCGACCCCCCCAAGCACCAAGAAGACAGAGCATCACTTGCCCCAGAGCCCCAATCTATAAAGTTAAAGGTTCCCTTGCTCGAAAGCCAGGCGAATCCGACTCTAGGGTTGCGCTGCTCATCTCCGTTTCAAAGCCGAAGAGCCAGCGCTGTCCGAAGACATTTCCGTGGTCATGTGGCCGGCATGAGTAAACACCAAGGCGCATGGAACGCTGTTACCTTCCCACCAAAGTGGTACCTATTTATCTACTTGCAATCTCTTGCTTTCGAACTGCTAGGTTGGCAGGAGCTGGAACTAGAGATTGGAGCTCACTCCATCATGTGGCACCCAGGTCTCGAACTGCTGACCTTCCACAGCCTGCAGTTCAGCGTCTTAACCACTTGAGCCACCGCAGCTCCTGTCTATACCTTGTGGCTAATAGCCACTGATGGACCTCTGCTCTATATGCCTATCTAATTCCCTTTTGAAGCTGTCCATGCTTGTAGCTGCCACCACTTCCTGTGGCAGTGAATTCCATGTGTCAATCACTCTTTGGGTGAAGAAGTACTTCCTTTTATCCGTTCTAACCCAACGGCTCAGCAATTTCATTGCCTACGAGTTCTTGTATTGTGAGAAAGGGAGAAAAGTACCTCTTTCTTTACCTGCTCATATTTTGTTTTCTTTTTATATTTGTTTGTTGTTTCGACACTGGCTTTGGTTTTCCGTTTTTCACCATTGGCTTTCAGATCAACTTGAATTGTGTATCCATTTGCTACAATTTTTGTATGGTATTTATAAATATATGCAAATCAGATAGATAGACAGATAGATGATAGATAGATAATTGATAGACAGATAGATGATAGATAGATGATAGATGTGTTTATTTAAAACAGAGAGATACATATATATAAATAAGGGTAAAACGTATACATTTTATAAGAAAAAATGGTACCAGAAAACAGAACATAGTATGAACATTTTTTAAAAAAAAATGAAAGTTCAATATGCAGCAAAGGAAAAGCAAAATTGAAATGGGGGTTGGGGGTCGAAACTGCAGGAAGGAGATCCTCAGAATCATGCCTTAAAAAGGATATTATATTATTGGGAAAAGTGCAGAAAAGGGCAACTCGAATGATAGAAGGGTTGGAACACTTTCCCTATGAGGAAAGGTTAAGGCGCTTGGGGCTCTTTAGCTTGGAGAAACGACGACTGAGGGGGAGACATGATTGAGGTTTACAAGATTATGCATGGGAAAGAGCAGGTAGAGAAAGAGGTACTTTTCTCCCTTTCTCACAATACAAGAACTTGTGGGCACTCCATGAAATTGCTGAGCGGTCGCGTTAGAATGGATAAAAGGAAGTCCTTCTTCACCCAAAGAGTGATTCACACATGGAATTCACTGCCACAGGAGGTGGTGGCGGCTACAAGCATGGATGGCTTCAAAAGGGAATCAGATAAGCATATGGAGCAGAGGTCCATCAGTGGCTATTAGTCACAGGATATAGATAGGGACTCTGGGGCAAGTGATGCTCTGTCTTCTTGGTGCTTGGGGGGGGGGGTCAACAGTGGGAGGGCTTCTAATGTCCTGGCCCCACTGGTGGACCTCCTGATGGCACTGGTATTTCTGGCCACTGTGTGACACAGAGTGTTGGACTGGATGGGCCTTGGCCTGATCCAACATTGGTGTCTCTTATGTTCTTATGCCTCTTTCAAAGAGACTTACAAATGTCTCTGAAGAAGTCCCACACTCCCAAACCCCTGGGCAACAAATGGTTATTATTCCTTCCCAGCAATTCACACAGTTTTGTTTTTCTCCGGTGGCCAAAGTGATCAGAGAACAGCATGGCCTACTGTTTATTTATTATTATTTATGTATTTATCCTGTATTTATCAAAACATGTATACCCCACAAAACATGTATACCCCCCAGTTTGGTGTAGTGGTTAAGTGTGCAGACTCTATTCTGGGAGAACCGGGTTTGATTCCCCACTCCTCCACTTGCACCTGCTGATGTGACCTTGGGTCAGTCACACGCTCTGGCACAGCTGTCCTTGAAAAAGAGCAGTTTGTGTCAGAGCTCTCTCAGCCCCACCCACCTCACAGAGGGTGTCTGTTGTGGGGAGGGGAAGGGAAAGGAGTTTGTAAGCCGCTCTGAGACTCCAAGTGAAGGGCGGGGTACAAATCCAATCTCTTCTTCTTGCCTCAAGACCTTAGGTCAAAAGTTCTTTGGGTGGTCCCAGACAGAGTACACTCTGAGATCCAGGCGAAAGCTGAAAATATTTGGAAATATTTGAAATATATCAGCTCCTCCAGTCTGGACATTCAAAGGCTGAAAATGAAATGTTTGAGTATTCCTTCCCCCCACCCCTTAAATTTTTATTTGAAAAAAATAGTGCTTTAGGCTTGGGGGAGTCTTGAGAGGTGTGAGTTTGGGCAAGAACCAAATTTGGAATTGCATCCACTTTCAAACCAGAAAAATCATTGCATGCCAGCTGTCCAATCCGGCCAAATGTCTATCCACAATCAAATACCAAATATTGAAACCAAATGCTATCGGCTGTTAAAGGCAGATGTCATGTTTTTGAAGACCGTTCAGCAGACATGGAAGTAGTCAGAGAATATCTGACAAAAAGTGATTTCAGATGGCATGGAAAGGTCCATGTTGGAGCCACTGCACACCACGGGTTTGCCACATGAAGAAAGCTCCAAGCTGCGGTGGCTACACATGGCCGCTCTGTGGCCCACCCATTCATGAACACCGACTCCAAAAGTCACACATGCACTACACACCCCTCGCCACAACATTTCTGAGCAGTCAAGTCGAGGGCAGTGTCCCGAGTGGGAGAGTAACCGAAGCTAAGCAGACTTTGGAGGGTTCCATAATACAAGATAATTTCAAGTCCCAGCCCTAACCGAGCAGCCTCTTCCCCAGACCCCGTGTCAGCTACGCTGCCATATTGTTTATGGACTGACACCCCGCTCCAGCCCAGTTTTTAGTTTCCCCTCCTTAGCAAACTCCTGTCAACCTAGCAGTTCGAAAGCAAGAAATTGCAAGTAGACAGAGGTCATTTCGGGGGGGAACACAGTTCCCCCGGGTGAGGTACAGGGGGCGGGGCACATGACGAAGCCCCGCCCCCTGCTTCCGGCCGCCCTGCTTCCGGCCCTCATTCAGCCAGGAGGAGGCAGGAGAAGAGGGAAGGTAAGTTGCTTCCTCCCTGCCTCTCTCCACCCCTGCCTGCCTGGGGCCAGGGAGGGCCTTCGCGGGGTTTCCTTGCACTCCCACCAGCCTTGCAGGTCCACCGCCGGGCCCCTCATGGGGCTCGGCAGTGGAGCTGCAAGGCCGGCGGCGGCCAGGACCGTTGGGGGCGGGGTGTGTGGCCTTATGACACACTTCCGGTGATGTCAGGGGGTGTGGCATATGCTAATGAGTTATGCTAATGAGTTCCCCTAGCTCTTTTTCTATGAAACGACCCCTGCAAGTAGATAATTGCACTTTGGTGGGAAGCTAACAGCATTCCGTGCACCTCGGTGTTTAGTCATGCCGGCCACATGACAACGGAAACGTCTTTGGACAGCGCTGGCTCTTCGGCTTTGAAATGGAGATGAGCACCACAACCCTAGAGTCGGACTCGACTGGCTTTCGAGCAGGGGAACCTTTACTTTTTACCTTAGCAAAGGTTTGTTTCCAAATCAAACTTCAGGCCTCCTCGATACCATCTGCCAACTTTCTTTCAAGGGTTACCCGCCTTCCTATCCAGTGTCTGTCGGGGCCCTTGCCGTTTTGCATAACATTTACTCTTCGTTCCTGATTCTTGCCTTTCTCTCTGTCTTCCTGCCACTGTCCCGCCCCTGGCCAAAAAAAGCTTCTATCTCAGGCTGCGTGAAGATATCAAGGAGGGCTTCCCCCTCCTCCCATGGTCCAACCAAAGGGAGGTCATTCTAATAATACACAAGGTCAGTGGAGGGAGCCGCAGAGTCTCCTAGTCATTTTTCATTTGCTCGGCAACACTTACTGACAGTTCCAGGGGACAGGAACTTGGAGCTGTTGGCCGGGTGAAGTCACTGGCACATGCTAGGGGATTATAAGGGCAGCTAGGGGGCAGAGTGGCAGGGTAGTAACCGGGAAAGGAATAACTATTAGCTGCTTTGCCACACCATTTTTTTTTAAATTAAGAAACTGCTAGGACAGTGGTGGCAAACCTATGGCCCGGGTGCCAGAGGTGGCACTCAGAGCCCTCTCTGCGGGCATGCGTGCCATCGCCCCAGCCAGGCCGAGACCATCATTAAAGTGTTGAATTCTCTGCCAAATAATTTTAAGTAAATTTGGGATTGCTTTCCTTGCTTTGTTTGGATTCTCTTACGTTAATGTATGAGTAGTTTTTTCTAAAGTAAAACCTCAATATTCAGGTTAAATTGACACTTTGGGACGTTGCGATAAATAAGTGGGTTTTGGGTCGCAGTTTGGGCACTCGGTCTCTAAAAGGTTCACCATCACTGTGCTAGAAGAAGATTGTTGTTGTTGTTCTGTGTGTTCTTCTTCCAAGCCATGGTGGTAAAGGGAGCAAAGCTCTGAATCCCAGTGCTAGGAGGAAGCAAGCGGGGGAAGGTCTTGGCATCAATGGTCTGCTGGCTTGGGTCTCCGGGACAACTGGTGGGCCACTGTGTGAAACAGGATGTGGGACTAGATGGACCACTTGGTGATCTGGCAAGCTCTGCTTAGGTTCTCATGGAGTCCCCGTGCTTACTCAGGTGGGCCACTGTGTGAAACAGGATGCTGGACTAGATGGACCACTTGGCGATCTGGCAAGCTCTGCTTAGGTTCTTATGGAGTCCCCATGCTTACTCAGGATACATCCTGGGCTTCTTTTGTTAAAGAGTACCAGGAACTGGGTCAAATCTGACCCGCTGTCCTGCTGGTGAAAAAGGGAGGAGGGGGTTGCCATGAAATTAAGAACATAAGAACATAAGAGACGCCAATGTTGGATCAGGCCAAAGGCCCATCCAGTCCAACACTCTGTGTCACACAGTGGCCAGAAATACCAGTGCCATCAGGAGGTCCAGCAGTGGGGCCAGGACATTAGAAGCCCTCCCACTGTTGCCCCCCCCCCCAAGCACCAAGAAGACAGAGCATCACTTGCCCCAGAGCCCCTAGCTATACCTTGTGGCTAATAGCCACTGATGGACCTCTGTTCCATATGCTTATCTAATTCCCTTTTGAAGCCGTCCATGCTTGTAGCACCCACCACTTCCTGTGGCAGTGAATTCCATGTGTTAATCACTCTTTGGGTGAAGAAGTACTTCCTTTTATCCGTTCTAACCCGACCGCTCTGCAGTTTCATGGAGTGCCCACGAGTTCTTGTATTGTGATTTGCTATGCTGGGGATCATAGGACCTTCATGGACAAAAGCCATGTGGGATGGGGGGGTGTAGTAAGGTGGGGAACTGGGTGAAACTGAGTGGGAACACTTCCTGGACCTAACCCGTGATTCAGGAATTTCCTAGTTATACAGCAAGTCTGGAGAACGGTGGTCAAAAGTGCCACCGAGTTGCAGCCAGCGTGGTAGTCCTGTAGGGTTTTCAGGGCAAGAGGCAAAGAGAGGTGGGAGAGACTCTGCTTTGCATGCAGAAGGTCCCCAGTTCAGTCTCCAACGTCTCCATTTAAAGGGACCGGGCAGCAGGTGGTGTGAAGGACCTCTAGCTGAGATCCTGGAGAGCCGCTGCCAGTCTGAGTAGACAATACTGACCTTGACGGACAGAGGGTCTAACTCAGTATAAGTCAGCCTTTCCTTTTTTACATAGGAAGTGCAAAACACTAAAATTATGGCTAATGGAAACAGAATCATGGTGGAAAACGCCATAAAGTTGCAGCAAACTTATGGTAGCCAGGGGTGATTTTGTAGAAAAAGAGGTGCAGGAGCTCATTAGCATAACTCATTAGCATAATTTATTTGCATATGCCACACCCCCTGACATCAC
>NW_015170888.1:1011108-1013330 GCF_001447785.1 Gekko japonicus
TCAGAGTGGGGTGCGCTCTGCAATTTACCTGGATGCTTCTTGCTCCTCATAGCCCGACTGAGGGCTGCTGGG
This sequence comes from Gekko japonicus, assembly GCF_001447785.1. Taxonomy (NCBI): domain Eukaryota; kingdom Metazoa; phylum Chordata; class Lepidosauria; order Squamata; family Gekkonidae; genus Gekko; species Gekko japonicus. Next base: position 1,011,181 of record NW_015170888.1, read on the forward strand.
AGAAGGGGGCAGGGCTTGTTGCATGTGCCTGCCCCCCTGGGCTCCTAACTGCCGGAGCTCCCGCAGGAAATTACCCCTGTGGCAGCCCCATACGGTTTTCACGGCAACCGCCATTCAGAGGTGGTTTGCCATTGGCTGCCTCTGGGTAGGGACCCTGGACTTCCTTCGTGGTCTTCTATCCAAGCCCTAAGTTTCCAATATCTGATGAGATCGGGCTAGCCGGGCCATCTGGGTCAGAGCAAATGGGGAATGACGCTATTGTTTTGCAAGCTGGAGCTCTGCAGGGAGTTCTCAGGAAGGGGGAGAAGCGGGGGTCATTTCCTGCAGGAGCGCACAGGAGCGGAACTCCGGCAGTAAAGAGCCCAGGGGGCGGGCACATGCAACAAGCCCCACCCCCTGCTCCCAGCAGCCCTCAGTCAGAGCAAGAAGCAGCCAGGTGAGTTGTAGAGACCCCCCTCCCGGCCCCCCGGTCCAAAACAGTTCAGTGGCACCTTTAAGACCAAGTCTTATTCAGGTACAAGCTCTCCCTCCTCTGTGAGGACAGATCTGCCTGTTCCCCCTTCCCCTCAATAGCTAGCAATCCAAAACAGTCCAGTGGAGCCTGAGTGGTGGGTGTTGCCTTCTGACACACTTCCGGTGATGTCAGGGGGTGTGGCATATGCAAATGAGTTACGCTAATGAGCTCCCGCAGCTCTTTTCCTGCAAAATGACCCCTGGGAGAAGCAACTGGGAAGACCCTCATCCTTTGGGCAAATTTGTGGGAGCCCTGAGCTGAGGCTTTGTCGCCTTCTCACTTAGCCCCCCGACGGCAGTTTTCTGCTGCTCTAGAGCAGTTGTCCTCAAGCATTAGCTGCTCGATCTTTGGCCTGGGTGATCACGAGGCCCATGGGGAAGTCGAGGGAGAGGAAGGGCTGGGGCTCAGCATGGAGGATGCAGAAGGCCCCAGGTTCAATCCCCAGCACCCCCAGTTAAAAGGATGTAGTTGTAGGTGATGGGAAAGACCACTGCTTTAAGACCCTGAAGAGCTGCTTGCCTGACTAGGCAACACTGAGCTGGAGGGACCCATGGTCAGATTCAGTATAAGGCAGCTTCATTTGTCCACGTGAACTTGGGGCTGGGAGATGAAAGCCTATTGGCACATGTGCACCGATGTAATTTTCCCCCCACCAGGATGCTTTAACTTGTTAGGGGATCTGCCCTTTTTTGCAGACAAAAGAGGCGTTAGGGTGTATATAAGCAACGGAGGAGTTAGGATTCTTGGATCCAAGGCATGCATATTATTGAGCCTCCCAACCCTGCACCCAGTTTGGTGTAGTGGTTTGGTGTAGTGGTTAAGTGTGCGGACTCTAATCTGAGAGAACCTGGTTTGATTCCCTACTCCTCCACTTGCACCTGCTGATGTGAGCTTGGGTCAGTCGCAAGCTCTGGCACAGCTGTCCTTGAAAAAGAGCAGTTTCTGTCAAGAGTTCTCTCAGCCCCACCCACCTCACAGGGTGTCTGTTGTGGGGAGGGGAAGGGAAAGGAGTTTGTAAGCCGCTCTGAGACTCCAAGTGAAGGGCAGGGTATAAATCCAATCTCCTCCTCCTCCTCCTCCTCCACCCCACCCTTTGAACACGGAAAAGGTACTTCTTCTCAGGCCTGTAGCCATGGGGGGCACTTGGGGGCAATGCCATCATGGATGTGTGCTGCCCCACTTCTACTGATGCTTTTCTTCTCTCAGCATTCCATAGTGTGTGGGGTTTTGTGGGGTTTTTTTTGTGTGTGTGTGTTTTGAGGTAATGCATATGCTCAGTTCTCATCAGAGGGTGTTTTTTAAAAAAAAAATTAACCAAAGAATACTTTTCTGCATACCTGGTGTTCCTTTCAGTTTGGTGTAGTGGTTAAGTGCGCAGACTCTAATCTGGAGGAACCGGGCTTTGATTCCCCACTCCTCCACTTGCACCTGGCTGGATGACCTTGGGCAAGCCATAGTTTTGATAAGAGCTGTCCTTGAAAAAGAGCAGTTTCTGTCAAGAGCTCTCTCAGCCCCACCTACCTCACAGGGTGTCTGTTGTGGGGAGGGGAAGGGAAAAGGAGTTTGTAAGGCGCTCTGAGACACCTTTGGGTGGTGAAGGGTGGGGTATAAATCCAATCTCCTCCTCCTCCTCCTC
>NW_015170888.1:1013740-1030875 GCF_001447785.1 Gekko japonicus
TCTTCTTCTTCTTCTTCTTCTTCTTCTTCTTCTTCTTCTTCTTCTTCTTCTTCTTCTTCTTCTTCTTCTTCTTCTTCTTCTTCTTCTTCTTCTTCTTCATGTGAGCGACTGGATGCTGGACTAGATGAGCCACTGGTCTGATCCAGCAGGGCTCAGTTTTGTTATGTTTTTTTCCTCCTGGTGGAATCCTTGAAACTCTTTCAACACCCCTCGGGTTCCCTCTGTTGTTTTGCCCAAGCAAGAGCTTTGCTTGTTCTTCTTGTGTTTGTTGTTACTGTTAGCCCACTGGCCATTGTTGCGATGGTTGTGTACAAGTGGAAGGGCTTGCATGCTTCCAGGGCACCTGGGGCTGCGGTGTGCCCGCACATTGCAGCCCCTCCTCCCAAGGCCCAAATCACCCACGGAAGGCTAATTTTGCTCTCAACGCATTATCCGCCAGTCTAGGGTGAATGAAGCTCCATGTCTGACCTGGATAGCCCAGGCTGGCCCGATCCCGTCAGATCTGGGAAGCTAAGCAGGGTCAGCCCCAGTGTTCCCTCTAAGCTGAGTTAGTGTGAGCCAGCTCACAGTTTTTTTAGCCTCTGGCTCACACATTTTGGTCTTGGCTCAGAAAGGATGGCTCCAGAGCAAACTAATCGATGCAGTAGCCAAATCACTCGCTCACAACTTTAATTGCCAGTAGCTCACAAAGTAGAATTTTTGCTCACAAGACCCCACAGCTTAGTGGGAACATTGCGCCTGGCTAGTATTTCAATGGGCACTTTCCAGGGTGAGTGAAGAAATTTGCCAGTTTGGTGCGCAGACTGTATTCTGGGAGAACCGGGTTTGATTCCCCACTCCCCCACTTGCACCTGGCTGGATGGCCTTGGGCAAGCCATAGTTCTGATAAGAGCTGTTCTTAAAAAAGAGCACTTTATGTCAAGAGCTCTCTCAGCCCCACCTCCCTCACAGGGTGTCTGTCGTGGGAAGGGAAAGGGAAGGGAGTTTTCAAGCCGCTCTTAGACACCTTTGGGTAGTGAAGGGTGGGGTATAAATCCAATCTCCTCCTCCTCCTCCTCCTCCTCCTCCTCTTTTTCTTCTCCTTCTCCTTCTCCTTCTTCTCCCTAAATCAGGGATTTGCAAATGCAGCATGATATAGAACCAAATGGGGCTCAAATAAAACCTCTGCATATTGGAGGGATGGGTGGGATGCGAGAATCAGCAGTATGTGAAGGGAATTACAGGCAGAGATTTTTGTAGGGCCCATAGAGATGCTTTACAGAAAATGAGAATGATAGATGGAAATAGTTGCCAGCAATCCAAGTGCAAACTGTGCACAGGTTTATGCTCATAGCAATGTTCGCTCTAAGCTGGGTTAGTGTGAGCTAGCTCACAGTGTTTTAGCCTCCAGCTCACACATCTTTGTCTTAGCTCAGGAAGGATGGGTCCAGAGCAATGTTCCCTCTAAGCTGTGGAGTCTTGTGAGCAAAAATCTACTTTGTGAGCTAGTGGCATTAAAGTTGTGAGCGAGCGATTGGGCTGCTGCATAAATTAGTTTGGCTCTGGAGCCATCGTTCCTGAGCCGAGACAAAAATCTGTGAGCTGGAGGCTAAAAAACTGTGAGCTGGCTCACACTAACTCAGCTTAGTGGGAACACTGGTCCAGAGCAAACTAATTTAGGCAGTAGCCAAATTACTCGCTCACAGCTCTAATGCCAGGAGCTCACCAAGTAGAATTTTTGCTCACAAGACTCCACAGCTTAGAAGGAGCATTGGCCAATACCCTGACCTGAATGGGCCAGGCTACCCAATCTTGTCATACCTTGGAAGCTAACCAGATTTGTTCCTGGTAGTACTTGGATGGGAGACCACCCAAAAAAGTCCAGGGTCACACTACACAAAGGCAGGCAATAGGCAAACCACCTCTGCATGGTTGTTGTTGTTTTTGCCCTCACCTGGGTGGCCCAGGCTAGCTCCATCTTATCAGAACTCAGAACCTAAGACGGTTCAGCCCTAGGTAACCCTTGGATGGGAGGTCACCAAGAAAGTCCAGGGTTGCTATGCGGAGGCAGGCAATCGTAAAATGACTCTTGTTCGTCTCTTTCCTTGGAAGCCCTATGAGGTCAGCCTAAGTCATAAGAACATACGAATATCAGAAGAATCCTGCTGGATCAGAGCAGTGGTCCATCTAGTCCGGCATCCTGTCTCACACAATGGCCAACCAGTTCCTCAGGAGGAGAGCAACATGGATGAGAGTCCGAGGCCTTCCTAAGAACATCAGAAGAGCCCTGCTGGATCACAGCAGTGGTCCATCTAGTCCAACATCCTTTCTCACACAGTGGCCAATTAGTTCCTTTGGATGGCCAACAACTGGGCAGAGAGGCCGAGGCCTTCCTCTAATGTTTCCTCCTGGCTCTGGGATTCAGAGGTTTAGTGCCTCTGAATGTTGTGGTTCCCTACAGTCACCACGGCTGGTAGCCACTGACAGACTTCTCCATGAATTGATAGTTGGCTGTGACCACTGAAACAGCTCTTCAGGGTACTCCTTTTATGACTTATCATGAGACCTTGTGTGTGCCACTACCTACTAAAAGACACATAACAAGGGCAGAGGAAAATTTAAGGTAAAGGTAAAGGTTTCCCTTGCTCGAAAGCCAGTCAAATCTGACTCTAGGGGGCAGTGCTCATCTCCGTTTCCAAGCTGAAGAGCCAGCGCTGTCCGAAGACATTTCCATGGCCACGTGGCTGGCATGACTAAATGCTGAGGTGTATGGAATGCTGTTACCTTCCCACTGAAGCGGTACTTATTTATCTACCTGCAATTTCTTGCTTTCGAACTGCTAGGTTGGCAAGAGCTGGGGCCAGAGATGGGAGCTCATTCCATCATGCGGCACTCGGGTCTCGAACTGCTGAACTACTGAGCCACCGCACGACCCTTGAGTAAGATTTAGGACTTATTAATTGACATGCCATGGATTAATCATGTTAAGTTGCCTATTTTCACTTATGCAAAGAGGCTTTTGCAGGCCAGTTCTTTGTCGATGATGGTGAAGGCTCAGCAAGAGGTTGGTCTGGGGGGGGGGGCGTGTTGGGCCCTACCAGAAGCCCCGGGACGTGGCAGCTGCCCCAACTGAGGTTATCCTGATGCCAGCCCTGATAGGGCACGACAGTTCTATCAATGAACTGTAGCTATGGCAAGCTATGAATGCAGCATCGACGATCAGAGGCAGGGCCCCTTGATTAATGAGGATACAGACGGCAGGATCGAAAGCCGCTGCTTTCTTGCCCTGCTGGTAGCTCCTGGCACGCTATGGCTGGAAGCAGAACACTTAGTTGGATCCTTGATCAGGGTGCTTGGTCCGAAGCTTCATTGGATCCGTGGTCCAATCCCACAGGGCGATCCTCCTGCACTTCTGCAGAGCAAAGTTTGGACCAGTGAAATCAATTGTTCATAGCACGTGGAGCGGGGGGGGGGGGGGTCTCAAAGCTCACGCCGACTCCCTATAAAAGAACGGTGTCTCTGCCTAACCAAGACTGGCTTCATGTTTCATTTGTCTTTTGACTGTTATTGAATTGTTGAAAAGCAAGGGGTGTGAGGAGGAGGGGGTGGGGGGAGAGAAGAAGACAAATTCCAGCTGCATTGAGTTCTGTTTCATTCCTTGCTCCTCTGGTCCATCATTAGATAGTTTCCCTGTCTGAACAGAAGGTCAGGGAGTATAAATATAAATTGCATTTTGCATTACTTCTAGATGACTGAAGCTGTCAAAGCAATAATATAAGCTTTCAGTCCCGCGTTCTACCACTTCTCTCCCGATTTTTGGCCACGAGGTCATGTGCAAATTGAACGTGACAGCGCAGACGACATGTCCAACAGACTTATATTGTTCGGCGGCCGGGTTGAGGCGTTCATCACAAGGCTTGGCTCGCATTGGATGGCCGGCTCCCCAATCGCTGGGCACTCTGACAGCGGCCCAGACATCTTGGGGTCTGTCCAGAACCAGAGCTGATGATCCTAAATGGTCAGAACAGTAGCCTTCAAAGAGCTTCTGAATAAATGCCCCATAGCTGTAGGCAGGGGTCGTTTCGTAGAAAAAGAGCTAGGGGAACTCATTAGCATAACTCATTAGCATATGCCACACCCCCTGACATCAGGGGCCCGGCGGTGGACCTGCAAGGCCAGCGGGAGTGCGAGGAAGCCCGGCCAAGGCCCTCCCTGGCCCCAAGTAGGCAGGGGTGGGGAAGAAGAAGAAGAAGAAGAGATTGGATTTATATCCCGCCCTTCACTTGGAGTCTCAGAGCGGCTTACAAACTCCTTTCCCTTCCCCTCCCCACAACAGACACCCTGTGAGGTGGGTGGGGCTGAGAGAGCTCTTGACAGAAACTGCTCTTTTTCAAGAACAGCTGTGCCAGAGTTATGGCCCAAGGTCATCCAGCCAGGTGCAAGTAGAGGAGTGGGGAATCAAACCGGGTTCTCCCAGATTAGAGTCTGCGCACTTACCCACTCCACCAAACTGGTGGGGAGGAAGCAACTTACCCTCCCTCTTCTCCTGCCTCCTCCTGGCTGAATGAGGGCCAGAAGCAGGGCTGCCGGAAGCAGGGGGCGGGGCTTCGTTGTGTGCCCCACCCCCCTGCACCTCACCCAGGGGAACTGCGATCCCCTGCGATCCCCCCCCCCCGAATCGACCTCTGTCTATAGGGGAATGTGGGTGGGAGGAGGACTGGACCCAACCACTGGCTGTGTATGATTTGTTTTGTGTACTTTGTTTATATCCTACTTTCCTTCCTAACGGGGACCCAAAGCACCATGCAAAATACTCCTCTCCCCCCCTTTTATCCTCACAACAACCTTGTGAGGTAGATCCAGCTGAGAGTGTCTGGCTGGCCCAAGGTCATGGCAGTGCAGGGATTCAAGACTGGGTCACATAGCTCTGAGTCAAACATCCACACCACAGTTCCGTATCACATTAGTCCTCCTCTGCTTGCAAGAAGTGGGTTCCTCGGTTTAAACTGAAATATCAAAGAGTAAAGGTAAAGGTAAAGGTTCCCTTGCTCGAAAGCCAGTCGAATCCGACTCTAGGGTTGCGGTGCTCATCTCCGTTTCAAAGCCGAAGAGCCAGCGCTGTCCGAGGACGTTTCCGTGGTCATGTGGCCGGCATGACTAAACACCAAGGCGCACGGAACGCTGTTACCTTCCCACCGAAGTGGTCCCTATTTATCTACTTGCAATTTCTTGCTTTCGAACTGCTAGGTTGGCAGGAGCTGGAACTAGAGACAGGAGCTCACCCTGTCTTGCAGCACCTGGGTCTTGAACCGCTGAACTACTGACCTTCCACAGCCTGCAGTTCAGCGACTTAACCACTTGAGCCACCGCAGCTCCTATCAAAGAGTACACGTTGGTATTATTTAAAAAAACCCAAACCTGATACGTATTTGGCCAATATTCTAGTTTCTCATTTAAAAGTGTGAAAGCCCTCTACATGGGGCTGCCCTTGTCTCAAATCAGGAAGCTGCAGCTGGTCCAAAATGCCGCGGTTGGGCTTTTGATGGGACTCCCTATCCGGGAGCACATCCAGCCTGTGCTAAAGGCACTGCACTGGCTGCCAGTAGCATACCGGATTTGCTTCAAGGTGCTGGTTCTTACTTTTAAAGCCCTTGATGGCCAGGAACCTACATATCTGAGGGATTGCCTTTCCCCACATGTACCCTAGACAGCACTGCGATCAGGGGCCCAGAATCGGCTGGCCCTCCCAAGTCTCAAGGACGCCAGGCTGGCAACAACCAGGGCCAGGGCTTTCTCGGTGGTGGCTCCATTCTGGTGGAATGAGCTCCCGGAAGAGATCAGGGCCCTGCGGGACCTTTTACAGTTCCACAGGGCCTGTAAAACGGAGCTCTTCCACCAGGCGTTTGGAGCCGCCACCACTACTAACAACTAACAGCCCATGGTTGGAGAGCCCTGTCTCCCCTGGGACTTCTAACAACAGCCTGAGCCAGCGGCCTAAGACGATCTAAGAAGATCAAGGAGCCGACTGTGAGAAGAGAAAACTGAGTAACAACCACCGCTGTGAAATCACAGATAGGTAAAGGTAAAGGTTCCCTTGCTCGAAAGCCAGTCGAATCCGACTCTAGGGTTGCGGTGCTCATCTCCGTTTCCAAGCCGAAGAGCCAGCGCTGTCCGAAGACGTTTCCGTGGTCATGTGGCCGGCATGACTAAACACCAAGGTGCACGGAACGCTGTTACCTCCCCACCGAAGTGGTACCTTTTTATCTACTTGCAATTTCTTGCTTTCGAACGGCTAGGTGGGCAGGAACTGGAACTAGAGACGGGAGCTCACTCCGTCATGTGGCACCCGGGTCTCGAACTGCTGAACTACTGACCTTCCACAGCCTGCAGTTCAGCGTCTTAACCACTTGAGCCGCCACAGCTCAATCTGTGAAATCACAGATACTAGCACCTTATTATGTTTTATGGTTTAAATGGTTTTAGAATTGTTGTTTTAATTGTTGCTGTTAATCTACATTTTATGTTGATTGTAAATTCTATGCTGATTTTGTGTAAGTATATGATTGCTTTTATACAGGGCTGGCCTGGCATCGGGGTCTGTGAGACCCCACTGGAGTTATCTCTGAAAGCTGAAACATACACTTATTACCATCAACTGAAAAAAACATATTGAGGTGGTATGAATAATACTTTTTTAAAAATCAAGTGGTTACACCTCTTAGCTGTCTCATATGCATAATGTCAGAGATACATTTGCTTGAACTGAACCCTGTCTATCGGATCACCCTTGAACTGGGGCGAAGGGTTGAACGATTATATTTATTATCAGAGAATACTTGGTGTATGAACTGGTAGGAGGAAACACACACACAATCAATCAATCAATCAATAAACCTTTAATAGCATATACAACATTAAAATCAGAAATCAGAAACAGAGAGTGACACAGTCAACTAAAAAACTGGAATAATTATAAAATCATGAAACGGAGTTTCCCAAATTTTTCACTCTTATCACATCAACTAAAAAATTAGCTAAACACACACACACACAAACGGTTATGAGCCTCAAAGAAGAGGAGGGCTTTTCCCAGGGAAAAACTACAGTGCTGAGATCTTTGCCTCCCTAAAAAAAGATGAATTTTGAGCAATGCACCTGATCATGTTTTGTGATATTGCAAGGGATCCTGGGATGTATCTCACAGATTTCTCAGGGTTCCATTTGTATATTGATTACTTACTAACTTCATTTATACCCCACTTTTCTCCCCAACGGGGACCCAAAGTAACTTACGACCTTCTTCCCGTCTCCATTTTATCCTCGCGACAGCCCTGTGAGGTAGGTTAGGCTGAGAGCATGTGACTGGCCCAGGGTCGCCCAGCGAGCTTCCATGGCCTGAGTGGGGATTTGAACTTGGGTCTCTCAGGTCCTAGTCTGACACTGTAACCATTACGCTGCCCTGGCTCTTGGGAAATGGGTGCAATTGGGCTGGTTCTAATTACAGGGGAGTGAGCTACTCTCCCTTCTTGCATGGTGGTGGAGGGCGCTGTCGAGTCACAGTCGACTTGTGGTGACCAATGTTCCCTCTAAGCCAGTGGTGCTGAACCTATGGCACGGGTGCCAGAGGTGGCACTCAGAGCCCTCTCTGTGGGCACTCGTGCCATCGCCCCAGCCAGGCCCAGACCATCATTAAAGTGTCGAGTTTTCTGCCAAATAATTTTAAGTAAATGAAAGCATTTGGGATTGCTTCCCTTACTTTGTTTGGATCATCTTAAGTTAATGTATGAGTTGTTTTTTCTCAAGTAAAACCTCAGTATTCAGGTTAAATTGCCGTGTTGGCGCTTTGCGATAAATAAGTGGGTTTTGGGTCGCAGTTTGGGCCCTCGGTCTCTAAAAGGTTCGCCACCACTGCTCTAAGCTCTGGAGTCTTGTGAGCAAAAATCCTGCTTTGTGAGCTACTGGCATGAAAGTGGTGAGCGGGCGAGTGACTTGGCTACTGCATCCATTAGTCTGCTCTGGAGCCATCCTTCCTGAGATGAGACAAAAATGTGTGAGCTGGAGGCTAAAAAACTCTGAGCTAGCTCACATGGACTCAGCTTAGAGGGAACACTGGTGGCGACCCTGTCAGGTTTTTAAGGCAAGAGATGAACAGAGGTGGTTTGCCATTGCCTGCATGGGTATGGCAACCCTGGACTTCCTTGGTGGTCTCCCATCCAAGTGCTCATTGGGGCTGACCCTGCTTAGTTTCTGAGATCTGATGAGGTTGGGCTAGTCTGAGCCACCCAGGGCAGGGGCAGGGCAGGGCCCCGTCTTGCTTATACTTGCAGGGCTCTTTTTGTAGAAAAAGCCCAGCAGGAACTCATTAGCATAATAGGCCACACCCAACAGCAGGAACTCATTAGCATATTGGGCCACACCCCTGACAGTACAGCTCATTAGCACATTAGGCCACACCCCCATGTTACCAGAAGTGTGGTCATCCAGCCACACCCACCTTTTGCTTCTTACTCTGTTTACCTTGTTTGTTGTCAAAACCCAGGGTTTTTTTTGTAGCAGAAACTCCTTTGCATGTTAGGCCACACACCCCTAATGTAGCCAATCCTAATGAGTTCCTGCTGGGCGTGGCCAACTCAGGAGCCAGCTGAAACTCCGTTCCTGTGCGTTCCTGCCCAAAAATAGCCCTGCTTCTCCCAAAAAGGCGTTCTCATTGAGATCTCCCTCTCAAGAAAAGACTAGTTCTCCTTCAAGAACTCGCAACCTATTGGCAGTTATTAAAAGAATGCTATATTTTAATGTTGTGAACTCCATGTGGAATGATTAGCCACGCATTCGCCAGCAAGGAAGGAAAACCCACACGGCTCAAATGTGCCAAATGCCAGCACCGAGCTTTGGGCCTGTGCAGTGCCTCCTCCTGCCCAGGTAGGACCCTGCAGAATGGCAGAGTGTGCATGACTCTAACAGAGAAGAAATAAAACTCTTTTTATTAAGAAGCAAGGCTTCCTTTATTCAGTCAATCCATTTCATGTTCGGTTTTCCTCTTTTCTGGCTACCTTCGACTTTTCCCAGCATTCTTGTCTTTTCCAGTGAGTCTTGCCTTCTCACGATGTGACCAAAGTACGATAGTTTCAGTTTAGTGGGGCTGTTTAAGTGGTAAAAGAAGGGCATGTATGCCAGGTGTTCTCTTATGCTGCCCCTGCCCTGCCAGGAACCGATCCTGCCCACCCGTGGGCATTGAGGTGAGGCCAAAGTCTTTATGACTGAAGAGCTGGCATAATTATTTGTCATTTCTGTGTCTTCCCTTCCTTTTGACTATGCTCCAAATGGCTTCTAAACGTCATCTCATCCATCACAAGAGCCATCTTGTGAGGAAGATCATTACCAGGGGTCATTTCGTAGAAAAAGAGGTGCAGGAGCTCATTAGCATGACTCATTAGCATTACTCATTTGCATATGCCACACCTCCTGATGTCACCGGAAGTGTGTCGGAAGGCAATACCCACCGCTCATGCTCCACTGGGCTGTTTTGGATTGCTAGCTATTGGGGGGGGGGGGAGAGAACGTGCAGATCTGTCCTCACAGAGGAGATCTTTTTGGTTGCATACACTATAAGGTTCGGTTAATGATAATTGAATTGCCCCACTTTTTCATATGTTAGATTTATATGGATGTTCCAGCCCAGTAGCAAAGCATGTCCGATAAACCATTACAAAACAACATATCCCCCCTTATCTTCAACTTACGGTTACCTTCAAACTTAAAACTTTAAACTGAAACCACACCTAAAAACAATCTGCATTATTACACAATCTGTAATAATGTTCCCACCCGGTCAGATACCTCTGGATATGTGGATAGGGGCAGGTACCACGGAGAAATAAAGTGCTATTCCTTTCTTCCACCACCCACACTCCGGTAAATTGGGGACACTATATATTTTGGCCCAATAAACTTTTCACCCACCCAATTTGTTTGGGAATCACGTACAAATATAATACCTAAACTTTCTTTCGATAGTCCTGCTCATATACATCAACATAAAAATGATTACAACAAAATGAAACCCAAAAATATTCACTCGGCCCTGGATGGTGCAAACTAAAGGGATCAACGAAAAGTCCAAAGTCGTCTAAAGTTGAATCAAGAGAGTCAAAGCCAGGTGCAGTCAAGAGAAAGTTGAATCAAGAGAGTCAAAGCCGACACACTTCCGGTGACTGGAAGGGGACCAGATGGACTACTATAGTTCAAAAATAAAGCGCGGCTCACTGAGGTCAAAAAAAAGAAATCACTACTAAGGCTGCTTACAGAAAGGTTGGGGGAGGAAAATCCAGATTCACTAGAGTCACGACAGTCATTGTTCAGAATAGGTTCAAGAAGAAGATGAAGAAGAAAAAGAAGAAAGTTTTCAATTTTTGATTAACTATTTGGTCTAATTGTTTTCCTGTTCATTGAAGCACCTTCCTGATTCACCAGGAAGACCATTTCAGGAGGTGGGGGCCACAAGAGAGAATGCACATGTGTGGACACGTGTTGATCTTCAGGAGCCCCTGGTCAGCTGTGTGGAGCTGCCATGGAAGAGCACAGGGGGAGACGCAGTCCCAAAGACATGAGGGACCAAAGCCATGAAGGGCTTTGCGTAGGATAACCAGTACTTGAATCGAACCCAGTGGGCAACCAACAGCGTGATCGCAGAATTACTATACACGATCCCTCTACCTCCTGGCAATAACCGAGCTGCAGTATTCGGCACCAACTGGGGTCCCTGAGTATACTTTGAAGGGAGACCGATATTAGGGTTGCCAGTCCCCCAATGGGGGCAGGGCTTTACCTGGTTTCAGGGCCCCGATCCACTACCACTGACCCTGCCCTCAAAGAGCCCCATCCATGCCAACATGGCCGGTGTGATGAAGTTACCCAGAGGTGACGTCATCACGCTGGGCACGTTGCGGGGGGATTCTCTAGCTTTTGAGGGGGAAACCTCTATGACTACCATAGAGTTTTTCCTCAAATGCTAGAGTGTCCCCCTGCAACGTCCCCCTAAAACTCCAGGGCATGGAGAGGGACCCCCCACTCCCCGCTGGGAGCTAGGTAAGACTTGGCAACCCTAACCTATCTACAGTGCATTACAGTAGTCGAGTTTCCAATGTTGCCATGGTGTTGATTTATGACTAACCGGTCCTTCGTCTCCATTGTCAGGAAAGAGTCTGATAAAGACAGAGTACGTATTTCTGTTTGTGCTGTCAAGTAGCAGCAACCGACTTATGGTGAACCCAGAAGGAGCTTTCAAGGCAAGTGAGAAGCAGAGGCGGCTTGCCATTGCCTTCCGCTGCAGAGTTTTCCTTGGTCATTCCCCGTCCAGCTAGCAACCTGGCTTAGCTTCCAGGACCTGATGAAATCTGATTCCAAATCCTGAAAACAGAATAAAGGTAATGGTAAAGGTTTCCCTTGCTCAAAAGCTAGTCGAATCCAACTCTAGGGGGCGGTGCTCATCTCCGTTTCCAAGCCGAGGAGCCAGAACTGTCTGAAGATGCTTCCATGGTCATGTGGCTGGCATGACTAAACGCTGAGGTGCATGGAATGCTGTTACCTACTTGCAATTTCTTGCTTTCGAACTGCTAGGTTAGCAGGAGCCGGGGCCAGAGACGGGAGCTCACTCCGTCCCATGGCACTAGGATCTTGAACTGCTGGACTATAGACCTTCCGGTCCACAGCTCAACATTTTAACCTCTGAGCCACTGCAGCCCTAGAAAACAGAAGAGCTTATCTTAAATAGAGGAGAAATCAGTGTGGAATAGCAGTTCGTATTGGATGAGGATTTGGGGACCCAGGTTTCAATCCCCACTCTGCCTTGGAGGCTTGCTGGGTGACCTTGGGCCGATCACAGAGTTAGGATCTTCAGACCATATTGCAGTACGAATCTTTGCTAGCTGCACTCTGCAGGAAGAGACACCGAGTTCCTAGAGCTGGTCTCGATTCTCTTCTCAGTTCAGGAGAAACGTCGCATCGGGAAGATTTCTTTCACCTTTGGACATGTTAAATGCTGCCCCAGCTTGGAAACCGGAATGTGACGGCTTATGGATGACAGCTCTTTGGCAGCTAGTGTGAAATTAGCCGCCGGGTGGCATTTGCTCATCACTTCAAAGGAAAAGCAGTGTTAATAACAAAGCAGCCTAATTGGTTGTGAATTGATGGGTGGATGGGACTCCAAGGAATAGACAGACATGAAATGGACGCTTCCTGCCTCTCCCCAGCTGCAGGTAAATGAAATATATAGGTGAGGTGCAGTGTTCCCTCTAAGCTGAGTCAGTGTGAGCCAGCTCACAGGTTTTTAGCCTCCAGCTCACCCATTTCTGTCTTAGCTCACGAAGGAGGGCTCCAGAGCAAACTAATTGATGCCGCAGCCAAATGGCTCGCTCGCAACTTGAATGCCAGTCGCTCACAAAGTAGACTTTTTGCTCACAAGACTCCACAGCTTAAACATTGGTGAGGTGTATACATTACGCCTGGATTCTGAACTCGTTTACTTGAAAAAAACAGTCCCACTCATTTCATGTGTTTATTTATTCATTGAGAGCAGAGCTCTTCAAACAAAGACGTTCCTAACGGAAGCAGTGTGGTTTAGTGGTTAGCACCTCAGACTAGAAGAAGAAGAAGAAGAGTTGGATTTGTACCCCGCCCTTCACGACCTGAAGGAGTCTCAGAGTGGCTTACAATCGCCTTCCCTTCCTCTCCCCACAACAGTCGACCTGTGTGGGAGGGAGGGCTGAGAGAGCTCTGAGAGAGCTGTGACTGGCCCATGGCCACCCGGCTGGCTTCATGTGGAGGGGCAGGGAATCAAACCCAGTTCTCCCCTCTTAACCACTACACTAAATTGGTTCTCGTTTGGTGTAGACGTTAGGAGCCAGTCTGGTGTAGTGCTTGGGAGTGCGGACGCTAATCTGGGAGAACCAGGCTTGATTCCCCACTCCTACACATGCAGCTGCTGGTGTAACCTCGGGTCAGTCACAAGTTCTTTCAGAGCTGTTCTCTCAAGAGCAGTCCTGTCAAGAGCTCTCTCAGCCCCACCTACTTCACAGGGTGTCTGTTGTGGGAAGGGGAAGGAAAGGGAGATTGTCGGCCGCTCTGAGACTCCTTCAGGTAGTGAAAGGTGGGGTATAAATCCAATCTCTTCTTCTCTCTTCTTCAGTACAGATACAACTGCGCACCTCACCTGAGGCTGCATCAGATTGAAAGAACAAATTTAGAGTCCAGTCAGGCACCTTGAAGACCAACAAAGGTTTATTCAAGGTATGAGCTTTCGTGTGCAAGGCAAGGCACACTTTTCCCAATACGTTGGAACGGTGTGTAAGGTTCAAACTTATGGACGGGGAAATTAACATGTAACAATATATTGAATTAGTCCATTAGTCAACATTAGTACTGACAACTGCTTAGACTGGTGGTTGATCTCCAGGGGCTCAGGTAGGGGTCTTTCACATCACCTACTGCCTGGTCCTTTTAACTGGAGGTGCCTGAACCTAGGACCTTCTGCAAGCACAACAGAGCCTTTTCCCCTGGGCGGCCGCTCCTCCCTTCATAATTGCCCCTTTCCTATATGTTTCTCTCAATCACTCTTTCTCCCTGTTCTCTGAAGCTGCCTTATCCAGAGCCAGATTGCTGGTCCATCTAGCTCAGTACTGTTGCCTCTGAATGGCAGAGAAAAAAAGTTTGCTAGCACCTAAGAGCCTTGTTAGACTATAAGGAAGCACCTAAGAGCCTTGTTGGACTATAAGGAAGGCCGAGTGCCGAAGAATAGATTCTTTTGAACTATGGTGCTGGAGAAGACTCTTGAGAGTCCCTTGGACTGCAAGAAGATTAAATCAGTCAATCCTAAAAGAAATCAACCCTGACTGTTCCCTGGAAGGCCAGATACTGAAACTGAAGCTCAGATACTTTGGCCACCCAATGAGAAGGGAGCACTCACTGGAGAAGACCCTGATGCTGGGAAAGATTGAGGGTCAAAGAAGACGGGGACGGCAAAGGATGAGATGGTTAGTGAAAAGTATGCAGACGGAGAGTGATTTCAGCTAAGCATACCTTTATTTGGTTGAGAACAAAGACAACTGGCCGACTCACAGGCCGGCTTATAATCCTTCACAAAACCCGCCACCAACTCACCTAAGCACACACCCCACTCCCGATAGGCTATTTACAATAACCGAGAGACCTATTGGCCTTCCGGCTGGAACCTAGCCCTGTCATTGGGCCTGGCTAGGATCCTAGTGGTCCTTTGTCTTGCGACATGAAGCTATAAAGGTTTGAGCCTGGCCAGCCCGGGCAAGTCCGGGCATGTCAGGCTGAATACATTACAGTTAGCCAGTGTCATAGATGCAATGAACATGAAATTGGACATACTTCAGAGGATGGCGGAAGACAGGAGGGCCTGGTGGGATCTGGTCCATGGGGTCGCGAAGAGTCGGACTCGACTGTGCGACTGAACAACAAGAGCCTTGTAACCTGGCCCATGGAGCCCGGCCCCCCAGTGTTTCTTCTGGGCCCCCTCACTTCCAGGCTGCCACCCAAAGAGCTCCAACTTACCACTTGCACGGTACTTTCGTTTAATTAGCCAGTTGCCCCCCCCAAAGCCCCCTCCCAAAGAATTCCTTAGTTACAGGGCTGCTTGTAACTGAAGATGCCCCAGACTGAACCTGGGAAACCTGAGGGAGGCGTGGCTGTTTGCCCTGGAACAAAATAAAGTGCGGTAGCCCGATCACACAGTCCCCCGAGTCTCCGCGCTTAGGCTGTTAGCTGGCGATCACACGGCGATGCTGGAGCGTGACAGAGAAGTGGCATGGCAAGCGTTTAGCGTTTGTGCACATGCACAGTTCCGCGGAGCAGAACTGCTTTCAGTTACCTGTTTGTGCACATGCGCTTATGAAAAACATCCAGTTTGCGACGGGATGTGGACGGGCGCTGGATGCCATGGGATACTAGCGCTCCCGCGATCAGATGCCCGCCCCTGCCCCACGTTTTCCGGAATCTAGTGCATTTTCCGTGGTACTTTTTTACTGCGCATCTTTGGTGGGATGCCACGAGTTGGCCATGGGTGCGTTACGCTTCCCAGATGTTGCGGTGTGATTGTGCCCTGAAAATCCACCTGACATTCATGCCTTTAGCACAGCAAATCCTCTGTGTGACCGGGGCCAAAGAAAGGCAGGCAGGCTGTGGTCACACACACTAAATAATCCACTTTCAACCCACACAGTAAAATCCAGTTGGAAAGTGCACTGAAAGTGGATTATTTAGTGTGTGTGACAATAGCCAAAGAAAGAATCCTATGGAAACGATAAAAATACGGTGTGCTTTTAAACATTTATGTTTACCTTTGAAATGCAGGAAAAACTCGTATATTGACACTGAAGCTCGTTCATATCACATTTGTTATTTGTTAGAGTATCATCAGTACTCTTTCTATTCCTTTACTTTATGCATGCTTTGACTCTGAGATGAAATAGTCTACAATATGTCTTTGTGAATGCAGACGCTGTTGGTCAAGAGACATAAGAGGGGTATAAGAGGGGTGAATCTTCACAAGGGTTCTTCTTTCGTGCCATTTCTTTCTCTTACAAGATCCTTCTCTTTTGCCGCAAACAATTTGTTGATCATTTTAAAGTCCAGATGTTATTTCTACCTTTAAAAAAAAGAAAAAGAAAATAAGGAAAATCTGTGTTTTTAATGGAGAGATGGTTAGCATACAATTCCTGTCCTGTCTTGAGGTCTCAGGATGGGCTACACTTTGAATCAAACAAAATAAGGTGTAATTATAATAAGCACAGTGATCTGTAGAGTATCAAAAGCACTGCTTACAGAATAAACTTAATTCATATATTTGCCAAACTCTCAAATGTCTCCTATGTGAAAATGATACATAAAGAACAGCAATGGATCACAACCTGTCCAAGAAAACCCTTAAGAATCTCAGAAGTCCATTTCCAATATTTCTGAAGGAATAATTGACGTATAAATCCCATTCATTTTTCCTTGTATAAATAAGATGAACCTTTTCTGGATAAGATGAAATCTTCCCTCTTTTTTAAAGAAAAGATCCTTATTCCAAATGAAACATAGCCTTGTCTCGAGGTCTCGGGAAGGGGTACAGGCTGAATCAAACGAAAACACATTTCTGCCCCAGAGGTTCACAAGCCTAGTGGTGCACACATACCCACACTTTTCTTCCCACTGGCCCTGTTACGACAATGGGCTCGATTCACTCAGATTCCCGACTTCCCACTTGATTCCGCTGTAACCACCCCCACCAGAACCACATGTCTGTCTCCCAGTGCATCCAGTGCTTCCCCCACACACACTTAGCTCTTAGCATGTTAGGCTCCTTCCCCCACAGAATTAAGAATGGGCTTACCCTTTATTCCTCAAAGGGCTGGCAACGCAGAGATGTGGTCCTGTGATATTCCTAGGCGGCCTCTTCCAGTGCAACTAGAATGGTTTATCCGTAGCTGGTGGGCAGACCGGGGTCATGTTATGAAAACTCGAGCAAGCGTCATCCCCGCCGCTCCTCCATCCATTTCCACTGTGGTGAAGTGCCCTTACCGATCTGCCAACAGGTCCCATTTGCCGTAAACGGTGTGTTGGGATCATTAATCAGTGTTGATACAGGGGCCTCTTTGAAGAGGAAATGCACCACATCTATGTGAAGTGTTATTCAATCGAGCTGAATTGGAACTGCTGGAAAGGGGGGGGGGATTGGCAAGATCAAGGGGTCCATATTCAAGAGTTCTTTTCTTTTCTTTTCTTTGAACATGGAAAAGCAAGAGCCGAGCAGGTGGGAAAGTGGATTGTAAAATCGGGTACCGGGGCAGGTTTCAAGGAACCCTCAGCAAATCGACTGAAAGCCCCTCCAGGTGGTGCGGTAGGGACTTTACTTCTTCATGAGTTGGCTCTACAGCCGCCTATACTTCCGACTCATGCCCCTGGATTGAATAGTAGGAACACTGCTGTTTGCTGTTGTGTGGCCTATGGGAAAGCTCGATTTTCCTGCCATGCTCCTATCAACAACACGAACAGCAGTGATAGGTAGCCACAGATTGTGATTGTGATCCAACCAGCTTTTCCAAGAAGAAGAAGAAGAAGAGGAGGAGGAGGAGGAGGAGGAGGAGGAGATT
>NW_015170888.1:1030973-1043637 GCF_001447785.1 Gekko japonicus
CCTCCCCACAACAGACACTCTGTGAGGTAGGTGGGGCTGAGAGAATTCTGAGACAACTGTCTGAAAGAACTATGGCTTGCCCAGGGTCATCCAGCAGCTGCAAGTGGAGGAGTGGGGAATCAAACCATGGTTCTCCCAGATTAGAGTCCATGCACTTAACCACTACACCAAACTGGCTCTCAAGGAAGGTGAGAGCCTGCTTTGACCATCCCGAAAAGCTATTCTGGGGATCATAGGGCCCGCATGGCCAAAAGCCCCATGGAACAGGGGCTATAGAAAGAAGAACTGGGTGAGAAGAATGGTGTTTTCACACATGCTAAATAATGCTATTTCAATCCACTTCAGCGACCGTTTGCAAGTGGATTTTGCCATTCCACCCAGTAAAATCCAATTGCAAAGTGTGTTGAAATTGGATTGGAAGTGCATTATTTAGTGTGGGTTTGTATAGAAATATTGATTTCTACAAGTCTCATGCCTTCTCCTGTGATGACATTCTATGTCTCTGTTTCCTGTGCAGGCCAAATGGTCCAGGGCAGACCAGATGGCCTGAACCACCTCGATAGCCATGCCATATAACCAGGGGTCATTTAGTAGAAAAAGAGCTAGGGGAACTCATTAGCATAACTCATTAGCATATGCCACACCCCTGACATCAGGGGCCGAGCGGTGGACCTGCAAGGCCAGCGGGAGTGCGAGGAAGCCCCGCCAAGGCCCTCCCTAGCCCCAGGCAGGCAGGGGTGGGGAGAGGCGGGGAGGAAGCAACTTACCCTCCCTCTTCTCCTGCCTCCTCCTGGCTGAATGAGGGCTGGAAGTGGGGTGGCTGGAAGCAGGGGGCGGGGCTTCGTCATGTGCCCCGCCCCCCTGCACCTCACCCGGGGGAACTGCATTCCCCCGCGTTCCCCCCCGAAATGACCTCTGCATATAACCACACATTCTTTCACACCTCTAAGTGGAAGAGCTAGACTTCAAGGCACCTGCTTTAAGGCTACATGGGCCATGTCACGTACATCATGGAGAAGCTGGAAGTTGGGTCACCTGACTGCAGGAGGAGTTCCCAAACTTCTAACCCATCCCCACACGTAGCCATCACAACCAACAATTGGGCACACCCATGCCCACTCACAATTGGCTAATAGCCACATCAAATTTGTGACTGGAATTGGAGTATAATTGTTTGATCCCAATGAGAGAGACTCGCTCTTAGCTTGCTCTCTGCTCCTGCTCTCTCTGCTTGTTTTATGGCACCTAGAAATGCCGTCTCATGAGAGACAAAGAACTGGTTTTGAATTGGACCACATGGTTGAGCAAAGATGGCATTTTCCTTCAAAATCCCTTGGACTGTTTGGATATTCCTGAACTTGGTAAATATGTAACTTTTACTGTGTAGTTAAGGCAAATTGCCTTAGGTTTGTTATTTTGGTAAACACTGGTAGTCTGTGTTAAGCTCTGTACTAAATAAAAATTCCTCTGATTGTTAAAATTGTCTTTGATGTTGTACCTGAATTCCAAGGCTAAATCTTGTGGCCTAAACGCTCACCATATACGCTACTATTGGAGAGTAAAAAGTGTTCATCTCTGGGAATGAGTTGCTAATGTGTAAAGTTCCAGATACCAACTGAGAGTTTGAGCCTCTAATCTCAGGTTGGGGGGAACTAATGTAGAGGTTCTGGTGGCATATGGTTCCGAAAACCAGAAAGGGTATAAGACTACCTCTTGGGTTGTTGTTCAATGTACTGGAAAAGTACAGGATTCCCTCCCATTCCTGGACTGGCCTGGGTGGGCAAATATCTGTACAGGGTTAAAGCACCCTCGGGGTGGAAGAAAATACAGCTAGATCTGACCTGTCACATAAGACTCAAAAACATAAAGAACTCATGCCTGAATAATGGCCGTCCAGCCACCCAGCCCAAATGATTTGCCAGTCTTATTGAAACAGGGAGCGGCTGTGGATCAGTGACAGAGACTCTGCTTCGCATGCAGAGAGTCCCGGGTTCAGCCCCCTGCATCTGCAGTTAAAGGATCTGGCAGTAGGTGATGTGAAAAACCTCTCCCTGAGACCCAGGGGATCCACTGCCAGTCTGAGTAGACAAAGACTGACTGATGGTCTGATTCAGTATAAGGCAGCTTCATGTGTGTTTGGTCACTGCTTTGACCTTTCTCCGGTGGAGGAATCTTCGGACTGACATCGCCAGGGCTATTTTTGGGCAGGAACGCACAGGCTGGCTCCTGAGTTGGCCACGCCCAGCAGGAACTCATTAGCATAATAGGCCACACCCAACAGCAGAAACTCATTAGGATTGGCTACATTAGGGGTGTGTGGCCTAACATGCAAAGGAGTTCCTGCTACAAAAAAAGCCCTGGGTTTTGACAACAAACAAGGTAAACAGAATAAGAAGCAAAAGGTGGGTGTGGCTGGATGAGCACACTACTGGTAACACAGGGGTGTGGCCTCATATGCTAATGACCTGTGCTGTCAGGGATGTGGCCTAATAAGATAATACATTTCTGCTGTTGGGTGTGGCCAATTATGCTAATGAGTTCCTGCTGGGCTTTTTCTACAAAAAAAGCCCTGGACATCGCACTTTGCTGTAGCCAAAATCTCATGTTAAGGTCGATGGCACCTGGGACCCTCTTGAGAAATTTTCTCTAGTTTTACAGAATCTCCTCTGCTGTTTGGCTTCCAAGCTGGCTTCAAATTGTTTTAGACGCTTTTATGTGGGTTTTAATTGTTATGTATATATTAACCAGTGTAAGCCGCCCTGAGCCTGCTTTTGCGGGGAGGGCGGGGTATAAATTAAATACACAAATAAATAAATCATGCTAGGTGAAATAGAAAAGAACAGTGGCCCAACTGCAGGTAAATAAGGCACACAAAGTGTGTGGCTGTACGGCGCAATTATAATAAGCACTGTGATCTGTAGAGTATCAAAAGCACTGTTTATAGAATAAACTTAATTCATATATTTGCCAAACTCTCAAACGCCTCTTATATGAAAATGATACATAAAGAACAGCAGTGTATCACAACCTGTCCAAGAAAACCTTTAAGAATCTCATAAGTCCATTTCCAATATTTCTGAAGGAATAATTGATGTATAAACCCCACTCATTTTTCCTTGTATAAATAAGATGAACCTTTTCTGGATAAGACGAAACAACTTCCCTCTTCAAAAAAAGAAACGATCCTTATTCCAGATGAAACATGGCTCTTTCCAGATGAAAAGCATTCTTCTGAAAGTATAAATATTTTTTTCCAGAGGAAAGGTAGCTCTTCCCAAATGAAAAGAAGGATGGGTTGTTGGCAGTACTCCCATTTCAATTAGACACTTCATCAGGAATATTTCAACCTAAGGATAAGGAATACTGCCAACTGATCATACAATAACGTCATCAACAATAACAACATCAAAAGAAATGAGTAAAACACAAATCCTCTGCCCCTCTCTCTATACATGCCCTATCAGCTGTTAGAATATAGAATAGGCTCCTTAGCTAATGAAGTTACAAATTTCTCCACAGTTTGCCATTACCCATAAACTTCATCCAGCTGACCAGGCTGCCGCATGGCTAATGGCCACCTCCCCTAGACCTCAGTTAAGAGTTCCGTCTGCTCTTATGGACTAAGCACAAAAGAGACCTCTTCCTTGCTGCAAGGAATTTTTATCATATCTATTTCTCCATCCACTGACCAGGTCAGGCCAAGTCAGAGAGTCGTCACCCCCCCCCCCAAAGATTCTTCCTGGCGACTGTTCCTAGAGCCTTTCTTGTCTAAAGTCCTCCAAATCTCTGTTCCCTTCTTGGAGAAGGGAAAGAGCTTGACCCACCCATTATCTCTCCTGCTAGATCTATTAGCATTTGTATGAAGCTAAGCTGGAAAGCAATTGGTCTGACTTTCTCCCTTCCAGACTGTTCTCTGCCCAAAAAGTGGGGGGGGGGCTTTTAACCCTCCAAAGAAAAAATGCATTTCTTCACAAGCTACGTCATGGGAACATGCTGTCGATACGATTTCTTTATGCTGTGGGAACCAGCTCATCTTACTGTCCCCATGGCTTTCCAGACTTCTCTGCTCTTACTTGCTACTTCAGCTATGGGAATAAGGTAGTGTTTCAATGGAATATCTGAGGTTCATCCCTCTGTCAAGCAAATGCATGGTGCCTCACAGTAGCATGGTGACTGCATTCCCTTTGAACAGAACTTAAGCTCCCAGCATATAGATTTGGTACATGTTGTTCCACCCAAAGATCTCACAAGGCCAGGATATCAAAAGGATATTTTCTAATGCTTGATTCTGCCCCTTGATCTCTTAATGAAACCAAATAACATGAAAGGGATGCTGGTAGAAGATGTGGTGAACAGGATGGAAGGTAGAACACTACCCTCAGTGAGGTAACATAGTCCTTGGATAGTTCCAGAGGGTAGCCATGTTGGAGTGCAGTAGAACACCTAGATCTGAGTCTAGTAGCACTTTGGAGACCAACTAGATTTGGAGAGGTATGAGTTTTGGAGAGTCAATGCTCCGATGAAGGGAGCTTTGACTCAAAATCTCATACCCTGTTGGTCTCTGAGGTGCTACTCGACCCAAATCTAACTGTCCTTCCAGAAAAGAGCAAGAGTCCAGTAGCACCTCAAAGATTAACAGAATCTGTGGTAGGGTAGAAGCTTCCATGAGTCACGGCTCACTTCTTCAGATGCCCACTTGGGTATCTGATTGGGTATCTGAAGACGTGAGCAGTGACTCATGCAAGCTCACGGACGGTCACAAATGTTGTTAGTCTTTAAGGTGCTGTGGGACTCTTACGCTTTTCTACTGCTACAGACCAGGGTTGCCAGCCTCCAGGTGGGGCCTGGAGATCTCCCGCTTTTACAACTGATCTCCAGCTGTCAGAGATGAGCTCCCCTGGAGAAAATGGCTGCTTTGAAGGGTGGACTCTATGGCCTTGGACCACGCTGAGGCCCCTCCCCTCCCCCAACCCCACTCTCTCCCAGATCCAAAGTCTCCAGGTATTTTCTGACCCAGACCTGACAACCCTACTACAGACAAACACTGCTACTCACCTTGATCTCCAGGTATTGAGAGCCAGTTTGGTGTAGTGGTTAAGTGTGCGGACTCTAATCTGGGAGAACCGGGTTTGATTCCCCACTCCTCCACTTGCACCTGCTGATGTGACCTTGGGTCAGTCACAAGCTCTGTCACAGCTGTCCTTGAAAAAGAGCAGTTTCTGTCAAGAGCTCTCTCAGCCCCACCCACCTCACAGGGTGTCTGTTGTGGGGAGGAGAGTGGGATATAGTTTGTAAGCCGCTCTGAGACTCCAAGTGAAGAGCGGGGTATAAATCCAATCTCCTCCTCCTCCTCCTCCTCCTCCTCCTCCTCCTCCTCTTCTTCTTCTTCTTCTTCTTCTTCTTCTTCTTCTTCTTCTTCTTCTTCTTCTTGATTTTGTCCTTGGACAGTCCTCTCTTCTTCACCTCCTCCTCCTCCTATGATTTTTATTCTTTCCTTTCTCCAAGGAGCTCAGGACAGCATGAGTCACTCTCCCCTGCTCCTGTTAGCCATTACAGCAGCCCTGTAAGGTAGGTGAGGCTGCAAGGTAGGTGACTTGGCCAAGGTCAACCAGTGAGCTTCTGTGGTAGAGCAGGGGGGTCTACGCATGGGTCTCCCTAGTTCTAGTTTGACACGTACAGGGCTCTTTTTGTAGAAAAAGCCCAGCAGGAACGCATTAGCATAATAGGCCACACCCAACAGCAGGAACTCATTAGCCTATTAGGCCACACCTCTGACAGCGCAACTCATTGGCATATTAGGCCACACTTCCATGTTACCAGAAGTGTGCTCATCCAGCCACACCCACCTTTTGCTTCTTATTCTGTTTACCTTGTTTGTTGTCAAAACCTAGGGCCTTTTTTGTAGCAGGAACTCCTTTGCATGTTAGGCCACACCCCCTCTAATGTAGCCAATCCTAATGAGTTTCTGCTGTTGGGTGTGGCCTATTATGCTAATGAGTTCCTTCTGGGCGTGGCCAACTCGGGGGCCAGCCGGAACTCCGTTCCTGTGCGTTCCTGCCCAAAAATAGCCCTGCACGTGCGTATCCTTTCCGTACCCTCTCATGTTCAGAGGTTACCAAGCCCACAGGAACATCGCATGTCGGTGTAATTAGCATGATCCTTGCAAATCTGCAGCTCCCTTCTTGTTGCTTATCAGCCAAATCTTGGTTTAGCCTCCCTGAAGTCACAGGGCAGTCTGTTCCCATCTGTTCCTTCCATAATAAGTATTGTTTGATTTGTTTTTCTCCCCTAAAAATCATAATTGACTAGAAGAATATTATTAACCAAAAAGAAAGAGATACTCCACATCAATCAAGAGTCTCGTTTCAACCTTCCGCCATCGCCCCCCTCTTTTAAATCTCTCCGCAATATTGCAGAGACGCTCCTCGCCAAATACATGTTTCCGTTAATGAAATCTTCTGCTTGTCGAGGGCTGAAATTTCCTTTCTTTGTGCACACTATTAGATGGAGCAGAATGAGCCGTCAAAGATTTTTTTTCCATTTTTAAAAAAACTTCACTGGTTTATTTAATTAATCTCACCACCCATGTGACCCTAAGTGTTTGGAGCAGACAGAAATGTGTTTCAACTGCATGGTAGAGTGGTTAGAGTGCTGGACAAAGGTCTGAGAGGCTCGGGTTCAAATTCCCACATTACCATAGAAGCTTGCCGGGTGGCCTTGAGCCAGTCACATACTCTCAGCCTAGCCAGTTTGGTGTAGTGGTTAGAAGCGTGGTCTCTAATCTGGGAGAACTGGGTTGGATTTCCCACTCCTCCTCCACATGCACCTGCTGGTGTGACCTTGGGTCACTTACAAGTTCACTCAGAGCTGTTCTCTCACAAACAGTTCTCTCAGAGCTCTCTCAGCCCCATCTGCCTCACAGGGTGTCTGTTGTGGGGAGGGGAAGGGAAAGGAGGTTCTAAGCTGCTCTGAGACTCCTTCGGGTAGCGAAGGGCAGGTTATAAATCCAATCTCTACTTCTTACTCTTCTTCTGGAGGGTTGGGGGGGGTGTTGCCCTCCTCTGGGCATAGAGCAACAGTCACTGGGGGTGAGGGAGAAGTATTTGTGAATTTCCTGCCTTGTGCAGGGGGTTGGACTAGAAGACCTCGGAGGTCCCTTCCAACTCTATGATTCTATGACTCTTCTTCTAGCCCACCTCACAGGGTTGTTGCGAGGATAAAACAGGGGCAAGGAGAACAACCTGGATTGTGCAGCACACATGGAATTCACTGCCACAGGAAGTGGTGGGTGCTACAAGCATGGACGGCTTCAAAAGGGAATTAGATAAGCATATGGAGCAGAGGTCCATCAGTGGCTATTAGCCACAAGGTATAGCTAGGGGCTCTGGGGCAAGTGATGCTCTGTCTTCTTGGTGCTTGGGGGGGGGGGTCAACAGTGGGAGGGCTTCTAATGTCCTGGCCCCACTGGTGGACCTCCTGATGGCACTGTTATTTCTGGCCACTGTGTGACACAGAGTGTTGGACTGGATGGGCCTTTGGCCTGATCCAACATTGGCGTCTCTTATGTTCTTATGTTCTTATGTTCTTAACAATGCTTAGAGCCCCACTGGGTAGAAAGGCAGGGCATGCATGAAGTTAATTCATTCATACTGTATCCCTTCCTACCTCTAATCATGCAAAACTAGCTTGGCATCAAATTTAAAAGGCTTTTAGCCCCCCCCTCCCCTGGAAGATGCACGTTCTCAGATTCTGGCAGCCTTCCGAGGGAAGGGAAATGCAAAGCTGTAGAGAAGTACCATTCTTCTGCATGTTCCTTGGTTGTCCGGACAGTGCTCTTAGGCCTGGCTCACGCAAAGGGTAGAATGAGGTGGTAGAATCCTGGGGCAGTAAAGAGGACTGTACCATACCGTACCGTACCGTACCGTACCGTACCGTACCATACCATACCATACTGTACCGTACCATACTGGCACCTGTTTTTGCTCGGCCCCACACGGAAAACAAATTCTCCCTGTGAATAAACACAAGTAGCGCATCAGAGAAGTTCTTATCCACAGCCAATGGGAGGGCAGATGATCACGAGATCCCCCGCCCCCTTTCTGAAGTCTGTCTGGAGATGGCTTTTAACACCTCATCTGCATGCAGGCTAGGGCTGGCCTTCCCAAGGGAAGAGAAAAAGGCAAATTACTGCCCAGCAGTAACTGGCCAAGGCCATGGAGAGGGCCTCAAAGTCCAGCGGTAGTGGATGGGCCCTCTGGTTCCTTTCCATATAAGGCCTGGAATGGAAATGAGCAGGAAAGTGCCAAGGCCTGATCTTTCGGATGGGGGTGGGGATGGAAATGAACCTGCCCAGAGTTTGGCTTTCGTGGAAAGGTACCGCCGTTGCCATTCAAATGTTCCTATGAAATGTCACTCTAATCCCCATACACATGTTATTTATTTTGCTTTCTGATTAGACTTTTCAGCAATGTGCCTTGGTAATCATTTTGGGGGCAGTGGGAGAAAGCAGGGTGTGTGTGTGAAATGAATGGTTTGTGAAGTCCACCTGGATGTAAACAAAACATCATCTCCTTGATGGGGGGGGGGGGTTGCGATAAATTATCTTTCCCTCTTTCTGAGATGGGGGAGAAAATGCTCTTGCTATCTCCAGATCCTACCAAAAATAGCTGTTTATCTTCTGTCTTCATATACGAGGAAATGTACGCATTAGTAGCTGTTATTATCATTTATAAAATAATGCTATAAAATAATACTGCATAGAGTAATGTAAGCCAAAAAGACAGATCTCCGCTATAAGGAGTTCACAGTCTATACGTTATTCCTCTTCTTTCTTCTCTCTGGCAACTTGAGGGGCCATAGGTACAGGTTGGTGGAATGTCTCCCTTGGAGGCGCTGGTGGGATCCAGACCTCCCTGGCTGAAATTCAGCAAGACTGTTCCTTCATATGTGTACCCAATGCAACCTGGATTGTGCAGCAAACAAATAAAAGGGGAAGAGAGAAAGGAGGGGGGCAAACACACATGCATTTGGGACACAAGATTTAGCTGATAAATAAGATAAATCAGTTGAAAACTTTTTCACTTACTAATAAGCAGTCCTTCCCCTATTAATCATGCAGATTTTAATTAATTTTTAAAACTCTTTTGAATATCAGGAGTTCAGGATTTCTAAAAATGCCAGCCAGAAACCTTCTTCTTAGAAGAGTCATTCCCCTTGCGTGAGAGAGAAAAGCTGGAATAATCTCTTCTAAGGTGATTAGGGCTTTGTCAAGTGTATGCTCACCTGAAAAAAAATAGGACTTTCCCCCCATTATATCCCCTTCTTTATAAAGAAAGGCGTTGATGTGCCAAATTCAGCATAGGAAAGAAAGACCCTCTTCTTAAACCTGTAGATAGATTCTAATAAATAAATCTAACCAGGGGTCATTTCGTAGAAAAAGAGGTGCAGGAGCTCATTAGCATAACATATTAGTATAACTTATTTGCATATGACACATCCCCTGACATCACTGGAAGTGTGTCAGAAGGTAACACCCACCACTCAGGCTACACTGGACTGTTCTGGATTGCTAGCTATTGGGGGTGGGGGGCGTGCAGATCTCGCAGAGGAGGGAGAGCTTGTACCTGAATAAAACTTGGTCTTAAAGGTGCCACTGCACTGTTTTGGAGGGGGGTTGGGGGGGCGCTGCAATTTACCTGGCTGCTTTTTGCTCTGACTGAGGGCTGCTGGGAGCAGAGGGTGGGGCTTGTTGCATGTGTCCACCCCCTGGGCTCTTTACTGCCGGAGCTCCGCTCCTGTGTGCTCCTGCAGGAAATGACCCCTGAATCTAACAAATAAAATAAATTCAGATGGGTAGCTGTGTTGGCCTCTGCAACTGTGCAGGATTGAGAACAAACTTTGAGTCCAGGGGTACCTTTAAGACCAACAAAGCTTTATTCTAGGTACACGAATCCTGATACCCAGAATAAAACTTTGTTAGTATTAAAGGTGCTCAAACTTTGTTCTTAATCCTGCACAGTTGCAGAGGAAAGAATGGTTCAAGGTGTTGGAGTTTTTAAAGTTGTAATTCAGCAGAGTTAAAATAACTTAGCAATGCCAGAGTAAAGTAATCAGACTCAGAGTCCATGTGTGTTTAAAATAGAAAATTTTACTACATTCTACCATAGGGAAGGGTAACTGGGATGAAAATAACAACACAGCTAAAAAGCTACATCCTCACTCTACAAAGGACAACACTAGAAGAGCGATAATGGCTTCTGTACTTTTTCTTGGAAACAGCAAACAAAGAGAGGAAGAGAAGCCATAAAATGCAAAAACACTTTGACACTTTGCTTCCAATGAAACTCCTAGATCAGGAAGAGTTTTCCCCGGGCTTGCAGATCTAAACTAGCATTGGCTTATATAAAAACATGTGATTTCCTGTGACAACACAAACAGACATTTAACTCCATATATACTGAGTGTTTTCAACATGTAACACCCAACACAAGGTGACTTTGGTTGAAGGCCTACATTGGAACTCTTTCTCCAAAGAAGAGGTTTTCCTAGCTGAGAGAGGTGGTGGTAAATGGGCGTGGTTAGGTGTGGAAGGAGCGGAGCTGCCACCCCCAGGGAATTTAGCCAGAAGAGGTTGTCCTAGGCAGTGCCGGATTTACGCTTAAGCTAAATAAGCTACAGCTTAGGGCCTCGCAATCTGCTGGGGCCTCAAATAAAAACAGAATATAAAAAATGATTTCATATATTTAAAAGGTGTATATATTTTAAATTTTTCTGAGACCAGCTGATGTAATTTAAAACAGTAGGGGGCCTCTGGGTTTTGTATAGCTTAGGGCCTCAGCAAGTGTAAATCCGGCCCTGGTCCTAGGTGTTACATGAGCGTGGTTAGCGTGGAAGGGGCAGAGCTGCCAGCTCCAGGGAATTTGGCCAGAAGAGGTTGTCCTAATTGAGAGGGGGCGTTGCTTGATGGGCGTGGCTAGCCGTGGATGGGGCGGAGCTGCCGGGTCCAGGGAATTTGGCCAGAAGAGGTTGCCCTAATTGAGAGGGGGCGTTGCTAGATGGGCGTGGCTAGCCGTGGAAGGGGCGGGGCTGCCGGCTCCAGGGGCTCCCGCAAGACGTTGCCACGTTGAACTCCTCGGCTCTGGCTTTTCTTCCTGGTGGTTAATGTATCAATCTTTTCCTTGAAAGGTGTCACAACAGCAATTCAATTAGGGTAAATAGTGTACATCATCCGCGCAGCTGGAAAATCCGGCGACTAACTGTGACCAAACCTTGAAAGGGGATCTCGCTTTATAGCCGGCATTACCCCCACTCCGGCGCTCCCTCTTTTTTTTTTGTCGTTGACCACAGGTTAATGAGTTTCAAGGAGCTTAGGATATCTAAACAGAAACATACTGAGATGCTGGCGAGAAATTATACAAAGCTCAAACGGGGGAAATTACAAAGATCATCTGAAATCTAGGCAGGCGCGCGCGGCCCCCGAGAGTCGCACATCAAGGGGGTCTTCTCCAAAGTTCCCTCTAAGCTGTGGAGTCTAGTGAGCAAAAATTCTGCTTTGTGAGCTACTGGCATTAAAGATGTGAGCGAGTGATTTGGCTACTGCCTAAATTAGTTTGCTCTGGAGCCCTTCTTCCTGAGTTAAAACAAAAATGTGTGAGCTGGAGGCTAAAAAACTGTGAGCTAGCTCACACTAACTCAGCTTAGAGGGAACACTGGTCTTCTCCTATCCTGCACTTTCGGTTCCCCTCGCCTTCCTTTCCTCCGCTAAAACACATTTAAAAACGTAACATTGCTACGAACCACTCGTGTTAACTCGCAGAAACCCGGCAGAAATATTCAGTGCGATCCTATGTAGTGTGACTCCAGTTTAGACTGGAGTCACGTTCAGTGTTCCCTCTAAGCTGAGTTAGTGTGAGCTAGCTCACAATTTTTTAGCCTCCAGCTCACAGATTTTTGTCTTAGCTCAGGAAGGAGGGCTCCAGAGCAAAGTAATTTATGCAGCGGCCAAATCGCTGGCTCACAACTTTAAAGCCAGTCACTCACAAAGCAGAATTTTTGCTCACAAGACTCCTCAGCTTAGAGGGAAGATTGGTCACGCTACATAGGATTGCGTGCACGGGAGAAACTGCGTAGGGTTCCACCGGCCAGTCCCGCCTGCCTGTCATTGCGGGGCTTTTGTTGTCGTTTTGCTGTTTGTTCGTTTTTTCGAGAGCCGTTCCCTTCTGCAACCGCCTCGCCGTGCAGCCCTCTCCAGATCTACTCCGACCCAAGCCCGGGGATTTCGGTGGGTTTAGAACTGGGGCTGACCCTGGACTGTCCAGCTGCGGCAAAAACCCTCGCAGTCGCAGGGGCGTCCTCTTGCCAAGGCGGAGTTGTGAAGGCCTGCGTCTGGATTCCAGAAACCGCGCGCGGGCATGGGAGGCGAAGGCCGGCACTGGGGGCGTAGGGGGGAAAGGGGGGGGTGTGTTATCGTACGGATCGTACAGAGGTATGGGATGAAGGACTGTGAAATGCGATAACAAATAAATAAGATTACATGTGAACAACCTGCCCCCATAACAAGAAGGCACCGGCATCTCCCCCACCCCCCAATATACACAGCCAAACAACTGATAAAGTAGACCTGGTTTAGTAACGCCCGGTGTGGCCGAGCCCCCCTCCCTCCCTC
>NW_015170888.1:1044198-1048970 GCF_001447785.1 Gekko japonicus
CCCCCCCCCTCTCCGGCCAAACCCCAAGGAAAATGCCTTATGGCTCCAGCGCGCTTCTCATCCCGAATTTAAAACTACGCGGGGCCATCCAGACGCCCATTGAAGTCGGTTTAATTTCTTTACGATGGGCGGTGAAGCGTTTCCTGGCAAATCTTTTCTATGCACACGCACCCCCCCCCTCAATTTTACTCAGGTCTCAATACAAATTGGCTGGGGAGGGGGGCAATCATGGCCAGTGATTCATTGGTTTGATTTTAAGTGCCCATCCTTCACAGTCCAAATATTTTTTTTCTTTGATTTAAAAACTTAAGATTTTTATTAAATCCAAACCGAATTGGAAGGTACCAGTGAATCAGGAAATGCAAAAGGAAAGTTTCTTCTGGGGGCAACTGAAGCCCCCCCCCGCGCGCAATCCTCTCCTCCTGTCTTTCCCCTCCCTTAGGTGTGGGGAAAGGCTGAAGTATTTCTACGCAGAAATACAGCTCGGCCAACTAGGCTCATACACGTTAGAGTCTGCCGACCGGTGTATCAGTCCTCACTGTACTGAATAGTGAACTGGCCTCTGTGCCAATTGCTAAAAACAAGGTGGGGGAATTTCTGTCTCCCAGGTCTGCGGGGGGGATGACTTCGTGGATTAATCAAAACTTTTTTTAAAAAAATAAGGCTTGATGAGGACTAAATATGCCCCGCAAGGGAAGGAATGTTAAGAGCAACTGAGAGCCAGTTAAAGGGAAAAGGCGTGGTGTGTATATGAATCACCCTGCTCAACTCCTTGAGAATCCTAGAGCTCTTTCTAACACCTTCGCCTGTGGAGCTCTCCTTTGCCCGTGAGTCTTCCACCCCCCAAATTTATTGAATCTAATATGGCATGTTTAAAGTAGGTCTACTCAGACTCTCACTCAGGCCTATTAAATGGGGCTTATACCCCTCCCTTCCCGAAAGCCATTTTAAGACTGCACGATGATGCGATCTGTTGTACCAACTTTTCCTGGGGAATCTTCCTCTGTACAAATAGAATGTATTCCCGTCTTTAGAATTCACAGGTTGGATGAAAATACACTTGTAGAAATGTAGAAAGCAAAAGCAGAGGGGTGGGTTTTCTTGGGGGGGGGGGGGTATTATGATTATCGAGGTGTCTGAGAAGTCCTGGGATAGTTTTAAAGCGAAGGAAGAAGAAGAATGAACTTTTGGAGACAGCTGCTAGGTCGTGGGTGTGACTACCTTTGATGCTCATTCTCTATTGAACATATTTCAGGGACTTTTTCGAGCGATGTGGCTTCAGCGTTGAAACCACGGGTTGTTGTTGTTGTTTTTAAAAAAGAAAGATCTGACGGGATACAGAAATGCTACTCTATCACCCCCCCTCCATATATTTAAAGAGAGAACAGGAATCCGCTTCTTTGGGAATCGGCCAGCGATCTGAATTCCTGCATTTCCCAATTATTCTTCTAATTAACAGATTTTGTTGATTAAAGATGTCATTTTTGACAAGGGGGGGGGGAGAAGCGAGTTCCGTCTGAAAAGAGGGGGGGGGGACCCGAGGTCAAGGCCGCCCTGTGCGCAAGTTGCAAACCAAAAAAGTTTGGGGAGAAAGTGCTCGGAGGGCTGTTTTGTAAGCAGACGCGTCACCAAATCGGTTTGGGTTCGGGCGGAGGAAAGGCGGGAATTCTTCGAGGGGAAAAAGTTCTAAGGAATCAGATTGAAGGGCTTTCCCCCCCCCCTTTTTTTCTTGTTCAAAAAGTTTCTATTCTGGACTTTGTTCTTTCCCTTTGGGATATTGTGGACTTTTTTATTTTCCTATGATGGATTACATGTGTTGAATTACCTTGTGTTGAAGTCTCTTTTTGTTAACTTTGGTGCGGGTTTGTGCAGTACACAGTTGTTATTTGATGTTTTTTTTGTCACATGCACCCAGACAACACAATCGCTGATCCTAACAACATCAACCACACCATCTCAGGCACATTCACTTGCTCATCTTCTAACATTGTACATGCCATTAAATACCAACAATGCTCTTCGGTTCTCTACACAGGGCAAATAGGTAAAAAACCTACACCAAAGGATAAATGGACACAAATCTGACATCAATCATCACAAGACTGAGAAACCAGTAGAACATTTCAGCCTTCCAGGACATTCAATGAGTGACCTCAAAGTAGCTGTTTCATTATAAAGGAACTTCAGGAACAGACTAGAAAGGGAAATTACAGAGTTGCAAGTTATTATAACACTCAGAACAATGGAATTCCCGGGTCTTAACAGGGATGTTGGTTTCTTATCTCACTACATATGCTAACTTCATTCAGTCCTTAAATCTGTTTTCTCACCAGTCTGCCAGAAGAGACATACATCCTCTTAATTTCTTATTTGGAATAGTAGATTAGAATAATAGATTGTAATGTAATGTATAGTATAAGAATGTAATGCAATTTGGAATGGTAGATTGGAATGTATTTCTCTGGTCTGGGGATAGGGGAGATAACTCTACCCGGCCAATCTCCCTACTGAGAAGGAGGAGGAGGAGGAGGAGGAGGAGGAGGAGGAGGAGAAGAAGAAGAAGAAGAAGAAGAAGAAGAAGAAGAAGAAGAAGAAGAAGAAGAAGAAGAAGAAGAAGAAGAAGAAGAAGAAGAAGAAGAAGAAGAAGTAAGGTCACCTCATCTCCATGCCTGAAATGAGATGGATGGAGAGTAGTGGCAGGGTCTCAGTTAATTACTCTCAGCAATGCACAATTAAGGATACATGATCTGCCCATCCATCTCCAGTTTTGACATATTTATTTCCTTCACTGTGTTCTGTCCCAGAATTAAACCCAAACAAATGGTAACTATATAAACTAAGCTTGTTATTCCTGTTTGGTCCTTGAATCTGGTAAACATCTTCATGATGCTGTATGCTAATTTACAGCTCACCTGTATGGTCTTTATGTATGGACTGGTAATTTCCATTTCATTGTATCTGAGGACGTGTGTGTGCACACAAAAGCTTATACCTTGAATAAAACTTTGCTGGTCTGAAATGTGCCCCTGGACTCAAACTTTGTTAAGAACATAAGAACATAAGAGATGCCAATGTTGGATCAGGCCAAAGGCCCATCCAGTCCAACACTCTGTGTCACACAGTGGCCAGAAATACCAGTGCCATCAGGAGGTCCACCAGGGGGGCCAGGACACTAGGACCCCTCCCACTGTTGACCCCCCCCCAAGCACCAAGAAGACAGAGCATCACTTGCCCCAGAGCCCCTAGCTATACCTTGTGGCTAATAGCCACTGATGGACCTCTCCGGGAACTTTGGAGCTAATTTGCTAGTCTGATTGGAAACCAAGGTGTCAAGTATTTAGCATATTGGTTTCTCCTCCTGTTCCTTTGTTCTGACTGAGAAGGAGACGCCATTCCGGCTCTCCCCGTTTTACCTTTTAGCTGCAAGGATGTAGACATACTAGCTCTTCATTATTTTCATATCCTATGTACCTTTTCCCCATGTTAGGTTTATAGTAAACTTTTATATTTTAATACACGCCATGGACTCAGTCTCTTAATACTCTGCTGACTTACTCAAAAAGAATCCCAACAAAGGTTATGGGCAACCAGTCCGCTCCTATCTGCGCAGAGCTGACCATGTGTGTATGAGATTACTTAGAAACTTTTAAGAATAGCACAGCCGATTTTTTTTTTTGAAACGTGTTCTGGATTAAGTGGGAGCAGAGAAAAGTTTTTTCCTCTTTCTTGAGGTTGTCTGGCCTTGTTGCTGACAGGACAGAAGGGGAGAGAGTTCGTGTTTTCTGCTGCTCTATGCAAAGGGCTGCATCACGCTGCTGGAATAAGGAGGAGATCAAAGAAAACTCGCTTAACTCCGCACTGACCAGACCCAGAACGCCTGCTGCCGTTTTGCCTGTTGGAAGGATTGGTAAAGTAAAATATGGCTGTTTCAAATAATCTTTCTTTCTTCAATATTCCACCTTTATCTAAAACAAATTACAACTGGTGGAAGGGATCAATTGAGTGTGCTCTAGAATCTCAATCTGCTCTGCATGTACTCACTAAGGATGCTCCTGCAGATGATCCACAAAAAGAAATATTTAAAGAGAAAGATGGTTTTGCAAAATCTTTAATCCTTGGGAGTGTTATTGCAAGTGACAATCAAAAGCTTTTAACGTGCAAATCTGCAAAACAAATGATAACCCAAATAGATGAAAAATACAATGGAAAATCGAGAGCTAGCAATCTCTTTCTCCATCAGCGTCTGTTTAATGCAAAAATGAGAGTTGGAGACTCACTGATTGCACATTTGAACAAAATTATGGGTACTTTCAATGATCTAAAGGCCATAGGAAGCCCACCAACTGATGAATCTGTTATTGCTGTAATTTTGGGCTCATTAACAAAAGACTATGCTCATGAAGTTGCGTTCTTGAAGGGAGTAGAGAAATTAACCATTGATTATGCAATTTCTTATTTGGAAGCTGAGGGGAATAGAAGGGAAATCTCCCAGCTCGCTGATAGCATGTCAGTTCTTAGAGTGAAGCCTGCTTATCAAAGAGGAAATGTAAAGAAAGATGTTTAATGTTTTATATGTGCAAAAACTGGTCATCTCGCCAAACAATGCCGGTTTAACCCAGCGCAAGATGAAAGAGACCGCACCACGCAGACTCCCACTGAAATAGGTGCCTCTAAGGGGTATGGCAGTGGAAGGCCAAATGCTGGCAGCAAGGAGAATGGAAGAAGGCCTGTATTCTTTCTTAATGAAACACAGCCAGATGCTGTAGATGTAA
>NW_015170888.1:1049012-1050978 GCF_001447785.1 Gekko japonicus
AAACTCTGTTGAATGGTTTGTTGATTTGGATAGAGAGAAAAAGCCTAATTTGCAACAAGTTAATGGCCAAGAATTAGCCGTGGAAGGAACTGGAACTGTTGTGCTGAACATTTTGAATACATGTGGTGAAATTGAGGAAGTTATACTCAAAGATTGCATTTTTGTTCCTGAGGCCACTATCTGCCTCATATCCACTATGAGGATCATAGCAACTGGTTTTAAAATTAATCTTGATCAGGGCCAAGGCAAAATTTGGCATAAAGATGGTGTTGAGCTAATGATTGAAGAACGTGGAAATTTTCATTATCTAAGAGACATTGCTGTTTTTTGCTAGTGATGATGAAATGGACACTAATGGGCCAGTGTACCATACAAAATCATCTGCATGTGATCACAAGGACTGTTTCTATGCATGGCATGTAAAGTTTGCTCATAGGAATGTGCAAAGTATACAAAAGCTGTTGAAGGACTGTAATATCAATGCTGTTGATTGTGATGCTATGAAAAAATGGTTGTGAAACCTGCTTTAAAGCAAAAGGCACAGCTCCTAGCTACAAGGGCAAATCTCCTGAACAAAATACAAAGTTTCTAGAGATTGTGTACTCAGATCTTGTTGGTCCAATAAAAGAGTCTGCTGGAGGCAGCAAGTATTTCATCAGTTTTATGGAAGCAAAATCCAGATATGTCTATACATACCTACTTAAAAGCAAAGATCAAGTGCTTGAAAAGTTTAAATGCTATGTTGCAGCTGTTAAAAACAAGTTTGGAAAAGAGCCAGAGGTACTGTTTACAGATAATGGCACAGAGTACCACAGCGGGGAGTTCCAAAGATTCATGCAACAAGAAGGAATTGAACATAAGACTACAATTCCTTATTCACCACAACAAAATGCAAATGCAGAACACTTAAACAGAACCATTTAAGAAATGGCACGTTCTATGTTAACACAATCTGGACTTTCAGAAAATATTTGGGCTGAAGCAGTCAATACAGCCGTTTACCTTCATAATAGAGTTCCATCAAAAAAACACAAATAGAAGTCCTTTTGAATTATGGCATAATAGGGTGCCTGGACTTAAACACATAAAAGCCTTTGGATCTAAAGTCTATGCCCATGTAACAAAGGAGAGAAGGAGCAAACTTGACCCACGAGCAGAGCCTGGTATCCTAGTGGGGTACGCTCTTGGAGGAAGAGGCTACAGAATCCTAGACCCTAAAACTTGCACAGTTAAGGAATGCAATGTGGTACATGTTGATGAAAGCAACATCCTACGAACGTCTAAGCCAGCTGAGTCCACAGTGCAACCTGCTACTCAGGAATCTACAGAAGTCTCCTTCAACGACTTGTTCGCTTGGCAATCTGCAGAGACCACCTGTGAACAGGCAGGTCCATCTCCACAAGAGAGTTCCAGCTCAGAAGGGGAACCAGGAGAGGCTACGCCAAGAGAAGGGGAACCAACCCCTGCGAGACAATCAGCAAGAAGTAACAAAGGAGTACCACCACCAAAATATGGAATTTGTGCAAGTGTACAACCAGTGAAGGAACCTTCTACCTGGAAGGAAGTCAATCAACTACCTGCATCTGAAAGAAGCAAAGCCATCGGCTGTAAGTGGGTGTACAAAGTGAAGTATGACCCTGACGGCAAGGTGGACAAGTAGAA
This sequence comes from Gekko japonicus, assembly GCF_001447785.1. NCBI lineage: Eukaryota > Metazoa > Chordata > Lepidosauria > Squamata > Gekkonidae > Gekko > Gekko japonicus. The sequence continues at coordinate 1,050,675 of NW_015170888.1, forward strand.
GGCACACCTAGTCGCAAAAGGCTTCTCACAAAAATTTGGAATAGGCTTTTCTGATACTTTTGCACCTGTTGTAAGCTACACATCCTTCAGGACACTTCTAAGCATAGCAGCCTCAAGGGGCATGCATATTGAACATTTGGATGTCAAAACTGCTTTTCTCAATGGAGACCTGACTGAAGAGATCTACATGGAACAACCAGAAGGATTTTCAATGGAAGGACAAGAAGGCCTAGTGTGCAAACTCAACAAAAGCATTTATGGATTAAAACAAGCAGTGAAAGTATGGAATGACAAACTGACTAAG
>NW_015170888.1:1051690-1057137 GCF_001447785.1 Gekko japonicus
TGATGGCAAATCTACAAGTGGATACTTTTTCTACTATGGAGGCAGTTTGATTGAATAGACTAGTCAAAAGCAATCTGTCGTAGCTATTTCTACCGCGGAAGCTGAATGCGTATCAGCGCAAAGTGCCAGCTATGAACTTTACTGGATTATTCATCTACTGAAAGACTTTGGAATAGATGAACCAAAACCAATGATACTGTTTGAAGACAATCAAGCTTGCATCGCTATCTGCAAAGGTGAGAGCACCAAATCCAAGAATAAGACCATCGCTCTCAAATGTAACTATGTGAAAGACCTGCAAGACCAAGGACTGATTGAACTCCAATACTGTCCTACTGAGGAGATGATAGCAGAGATATTCACCAAGCCACTCGAGAAGAAAAAGTTTGAGACTCTATGTGAAAGACTGAACTTGCATGACTTCAGGGTTGTAACTTGAGAAGGGGTGCTGGGTGTTACAAGTCAAAACACTTCAGTATTTACAGGGTTAATGATGTTTATTAAGTCACATGTTTGTTTGTAACCAATCTGTTTAGACAAGAGAATGCCCGGGAACTTTGGAGCTAATTTGCTAGTCTGATTGGAAACCAAGGTGTCAAGTATTTAGCATATTGTTTTCTCCTCCTGTTCCTTTGTTCTGACTGAGAAGGAGACGCCATTCCGGCTCGCCCCGTTTTACCTTTTAGCTGTAAGGATGTAGACATATTAGCTCTTTGTTATTTTCATATCCTGTGTACCTTCGTTATCCTGTGTACCTTTGTTATTTTCATATCCTGCGTACCTTTTCCCATGTTAGGTTTATAGTAAACTTTTATATTTTAATACACACCATGGACTCAGTCTCTTAATACTCTGCTGACTTACTCAAAAAGATTCCCAACAGAAGCCCTCCCACTGTTGACTTCTGTTGGGTATTACAAGTTGAAAACACTCAGTATATCTGGGGTTAAATGTTTGTTTATGTTACTCACAGGAAGTCACATGTTTCTCATGTAACCAATGTTCATTAGATGTAAGTAGCCCGGGAATTTTCTCCCTGATCTAGGAGTTTGATTGGGACGAAAGTGTCAAAGTGTTTTTGCATTTTATGGCTCCTCTTCCCGTCTTTGTTTGCTGTTCTGAAGAAGAAGAGGAGAGAGAAGCCATAATGCTCTTCTAGTCCTATCTTTGTAGAGTAAGGATGTAGCCGTTTAGCTCTGATGTTATTTTCACCCCAGTTGCCCTTCCCCATGCTAGAATGTAGTAAAAACATTATATTTTAATCACACATGGACTCTCAGTCTGAATTATTTTACTCAGGCGCTGCTGGGCTATATTATCTCTGCTAAATACCATTTTTTTCAATCTCTCACTATCACCCAACAACCCCCCCCCCCAAGCACCAAGAAGACAGAGCGTCACTTGCCCCAGAGCCCCTATCTATACCTTGTGGCTAATAGCCACTGATGGGCCTCTGCTCCCTATGCCTATCTAATTCCCTTTTGAAGCCCTTCTGCTTCAGACCAACTTGGCTGTGCAGGTCGCTCACATATTGTGATCTGAAGAAAAGGAGGGGGGGGGGGGGTTGTGTATTTTTTAAAAATCCTCTTTTCTCCTTCTTTTGGTTCTTTCCAACGTGCTTCGGGTCCATCGAATTCCAGGATACGGAAGGTACAATCCTGCTAGACCGAAGTACCTTTCAAGGACCCAAATGAGGTCAGGTACAAATACTGAAATGCATAAAAGCTGAATCGGGCCCTGAAAGGTTATTTCCGGATCTATAGAAACTTCGGTGCCGTGTTTCACGGGCCTTGACGGAAGTTCCGAAATGTGAACTGGCAGAGACAGATCAAGAGAGAGATCTTGGAGTTGTAGTAGATAACTCACTGAAAATGTCGAGACAGTGTGTGACTGCAATAAAGAAGGCCAATGCTATGCTGGGGATTATTAGGAAGGGTATTGTAAACAGATCAGCCAATATCATAATGCCCCTATATAAATCAATGGTGCGACCTCATCTGGAATACTGTGTGCAATTCTGGTCACCACACCTTAAAAAGGATATTATAGCTTTGGAAAAAGTGCAGAAAAGAGCAACTCGAATGATAAAAGGGTTGGAACACTTTCCCTATGAGGAACGGTTAAGGCGCTTAGGGCTCTTTAGCTTGGAGAAACGACGACTGAGGGGTGACATGATTGAGGTTTATAAGATTATGCATGGGAAAGAGCAGGTAGAGAAAGAGGTACTTTTCTCCCTTTCTCACAATACAAGAACCCGTGGGCACTCCATGAAATTGCTGAGCGGTCGGGTTAGAACGGATAAAAGGAAGTACTTCTTCACCCAAAGAGTGATTAACACTTGGAATTCACTGCCACAGGAAGTGGTGGCAGCTACAAGCATGGACGGCTTCAAAAGGGAATTAGATAAGCATATGGAGCAGAGGTCCATCAGTGGCTATTAGCCACAAGGTATAGATAGGGACTCTGGGGCAAGTGATGCTCTGTCATCTTGGTGCTTGGGGGGGGTCAACAGTGGGAGGGCTTCTAATGTCCTGGCCCCACTGGTGGACCTCCTGATGGCACTGGTATTTCTGGCCACTGTGGGATACAGAGTGTTGGACTGGATGGGCCTTTGGCCTGATCCAACATTGGCATCTCTTATGTTCTTATGTTCTTATGACATCCTTTTATTTTACTTCAGACATTCTTCATAGCTTGAAAACCACCCACTGCAAGCGCGTTGAAAGTTTGCTACCTGCTGGGGGAACCACTACCCCCCCCCCCGACTGAGGTCAAGCAAGACCCAGACAAGTCCCAAACAGACTGAAGCCCACCCCCACGGTATCCCCTAACCGCGTTTACTCGGGAGTAAACCCGGCTGATTGGAAGGGGCTTGCTTCCCAAATAAACGCCTTGGGATGGTAACCTCGCATCGCGCTGCTTTCGGACCGCGTCTTAACATTATCATCAAAAATCATTTCAAGAAAGTTTCCTAGTCCTCCTTTGAGTCCACTCCGCCGCCGCCCCCCTTCCGCCTCCCCCCAGTGCACTTTTTGCGTCTCTTGTGGACCTGCCCGTTAAAACGTCAATCCTCATTTCTCCAAGGTGGGAGCCTGATTTAATTGTGGGTTATTTGCTAATTATCTGGTTACTTTTGATGGCGGAGGGAGGGCGGGGGGGACACGCAACACATTTTCTTCGGTGCTAATTACGAAATATGTCATTCTGCCCAAGGTAGCTTGGTCGTGGGTGGTGAAAACGGGGAAGGGGGGGAAGAAAGAAGAGAATGGGGGTCTTTGAAAAGAAACCTCTGGAAATATTGTTCAAGGCGGCTGTTGGGGGCCCGGGAGGTTTCCAGATCCGAGTAGAGCACACGTGTCTGTGCATGCACACGACGGTATGGGGAACGATCCTGTCCCGGCAGAGTTCAGTTGGGAAAACCCGAAGCGCCTGCGCGGCGATCAAAGGAACTGGAGCGCGATCCAGTGGGACTGGATTGGGGTCGGTAGATTGAGGACACACCGCGCAGGCAATCGCTGGGCTACATCCGTGCGCGCCCAGGGACGCGATGAGTTTTTCTGGGGCAACAGCCCCCTCTCTGCCCCCCACCCACCCCCACCCGGCAGACCGCACGAAGCATTTTGGAAATCAGCTTAGAGGAGGGGAGGTGGGAGTGTAGAGGCGACCCCCCCCCAAAAAAAAAGCCATTCCGGTTACTCCTTGAATATACCTAGAGTTAGATGTGCGGGTATCTCCGGCATGGGTTCAAACATGAAGCGTGAAAGAGAAAAGAAATGAAAGCAAAAAGGTTTTATGCGGCACTGGACAGGCTGAAATATGAGTGGCTTGTAAATGGGGGGGGGACATTACCAGATCTTTTTTTTTAACCCTCTGATATGGAAATAGCCTTTCTTCGTGTTTGATGCACATTGATGCAGAACGCCTCGTGTGGGCAGGACCGTCCCTGGACTTCTCCAGCGCCGACCTCAAACTGAGTTGCCATTCGTTTCCTGGCTGCCTCCAAAGAACGCCCCGCAGGATCGGGCCCTTCGTTTTTCTGTGTCCAAAGATCCGGCTCGATCTCCTAAAACTTTGTGTGTGGGTTTCCCCTCCCCTCACATATCTTTGCCTTATGCCCCCCCCTTGCCAACTGAACTAACTATTATCCTAACCCTAATTGCCCATAAGTGCCAACGTCGGCGCCAACCTGGAAGCGCCAACCTGGCGCTCCCACCTGTGTTCCCTCTTTGCCGTGATTCATTTGGAGCCCCAACTCAGTAAGGAAAGCAACCTCTGCTTTGAAAAATAATAATAATAATAATAATAATAATAATAATAATAATAATTATTATTATTATTATAATAATAATAATAATAATAATAATAATAATAATAATAATAGCAGCTTCTTTTGCTCCGAAACACCTTGTTCATTCGCTAACATCGCCCGCCTCCAATTATATTCTTTATCCCGGGCGCAAGAATTTTCAATCAACGCATTTAGCAGCGGCTTGTGATATTCAGCAAACCAACGCGAGTGTATTAAAACATAATTAAGATCCTAATCAAGCCTAATGTTGCACCTGATTTCGCCCAATACCCGGAGAATCCATTTCATTATACTCGGGACTTTGGCTGACATGTGTAACCCAAGTCGCTTTCCCTCTGCTGCGTCTTCTTTATTTGGAACGTGAGAAGAGTTTCATTTCAAAAGATGGAGGGGGGGGGGGTTAAAGACCTTCATACGATAGGCAAACCTCTAGGATCCTTTGTTGTTGCTGTTTGGCTGTTGTTTTCGGGAAAGGGGTCAGGTTTAAAGAGAAGCGGATCTAGATCACGTTTGTCCTGGAAATGAAAATGAAACGCGCACACACACACTCCTCCAAAAGCAATAAACTGACCGGATGTCTTTGGACAATAAACAAACAATCGATCGTTTGTTCAATCAAAAAGAGTGAGGGGGGGGGGATCCATGTCGGATATTTGCCAACAGAATCTCAAGTAAACCCTTTCCCCCAGAACCGTTTTTTTTTGGGGGGGGGGGTTTGGGAAAGAGGCTGATGAAAGGATGGGGGGGGGCAGCAAACTGGGAATAAACCCAGAAGTTTTAAGGTCTGATGCTTTCACTCGAGAACATCAAACTCTTCTCTTCCACTCACCCTCTTTCCCCTCTTCTCAGGGTTCTTCTTCTTCTTCTTCTTCTTCATCATCATCATCCCTTTATTGGCATTGTAAAAGGGGAACAGGGTTCTTAAAAAGTCCTCTTCCTCCCCCCCCCTCTTTTTTCCTTCGAAAGGGGATCCCCGAATCCCTTTTGAAGGATAGGAGTTTACAAGAGAGGATTTCGCTATTCTCTTTTTTCCCCTTGACGACTCTGTCATCCCAGGGATCATGGAGATGTGGGGGGGGTGTCCCCCCCCCGCCTGAAAGACAGAGGCGAGAACCCTGGCTGAAAAAACCTCTGGCTG
>NW_015170888.1:1057220-1059199 GCF_001447785.1 Gekko japonicus
CCCGCCCCCCCCCCCCAGGATCTGGGTTTGCAACGCACACCCAAGAGGACTCCCCAAAACCTTCAGTCCTAGGAGTCTCACCTCCCCACCCCACAAAGGACCCCCTCCCCCCAAGCAATGTGGGCCCGCGGACTTTGCTAGCCAGGGATTCTCTTTCTCCCGCCAGGACTTCAAATCCCCCCACCCCCACCCCGGGCAGGGGAGAGGGCTAGAGAAACTATTCTCCCCCGGGGAGCACCCTCCGCACTATAATCCCGAGGACGTGTTAGTGGGGATGCATCCGAAAGCTTCACGCACCCAAAGGAGACATTTCCAAATCGCAATTACCTGTGCTATAAACGAAAAGGGGGGCGGGGGGCTTTTCCAATGATCCGGGCTCGCTTGCTTTCTGTCACGTTGATATTTTATTTATTCTGCCTTTTCATCCGGGTTTGGGGAGCGGGGGAAGGGACGCGGGGGGGGGGTCTTCTGACTCGAGGGCAACCGGGGATTTGTGCCGGACTGGTCCTGTCTGTCTGGAAAACCTCCCCTATGCATGAGGGATGCCAGTCGCGAAGTTCAATGAGATCGACGCGAGTTTTACGATCTTTTTAGCATAATCACTCGCAGCAGCTTCCACCATTGTAAATGGCATTTTCTTTCCTATTGATCTATAGTGGTCTGTTCGCTTTGGGTTCTCTCTCTCTCTCTCTCTCTCTCTCTCTCTCTCTCTCTCTCTCTATAATCTATAGTGGTCTGTTCGCTTTGGGTTCTCTCTCTCTCTCTCTCTCTCTCTCTCTCTCTCTCTCTCTCTCTCTCTCTCTCTCTCTCTGAATGTTTACATTCGGGTTGCTGACGCAACAGATTCCCAGTTGTCATACACACACACGCCGCCAAAGTTCATCTTTCCCTTTTTTTCGTCCTCAGGACGTCCCCTCCCCCAGCTTTCCTGGCTATTCAGAAACTTTAGCAGACTTCTCTACCTGCTTCACGATCCATGAAGATACTCCTTAAAGGTCCCCCCCCCCTCCCAGGTCCCCAACTTTGAGAGTTTTTGGCAGCTGTCGAGGATCCTATCGCGACAGGCGCCGTGCATTAAAAGGCTCGGATCGTGCGCTTGCGACGGATACCACGTTGTGGAAGAAAAAAGGCGTGCATCATCATCAGAGAGGCACTGGGTGATCACGTGCTTATCAGTGCCTTAGGAGTGTCCCAACTTTCCTCCAGGTAGTTGAACTGTTTGCTATAAATTCATCCCTCTCCCTTCCTCTAACTCTTTGGGATCCACTTTTTATTTTTATTTTGCAAAAGTATTGATAAGGCAGGACATAAATTAATCGTCAGTAAGGTCTCTCGTTCTGTACAGTTTCTTTCTTTCTTTCTTTTTTCTTTCTTTCCTTCTTTCCTTCTTTCTTTCTTTCTTTCTTTCTTTCTTTCTTTCTTTCTTCTTTTTTCTTCTTTTTTCTTTTTTATTTCTTTCTCTCTCTCTCTCTCTCTCTCTCTCTTAACCATGCCTCCTAAATTTCTCCAACTTGCTTTCATTTTTTTAGAACGTCTCATAAACAAATTTCATTAAACCAACCAAACAAAAAAAAATGTTACTTTCCCCTCTCTCCCTGGAGCCTGTATATATATATATATACATACATACGATCCCCCCCCCCCCCCCCAGCCATGGACCTCAGGCATTGTAATTAGATCGGATGGCATAGCTTTATAGAAAGTGTTTTGCATAATTACATACCAAAGCCAGCATAGTCACCCTCACATTTTATGGGTCACAACCCATCGACAATTGACACATTATATTCCAAGAAACGCCAGTCCATTCAGCAATCGAGCAAACTATTCTGCTTAATCTAGAACTCAAGGAGAATGAATTTTTCTTCTAATAAGAAACCCCAGAAGAGATTACCGGCCAACTGACACCGTGTTTACATATAGTTATAAAGTTCAGAGGACTGGTGTGGGCGGGGGGGGGGGGGGCCGGGGAAAGCTCG
>NW_015170888.1:1059356-1061420 GCF_001447785.1 Gekko japonicus
CTTTTTCCTCCAAATCTGTGTGCCCCCCCCCCCTCTTTTTCCAGCCTTGCCCGTCAGTAATTAAGATCTTCCTCTTTGGAGAGACAGGTCCTCTGGTAACTGAATCATATAAGCATCCTTTGATGTCAAACTTTTGACAGTTGTCACGCTGGCCTTGGCCAATGGGAGACAACCTCTCCCTCGCCACACACCCGTACGGAGGGGAGGGCGAGAGGGAGACATAATCCCTTTATTTAATTTTTTTTTAAAAATCCAACGCACAAACACACACAGAGGAGGGGAAATTAGGACGCTTTTGAAGGAAGGTGGTAACTGCGCTATAGCTCCCGAAGTACAACAGACGGTGGCCTCTCCGCGGTTAGAACGGGGACACCCCTTTCAATAGCGACTCTCCCTTCTCATCTCTTCGGCTAGTAATCAGCTCTGCCTGTTATTCAAAACCCTCTCCTCAAAACGTTGTGCGGCCTTATTGGTCCACAAGAAACCCCCCCAAACCAAAGTCCCTATAGTACCTTTTCCTAAAGACAGACCACGTGGACCCCAGACATTCCGCAAACTTTTGAGCTCCCGGGCACTCTTCAGCCGGCTCGATGTTACAACGTTTTTAAAACACAGGAACACACACACACACACCCGGCAGGCCCTGATGTAGAAAAAGGTGCTTTCTGCCTTTCTCTCTTGCCAATGTTGATAACATCCGGTCTAGGGAAGAGTTCCGGTGAACTCGAGTGGGACCACAATGCCTCAAATGGTTCTTCTTGAGTTTTAGGGGGAATTTGGGTAGTCCCTATTATCGTTAGTGGTTTTAATTTAAGCACCTGTTTGTTGCCTTTACGGAAAGATAGTGTGGTGTACTGGTTAGTGCTAGGCTGGGAGAGGGGAGGATTAGAATCCAGATCCAGCATGAAGTTCCCCTGATGACCAAGAGACGGTCCCTGCTGTCAACCTTATCTCGTTGGTTTGTTGTGAGGATATTGGGAGGGGGGAGAGCAGAATTCCTTGGAAGAAGGTTGAAAATATAATAAATAAATTCCCTTTGTCATTTGCAAAGAGGACTCTGCGACTGGGAAGCTGAGACTGGGATCCAGGGCAAAGAGGGGACTTGAACTCGGGACTGGCAAGTGGCCTGCTCAGCAAAACGGTTATGTGAATACTAACACTCTTAATATTACTCGTGCAGTCAATACTACCGTTAATGCTACCTAAGAACTACAACTTAACACTTATTACTACTGAAGAAGTGACCAGTGACTCAGGAAAGCTCCTACCTTGCCACAATTTTTCTTAGTCTTGAAGGTGCTACTGGACTCTTGCTCTTTTCTACTGCTACAGACAAACAGGGCTACCCATCGTGAACTATTACTATTGCTACTAATAATAGCAACAAAACAACAACAACAACTGCAACGGCGGCAACGGCAAGAAGAAGAAGAAGAAGAAGAAGAAGAAGAAGAAGAAGAAGAAGAAGAAGAAGAAGAAGAAGAAGAAGAAGAAGAAGAAGAAGAAGAAGAAGAAGAAACCCTGTGTACTCACAGATTGTGTGATTCAGAGAAGAAGGAGGAGGAGGAGGAGGAGGAGGAGGAGGAGGAGAAGGAGAACACTAGGCGTGAGCTGTAAGTGATCTGGACCGATTGCCCATTCATGAGACCCTGGACGCCAGCACTAGATAAAGCCCAGCCTAGCAACATTTGTGGCATACTAGCAATAATCGTGTGAATGATCCCTCCCTGGCTCCCCTTCTCTGCGGTCATAAAGCCGGGGTCCTGTCTGCGCTGACTCCTGTTATGAAGGGAAAGCCAACACCGGGTCCAAGCTTTCAGGACAGGATCCCAGAGGAACAGCCTTCATAGGGCAACGTCTGTCAGGTGGCGTCTGAGCAGCACTGTTCAGACGAGCAATGGATGGAGTTTAAGCAGGTCTGAATAACAGTAACAGAAACAATAACAGTAACCTCCGCTGCTCTTGTGGATTCAACCAAAGGCCCTTCCTTCCTTCCTTCCTTCCTTCCTTCCTTCCTTCCTTCCTTCCTTCCTTCCTTCCTTCCTTCCTTCCTTCCTTCCTTCC
>NW_015170888.1:1061700-1062402 GCF_001447785.1 Gekko japonicus
CTTCCCTCCTTCCCTCCCTCCTTCCTCCCTTCCTCCCTTCCTCCCTTTCTTCCTTCCTCCCTTTCTTCCTTCCTCCCTCCCTCCCTCCCTCCCTTGACTTTTCCCCGATATGCCGAACAGAGTCTGGGAGAACAGGGGGAGAGTCCCAGATCTGCAGGGCCTCCCTTCTTCCCAGAGGGGCCCCTAAGCGACTGCCAGCCTTCTCCTCCGTCCATGTGACCCTCACGACAACCCTGAAAGGTAGGTTAGGCAGAGAATGTATGGTTGGTCCGAGGTCACCCAGCCAGCCGCCATGGCAGAGGGGGCGACTGGCATCTGGGTCTGGCAGGTCCTAAGCACTTCACCACGCTGCCTCTTTTTGGTGGGCGGGGGAGGAAACTGACTTGCAGGCAATGCTCCCTCTAAGCTGTGGAGTCTTGTGAGCAAAGATTCTACTTTGTGAGCTACTGGGCTTAAAGTTGTGAGAGAGCGATTTGGCCACTGCATAAATTGGTTTGCTCTGGAGCCATCCTTCCTAAGCTAAGACAAAAATGTGTGAGCTGGAGGCTAAAAAAACTGTGCGCTAGCTCGCACTAACTCAGCTTAGAGGGAACACTGCTTGCAGGTTTAGAAGGAATGAGCTCCCCTTACTTCCCAGCAGGAGTGTGTGACTACGACTCCCCCCCCCCAAGCCCACACAACCCCTTCTTCCCCCTGCCATCT
>NW_015170888.1:1062502-1064427 GCF_001447785.1 Gekko japonicus
GGAAGAGAGCCATAAAATGCTAATACACCTTGACACTTTAGTCCCAATCAAATTCCTAGATCAGGGAGAAAATTCCCGGGTATTCTACAGCTAAAGAACATTGGTTACAAGAAAAACATGTGACTTCCTGTGAGTAACATAAACAAACATTTAACCCCAGATATACTGAGTGTTTTCAACTTGTAATACCCAACAACAAGACACCGGGGTGGGGGGGTGGGATAAGGCGTTTCTCTGCTGACACGCGACACCGCGGCCACACGAGACGCGGGTCTGATGGGGGGAGCGCCGTGTCCACTCTGCGCGCAGAGGCGAGGCGAGGCGAGAGCCGGTGGCTCCTTCCTTTTCATCGCCGAGATGAAAGCCCACTCCCCCGCCGCGCTCCGTTCCCACCCTCTCGGAGCATTCCTTGGGAATCAATAAAACAACTTTAATGTTCTTTATAATCTAATTATCTCCTTAAAAAGTCTCTGTGGAGGCATCTACTTGAGGGGCTGGGGGGGGGAGAGAGAGAGAGAGACTCTTGTTAGACTGCTGAAATCTTTACCCTCGGATACCTTGAACACTCACTCTCTCTCTCTCACACACACACACACACACAGCTGCCTTATACTGGATCAGACAGTGGGATGGCTTCTAATGTCCTGGCCCCACAGGTGGACCTCCTGATGGCACTGGTATTTCTGGCCACTGTGGGATACAGAGTGTTGGACTGGATGGGCCTTTGGCCTGATCCAACATTGGCATCTCTTATGTTCCTTATGTTCCAGACCGTTGGTCCATCAAGGTCAACATTTTCTGCTCAGACTGGCAGCCGCTCTCCAGGGGCCTCAGGCAGAGGTCTTTCCCATCACCTGCTCACTGCCTGGTCCTTTCACCTGGAGATGCCCGGGACTGAACCTGGGCCCTTCCGCATGCCAAGCCGGGGTTCTTCCACTGAGCCACAGGCCCTGCCTTAAGGAGTGACCAGCAATGCTCCCTCTAAGTTGTGGAGTCCTGTGAGCAGAAATTCTACTTTGTGAGCTACTGTGAGCCAGCGAGTTGGCCGCTGCATATATTAGTTTGCTCTGGAGCCATCCTTCCTGAGCCAAGACAAAAAACGTGTGAGCCGGAGGCTAAGAAACTGTGAGCTGGCTCACGCTGGCTCAGCTTAGAGGGGACACTGGTGACCAGGGTCCTGGACCGAAACAGAACGAATTCAGCCGGATTTCCCAGTTCTGCTTAGGACCAGGGGGCCTGGAGGTCGGAAGGCCTCATAGTTGTCCAGTTTAGGGCAACCGTCCTCCATCCAAGGGCAAGATTGTAAGTTTGTGGGGACGTGGACAGATCTGCTGACTTTACTCTGTGAAACACCACAGGCAGTTTTACTACTACCAATGACGACTTGACGTCCTACCTGGCTTGGGACCAGGGGGTATCTGGAAGCCCGTCATCTCCCACATGTTCCTGCCCTGGGAATTAAGGTCACAAGGAGGGGCTTTCCTGGTCGTCCCACCAATCAAAGGACCTGGTTTGGTGGAGACACGAGAAGAGAGCCTTTTCAGTGGCAGCCCCAGGCGCTTCCTACCAGCCCCAGTTTGGGTATGGGAGGTTCCAGGGTAGGCCTAGCCTAGGCGTAGTTCACCCGACCTATGGCCCGCGTGGGGCTTTCTCCCCAGTGAAGGAAGCGCAGGATTCTAGTCTTCTTCCCCTCCTTTAAATTCAACCGGGTTAATAATTAGTAAGGAAAATGATTAATAATTCCCGCATCATCAGGAGTCGCTCTCTTCAAATCCACGGCTGAACTGACGCAGGGAGCCCCTGGCAGGTCTCCAAACTCGAATGATAAAAGGGTTGGAACACTTTCCCTATGAGGAAAGGTTAAAGCGCTTAGGGCTCTTTAGCTTGGAGAAACGACGGCTGAGGGGTGACATGATTGAGGTTTA
>NW_015170888.1:1064775-1081150 GCF_001447785.1 Gekko japonicus
CCCACTGGTGGACCTCCTGATGGCACCTGGTATTTTTGGCCACTGTGTGACAGAGTGTTGGACTAGATGGGCCTTTGGCCTGATCCAACATTGGCATCTCTTATATTCTTATGTTCACGTTGAGGCCCCTCGGCGGGACTCCTTCCAGGCAACCTGAGGTAGTCAGAGCCAGTGTTCCCTCTAAGCTGAGTCAGTGTGAGCCAGCTCAGTTTTTTTAGCCTCCGGCTCACACATTTTTGCCTTTGCTCAGGAAGGAGGGCTCCAGAGCCAACTCATTGATGCAGCAGCCCAATCGCTCGCCCACAGCTTTAATGCCAGGAGCTCACCAAGTAGAATTGTCGCTCGCCGGGTTCCACAGAGTAGAGGCAGCCCTGGCCAGAGCACCTGTATCTCCGTATCTCCATCGGACTGCTGAGTTTCCCGTAGCTGGAGGGAAACGAGCTGCCGCTGCTGTCCTCTCTTGAGAAGGGCCGAGGCCACCAGCCGAGTGAGGGCAGAGGGCGAGCGGAACGGCCACTCTTCGCTCTGCTCTTGGCTTCCTCGGCCCCCCCGGCCCCCTGGCAGGTCTCCAAATAGACGTGCAAGGGAGAGAAATGACCCCCCCCTTTACAGTAACTCCCCCCCCCAAATGGCGGCTCCTCACAACGTATCTCTTTCTCAGCCTCTCGGGGGCAACTCAGTAGCTGCGGACATTCACCACGGCCGGTCTCCTCCTCCAACCCAAGCGGTGGCCCAATTGGATGCGGATGGCGCGGCAACTGTGTGACCGTGCGCCCTCGTGCCAAGGCGCTTGGCTCCATCTCCGGGCAACTTTTGCCTTCCCTCCGCCTCCAGCGACCGGGAACTGGCCCCGGCTCCAGAACCGATCTCGATTCGGTTTGAGATACGGTTACCAGATGAGGACATGTCGTCTTTTCGTGTGTGTCCGTCCTCTTTTGGGCTGTTTTTCTATGAAAAACGGATGAAAATGTCACCTTTTTTGGGTTGGGAGGGTAGGAATATTCCTAGTTAGTAGCCATGATCGCAGCTTAAATAGCCGAGGTGCTTAAAATGAGATTTGCCCATAGTGATCACTTGTTTGGAGTAGTCAGTCGAGAAATATGTCCTTTCCCCCCTTTCCCCTTTTTTCCCTTTCCTTTTTAAAATATGGTAACCCTCGTTTTAGATCTAACCCCGCCACCCCAGATGACACCTCTCAGGTGAATAAGGAAGGAGGGAGCGATCCAGCCAGGAATCAGACGCTCTAAATCCCATTCCAAAAGGAGACCTTTAATGGCCCGGAACCCAAATGGAACGCGAACGTGGGGAGATCTTGCTGGCTTTTGAATCTGAACTCTCCGCGTGGGAGAGCTAAGTGTAATGGATTCCAGTCCGGCGGTGGCTGAAGCGTTCAATCACAGGATGCTTTAACTTTGCCTGGATCACGATTAGTAGTAGTAGTAGTAGTATCTGCGACTGATGATGATGATAGTAGTAGTCGTCGTCGTCGTCGTCAGTAGTGTTAGTAATAGTAATGATGATAATGAGAATCACCATCATCATCTCCAATCAAACTTGGCACTTTGTTAATCGCCTGCGTCTTGAAAGTGTCACCCTAAACGCGCAGCTGCTCAGACGTCGCAATGTGGTTCGTGGGAGTTACTCCCTGGCAAACATGTTTAGTACTATAGCCTTGCAAGGGCTTCGTGTTACTTGGATCGTGCCCAGTTATGTTGGATAGGAAGACCTGGAGACCTTACATTCCTGTCTGTCTGTCTGTCTGTCTGTCTGTCTGTCTATCAGACTTTTAGGCGTCCTTCCCTTCGAGCGGGGCTCAGGGCGGCTTACAACAGAAGGGGACCTTAACAGAAGACCTTACATTCCTGTCTGTCTGTCTGTCTATCATCTATCTATCTATCTATCTATCTAGCCATTTTAGATTATAGTATGGCTGAGCATAGAAAGAAACCAATTCAGCATATCAGTTCTATCCCCCTCCCGTGGCAGCGATTACTGCCTTTCGTCAGTGACTTATTATTTATGATATTAGTTCACGGTCATCGGATACCCCTCCCTCCGTCCGGCGCAAAGCCCTAAATGCCATTTTACTAATACACAACGCGGATGCGATCACTTAGTCATCCGAGTTTTTAAAAAAATAACATTAAAAAAAAAATCAAATCAAGCGCCCGGGACTGTCAAATCGAACTTCGCCTGGGAGATTTTTAAAAAAGAAAAGAAAAGAAAAGAAAAAGAGGGGAAAAAAAACCCGGATGACGTTTCCCGGCGGTTCATCTCTGGATCAGAGGCGCAACCTGTTCTAGATTATCTGCAGCTTTTTTGAAAGAGCGGGGCGGGGGGGGGGAGAGTGAGGAATATCACTTTTCTTCTTCGATAGGCGAGACACCCTCCCTCCCTCTCTTTCTCTCTCTCTCTCTCTCGGCCCCCTCCCCTCCCCTTTGGGCTGTTCAAAGCATTCGGGGTCTGCCACTCAGAGCTCTGTGTTCTAATGGGGTTTGACAGCTTTTTCAAACAAGTCGGTGGATGGGAGGGGGGGGGACGCGGAGGGAAGAAAGGACGAGAATCGATCGCTGACTTCTGGAAAGTTTTGCCAATCGGCCGATGGGGTGGGGTTGGGGGTTCTAGATCTCACCCTTTAAGAACACCGGGAAAGCCTCAGACGACATGGGGTCCCTTTCAGTTTTGGGACGCTCAAAAACTGCCCAGGAGGCAGGCGGCATATCTCCTCCGGTTTGTTTTCTGTCTCCGGTTTTCGTAGACTGCCCCTGCAGATGGAGGCTCCACTCATCCGCTAGTCATAAAAGCAGCTGACCGACTGATCTTCCACTAATGCGCTCGGTCCTTTTGTAAGTCAGCCTGCCAGCTCGTGGGGGGGGGAGGGTTTTGCAGTGGACCCCCGTATGAACTGGACCGCGGGCCAGGATCTCTTTTCTCTCCTTTGAAGCCTCTGGCCTCGTTTCTCTGACGCGTGTTTTTGTTTTCACACACGGCTCATCTCAGGTCACGCCTAACGTTGACCATTCCGAACCGACGTCCAAGGTGTTCCCGATTACACCGGTTTCCAAGAGAGAAGAGGGCGGACCAGAGCAGGGCGCTCTCAGAACGAAGTCTCTGCGTGACCCCCTCCTGTAAAAGCCTTCCAATGTGGAACAAGACTAAAGCCCGCCGCAGAGCCTGCAGGTTAAACGGCGTCTAGTTAGCTCAGAGATGCAAACGTTACTCCTCGGAGGAACGTAGGAGTCTATGCGTGTCGACTCGAGGGAAAAATCACGCTCCCCGGGTAAACATGTGTAGGGTGGGAAGCCTAAATCGTTAATAGTTTTCATTTGTGCGGACCACTGATAATAAATTTCTGGGAGGATATTTTGGTTTGTGTGCCTTTTCCTGGTAGGGGATGAAAAAGACAGGATGGATAGACAGACAGACAGACAGACCGACAGACCAGTGTTCCCTCTAAGCTGAGTTAGTGCGAGCTAGCTCACAGTTTTTTTAGCCTCCGGCTCACACATTTTTGCCTTAGCTCCGGAAGGACGGCTTCAGAGCTCAACCAATTTATGCCGTAGCCAAATCTCTCGCTCACAACTTTAATGCCAGTCGCTCACAAAGTAGAATGTTGGCTCACAAGACTCCACAGCTTAGAGGGAGCGTTGATACAGACAGCGATGGAAGATGAGAGATAGTTGATACAGAGACAGATGATAGACTCAAGGAGGCTACTGGGGAGTGGTTTACTCCGCCGCAAGCTCTCCCGCGTTCCGTCAGGATCTCCCCCCAAAGACTCGTGTTAGGAGGCCTTCGTGAGAGTCTAATATATTTCAGTGTCACCCCGAGACAACTTCGACCCCCAGGCTTGCTCGAGTCGAGACTCTTTGAAACGGTGAACTCGGAGCTCCGGGTGCTCACAAGAGGGGTGGCCCCGAGAAAATGAGGAGCTGATCCGATTTGGAGCGAAAGGAAGCCGTGGTTGGGATTCACAAGCAATGGTTGGGATTCACAAGGTTTTCCCTTTTCCCTCTGTTGTCCGCCCCCCCCCCAACCAAACGAAAAACAACAACAACGAAATTACTGCTAAGGATATTGAAGAAGTTCTCCCAAGTAGCTTCTGGTAGGCTCCTATCTAGAATTGGCAGAGCATCTCCCCCGACCCAGCACTCTCCTACATCTTGGTACCCAACCCTCTCCGCATCAGAACAGCCTGGGGGAAACCGGTGGGATAAGGAAAGGTCCGCCGGACCTAGAGGCGGCCGGACTTCAGTCCGGCTTGCCGAGTTTGTCACTTCAGAACGGTTCCGTTTAGCACGCAGAACTCTGGAGCAGTGTTCCCTCTAAGCTGAGTGAGTGTGAGCCAGCTCACAGTTTTTTAGCCTCTGGCTCACACATTTTTGTCTCCGCTCAGGAAGGAGGGCTCCAGAGCAAACTGATTTATGCAGCAAGCAAATCGCCCGCTCACAACTTTAATGCCGGTAGCTCACAAAGTAGACTTTTTGCTCACAAGACTCCACAGCTTAGAGGGACCATTGCTCTGGAGCCAGGCTAGGGGTGTCTGAATGGGCAGTAGGAATCAGGGGATTGCACCGCAGATCTTAATCGGAAAAAACTTCCGAAGAGCTATAATTCTGAAGGAGGGCAAAACGCCTCCAAGAAATAGGAAACTGCTGTGCCCATGAACCGGGGGAGGGGGGGCGGAGGGATTTCAAATCAGGTTCTCTTGGTGGTGGAGCTGTGATCTTACCCTAGAGTGTGAAAAATCACATTTCTTATGATCAAGGCCTTTGACGGTCATCTTCACATAAACACCACTTCATTACCATACAGGGAACTGAAGAGAGACCGACGGTGAGAAAGGAGGGATGGAGGGCGGAGAGACAGACAGGAGAGGGGGGGGGGGTCCCCTTTTCCTTCTTTCCCAGGTTATTAGACTAAGAGAGATTCGGAGACTCCATGGACAATTTCAGCATTAGCAACATTCTCCTCCCTTTGCATGTATCCAGTTTTCCATTCCTATTCCTGAAAAGAGGAAAAATTGGGAATGTGAACGGACGGGGGGGGGGGGGAAGGGGTCCCTCTGTCTGTGTGCGTTCGTGCCCCAGTGTCCTTTGAAGAGGTTTTCTGTTCCTAAGCGGCCCAGCCGCGTTTATCGTGGGGTATATTCCCCTGATCCTCGCAACTGGATAAGAGTCCCAATTCAGGACTATATATATATATATGTACACACACACACATACATACATACATACATACATACACTGGCGAATTCTGCTGCAGATCAGATGTATATATATACATCTGATCTGCAGCAGAATATATATACATCTGATCTGCAGCAGAATTCGCCAGTTGCAAGTCGAAAGGAGACAGAGAGGGAGAAGGAAGCTGGAACTCGATCTCTGGCGAAGACAGATCTCTGGCTATGTCGAAGCGAAGTCTCCGCTTCCTCTTCGATGTACATGGTTTGGGGGAGGAGAAGACGGCTTCCTCTCCGACAAGATGTAAGCCCTTTAAAAAACAACAACGACAGGCGTCTTGTGGCAACGCGTTTGAAGCTCCTAGGAGGGGAAGCATGTAACCCCCCCCCCCCTTTTGCAGAATCCGGTGGTTTCGGATCTGAGGCCATTTAAATGTGCGGCGATCCGGGTTCGGAAGCCGCGTCTGGACGCTGGAGGGGACTAGGCCGATTGGATTCTTTACAGAATCTCAAAAGGGAGCGGCCCCATAAATATATTGATAAAAACTTCCTAGGGACCACTGCAAAGAGACCAGCCGTCCAAGCTGCGGCAAAGAAACCCTTTTCGGGAGGGAGGGGAAAGGTGGAAGGGAAGGGGGCAGATCCTTCCCTCGGAGAGCCACGGGGGTGGGGGGTGTCGGGATTCCGCATCGGATTCGCCCGTAGCGTAGCGAGCCTCTCCATTCATCCCCGCGTTTATTTGCCGCAACCGGCAGGTTAAAGCCACATCTGACTTCATTACTCGCAGCCACCGTTTGGCGAGTGTCACTTTTCATCACGCGGGGCAAGCAAAAGACTTGGGGGAAATGAATGGCGAAAGAGAGCGAGCCGGGAGCGGCGGCACCCGCTTTCCCCCCGGCCGCCTCACGGTCGCCGAGGCCTGACCCCGCCGGCTCCTGCCCCGCCGGAGCTACCAGCACGCAAGGTATTTGGAAGCAAAACAAAACACCAGCCCGTGATTTGTGCTCAGGAGGCGGAAGTTAGGAGAAATAGGCCAGGCACCGGTGAGGCGAGAAAGAGACAGGAGACGGCGGCCCAGATCTCTCGGAACTCTCTTTCAGGTCATTTCAATGCCGTAGCAAATGTACTCGCAGGCCCGCACATCGCACCTATGCACAGAGGAGGTTTGTAACTGGGGGTTAATTAGGAATCGGGGGCTTTTCGCCCCCGTTTCTAACAATAGATGTCCTTGGAGGGAAACCGGGGGAGGGAATAAGAACTGCTCAGCCTCCCACCAAGAAACCCCAACCCTGCCTTGAAACCTCTCCGAACTTCTTTCCCTCCTTTGGGTATCTTTCCACGAGCGAAACAGTGGGGATGGGGCGATTTTAAATCCTAAACGGGAAAGAGAGAAAGAGAGAGAGAAAGAGAGAGAGAAAGAGAGAGAGAAAGAGAGAGAGAGAGAGAGAGAGAGAGAGAGAGAGAGAGAGAGAGAGAGAGAGAGAAAGAAAGAAAGAAAGAAAGAAAGAAAGAAAGAAAGAAAGAAAGAAAGAAAGAAAGAAAGAAAGAAAGAAAGAAAGAAAGAAAGAAAGAAAGAAAGAAATTGGGACTCGTGCGTCAAGAGATGGACGGGTGCCTTATTCAGTTGATTCACGTTGACTAAGAAAACACTGTTTAGGATGACAGGTTTTCGCCTCCATTTCTGGGAGCAGAAAAAGCCCTCGACATTGGGTAGAAGAGAAAAGGGGGCTTCCAAGGAAAGAAATAAACAGGGCAGGGAGCGCTTCCTCGGCGCCTCTCCCGGGCATCCTAGTTTTTGCGTCTCCCCACCTCGTCTCCCACCCAGCAGAATTGCTTTCCCAAACGTGCAAACTTCAAGAGCGGGGGGGGGGAAATCCCTCGAACCCCATACTTTATTTCCTCGTCCTTCTTCCCCACTCCTCCATAGACCAGCCTTTAACTGCAATCAGAGCACAGCGAGGTTGTGGTTTCATAAATCAGAATCGTATTTCTCTGGTCGCAACGTCCCCCGCCTCCCCTCCCCATATTTGCGATCGGGTCTGCTACGGATACAGGTTTTGGCGACAGGCAGCACTTTCAACCCTCCCCTGCGTTGCACTTGGCTTCGAAGAAGTCCCATTTCTACCTGCTGGCTCCCCCTTCCTCCCCCCCCCTTTAGTTCTCTCCCCTCCTTAAGGCATCAACTGTTTGAAGGTTTGTTTGCTCTATCTTCTCTTTTCTGCCGAGCAGCCCAGAGGAATTGTATCCTTCTCCTAATCTCCGTGGCAGGGGAAAAAAATAAAAATAATATTAAAAAAAAAGCCCCACCGTACTAATAAGGGGATCTCGCCTAAAGCTCTCACCTTGGAGCGCCACCTTGCCGCGGAAAGGTGAACTGCAGGCACCAAAGAGCCTGGTAACGGCGGTGGCTATTTAACGGCGCGCTTAGTGTGTTTCATAATCAAAGGGAGCTAATAGAATCGGACACTCGAAAGTGGCCTATTTGCAGAGAGTTGAAGAGACAATGTATCTTCCGTGGCTACCTCCCCTAGCATCAGAATGTGGGGGTGTAATGTGTGAAGAGGGGGAGGAGAGGAGAAACAGAAAACCGACCCGGGTGTACGATTTCTCCCAGACTCGCAAATTGTAACTCAAGCCCCCGATGTTTGAAATCAAGCTATACAATAACAAGATAGCTTTTCACGCCTAGTTTATAATCTAAAGCCTCGTTGTGGATGTTGGGTATTTAGGGGAGGGGGGGAGTTTGTAGGTAATTAAAACTAACCCCGAGGAGTCAATGGAAAGAAAAACCTATCGAGTAACGCCGGCAAAGATGCTCCGACGAAAATCAGACCAGCACCGAGAATCGCCCACCCAATAGCGGGGGAATTTTATTCCTATTTTGACACCCAGAGGGGGGGGGGGCAAAGTCCAGTTCTCAGCTCCAACGCAGGACATGTCCCGCTCTTAAAGCAAAGCAAAACAAAACAGATAAAAATAGTATTATGTCTAGAAGAACGTGAATCTCTCTCAGAAGCCGGTGATTAAATTTAACAAACCGATTGGTCCCTGTTTCCTCGTAATTTTAAAGACTCTTTTTTTGGTGTGATTCGAATGTGTCTATTTAAAAGGTGTATTTAGGACTGGCGAAGTCGTGTATGCCTACACGTACTGTATACAAAAACCTCATCTGGCTTATTCTCCTTCTTCCCCTTTTTTTTTTGTAAAGAACTGCGGAAAATACAGAAATGATGACATGGGGAATGATGAAAGCGATGCCTCTATCAAAGGCATGAATTGTATATGGGCATTTTCAAAGGCCTACGTATTTTGCAGTTATCACAGGCCTCTTTCCAGTGTGCTGCTTTTTTTTTCCTGGAGGGGGTGCGACCAAAAAAAAATAATAAAATGCCGATCGAGGCACTGATCAGTAAACTATAGCTTCTTTCATTTTGTGTCCCCCCCCTCCCCCCGGCGACAGAAGTGAATCGAAAAGGCGTTGGTGCGGTCCCGATCGGAACGTCTTAGGGTTTTGATTCTCGGAACCCGAGTCCTTCCGAGAGCTTTAAAGCCATTCAAAGGCAAGAAAACAATGTCTATCTTTTAGATGCTCGGTTTCAGATCCAGTAACCGTTCCCCTTGATGTGTGTTACTTTTTTTAACTATGTCCCCCCCCCTTTCCAATTCCCACCCATCATTAATACGTGGAGAGGGTTTTCTCGGAAAAGGGGGAGGGGGGTGAGAGAAAATGAGCCCAAACGGAATCTACCCTGAGAACAATACGACCCAACAGCTGCGACAGGTGGGGCCCCCTGATAACTGAGGGAGACTTCTGTCTTACAATTTTGAATATTACAGGGGAGATAATACGCAGAGTGCCTAGTTTCCCCCCTCCCTTAATAACAAAGGATTCAAAAGGCAGGCTGGATGACAGAGCGACGCTTTGATCACGTACACATAAAAGGGGGTGATTAAAAAACACACACGAGAAATTCGGGAATAACACGAAACTTC
This sequence comes from Gekko japonicus, assembly GCF_001447785.1. Taxonomy (NCBI): domain Eukaryota; kingdom Metazoa; phylum Chordata; class Lepidosauria; order Squamata; family Gekkonidae; genus Gekko; species Gekko japonicus. Next base: position 1,073,954 of record NW_015170888.1, read on the forward strand.
ATATAAACGCCATCTAAATCGCAGGGAAGCTGTCCTATTTCCTCTCCCCCCCCCACCCCCAAGTGAAGGGTGGAGAGGAGGAGGGGAAATGAAAAGGCCGTGGGTTTGGGGTTTTTTTTAAATAAAATATATTATTACTGTTGGGTCCCCCTACCGCAAAAAAGATGCAAAGTAAGTCTGTGGAATTTGTATTACAACCCTATCATAATGTTTCAGCGGTGGAAAACATGTAGCCAGGGGCTGTCGCTAATGATTCCTGGATTAGAGAGAGAAGGCGAAGGGGAGGGAGGGGAAAGGGGGAGGGGAGGGGAACGGGATTCATCAAAAAGGCAGGTTGAAATTTAACCATTAATCCCAGGCCCCGGAATATATGAAACCATCCCACACGTCGCAAAAAAAAGAGGGGGGGGGAATCTATCACTTGCATCACACTCGCAGAGAGAGAGAGAGAGAGCCAGAATTTCTGCTCGCCCTGTGTTGTGTTGTGTGTGTGCGTACGTGTGATCGCGTGTGCATTTGCTTAACGGGTGTGGGTGTGCAGCGAACCTTCAGTGAAGACAACCATTCACTGAAGGGTCGCTGCATTACCCCCCCTCCCCAGTTAAACAAAAGCACACGCGATCATACACACACACCCACCAGAAATTCTGGTCCTCGCTCGGCCAGTGTGACGCACAGAGTCAAAGAAAACTCGCCAGCTCCCATTTGGGTTGGTTGCCATTCCAATGGCGGCTCGGTTATATGACATATGAGATTTGCTACGTGTGGGGGGGACACACACACACACACACACACAGGGAAGAAAGCCCCTGAGGCCCACTGGGCGCAGGGAACCTTGTGGAAAAGGACACGGAGGCTATGTCTGCTCTTCTGAGACGGCCCTTCCAAGTCCCGCCATATTGGATTGCTCACTGAGACCGCTGGAGTTCTCTTACACGGAGGCATGGAAGGACCCTCGGAAGGATTTGGGGCTCAGAGCCTAGATTCAGACGCGGGGATGCTTCAGTTAATGGGTCGAGCCTGGGCCGAGCCTCAGACACATGTCTGAGATCAGGGTCGCTCGCTCTTACCCCGGATGTTTGGAAAGAGAATGGGGGAGGGGGGACAGCTTCTCAGTCCTAAATCCCACCTGTGCCGAGACAACACAACATATTCTCATTCCTGTAAAGAATTTCCTAAAAATTGGAGGTGGCTCCCACATCCCCAGGCCCAGTTCACCGGAGAAACCTGATAAAAAGTCTGAGAAGTCAATGTGGGGATTTCATGTAGCAGTTGGGGGGTTGGGTTAACAATGTTCCCTCTAAGCTGAGTTAGTGTGAGCTAGCTCGCAGTCTTTTCGCCTCCGGCGCACCCATTTTTGCCTCAGCTCAGGAAGGAGGGCTCCAGAAGCAAACTTAATCCATGCAGTGGCCACATCACCACCACCGTCGTCTCTAGAACGTCTGACCAGAAGTCACCATGGTGGTATCAGGAGAAGAAATTCTCAGGACCCTTTGCCGTTGCCAAGTTGCTTAAAATTGGAGTGTGTGTGTGGGGGGGGGCAGTGAACTTCTTTGAAACCAAGTGCCTGTGGGAGCTAGAAGTGGCTAACTTGCTCTTGATGATGGTGAGAGAGGGCCGAGCGAGCCCCCTCCGCAGCTTGCCCTCCCTGGGAGCAAGAGTCTTTCTTGAATCAATCCATCTCATGCAACCGGTGTCCTTGTGTTGGGTATTACAAGTTGAAAACGCTCAGTGTATCTGAGGTTAAATGTTTGTTTGTGTGGCTCCCAGGAAATCACATGTTTTTCATGTAACCAGTGTTCCCTCTAAGCTGAGTTAGTGTGAGCTAGCTCACTGTTTTTCAGCCTTCGGCTCACACATTTTTGTCTCCGCTCAGGAAGGAGGGCTCCAGAGCAAACTAATTCATGCAGTAGCCAACTCCCTCGCTCACAGCTTTTATGCCAAGAGCTCACAAAGTAGAATTTTTGCTCACAAGACTCCACAGCTTAGAGGGAACATTGCATGTAACCAAAGTTGTTTTAGGAGTACAAGCCCGGGAAAATTCTCCCTGATCTAGGCGTTTGATTGGGACGAAAGTGTCAAAGTGTTTTTGCATTTTATGGCTCCTCTTCCCGTCTTTGTTTGCTGTTCTGAAGAACAACAAGAAGAGAAGCCACAACCCTCTTCTAATCTTGTCTTTGTAGTGTAAGGATGTAGCCATTTACCTCTGTTGTTATTTTCATCCCAGTTACCCTTCCCCATGCTAGAATTTAGTAAAAACTTTCTATTTTAATCACACATGGACTCTGAGTCTGAATTATTTCACTCTAGCTCTGCTGAGCTATCTTCTCTCTGCTAAATGCCATTTTTTCCAATATCTCACTATCAATGCTCCCTCTAAGCCGTGAAGTCCTGTGAGCAAAAATTCTATTTTGTGAGCTACCAGCATTAAAGTTGTGAGCGGGTGATCTGGCTGCTGCATAAATTAGTTTGCTCTGGAGCCCTCCTTCCTGGGCGAAGACAAAAATGTGTGAGCCGGAGGCTAAAAAAATGTGAGCTAGCTCACACTGACTCAGCTTAGAGGGAACACTGCTCACTATCAAAACCCAACACCTTGAGGGGCGTGAATCCTCTTTTGCCCCTCATTCGTGTATGTGGTTCCTTTCCTCCGATTCGGATTGTGCCATAATACTAGTCCCCAGTTCCGGAAGCACCCTCAGTTTTAACCACCACCACCACCACCCCTCACAGGCACACCGGGGAAAAACAACAACCCAACCCTTAATTTCAGGCGTACTTAATCCATCGGTGGCAAATAAACGAGAGGAGAGGTGTTTAGACAAATGTAGCCGCCACGCTGAAGCTACGGAAGTCGTTTCGGCCGCCGCAGTGCTTAGAGAGGAGGGGAACTGGTTTGACTTCGGTTTAAGGGCTCGCCGCCGGGCGTCTGTGGCTTGCCTTCCTTCTCAGTCGAGCGACACCCCACCCCCCTTCCCAACCTCCCTCCCATTTATCTCTGCGAGGCAAACCGGTTCCTCCAGAGGAATCCAGGTAAATCAATCAATGCGTGTGTATCTTGGGGTGGGGTGGGGGGGTTAGTTGTTTCTAATTGAATAGGGAAGGGCGTCTTATTGAATGCAATTTCTCTTCCCCGTTTGGTGGCCCAGTGGAAATATAACCCGAGCCAGTCCCCCCCCCACTCAGCCTTTAAGATTGTATCAGCGTTCTCCTGCGAAATCAGACCGAGGCCTGGCCGGAGCTCACCGGAGGTCAGGCGGAGCTTTCCCTGTGCGGTTCAGGACAGGCGGAAGCTGCCTTCCAAGGAGCAGGTTTCAGAGGTTGGTTCAACGGTTTCCTCAACCCATCTAAGAGACCGCAGCAGCAGTCGCCAAGGCTTATTGCAGCCCGCTCAAGGCACACCGGTTGTGTGCAACAGTTTTCCTGAACCTGTTTCCCGTTCACTTCGTAGGGCGGTTTCGAAGCCCTTCATGAGCTCTCGTGTTTCTCGACCATTCCTCGCACCACCCAATGTGTGTCCCCCCCCCCTCATTAACAAGCTTCAATTAAATTAGTTTAAACTTCAGCTAAAATCTTAACCATGTCAAGAATTCAGGTTTGGCTAGTTCCAGTACCCCGTCGTCGTAGACCAGTTCTCTAAGGGCCCCGCGGCTCACTTCTAGGCATTCATTCTTTATGCCCCCCACCCAGCCAACAAAAAGCAAACCTAAGAATCATCGTTAAGTAGGGCTGTTATATCTCACTAACCTTCACAACAGCCCTGCAAGGTGGAACAGGAGCCATTATTATTCCCAGACAATGAAAGGGCAGAGGGAGCTAGAAGTGGCTAACTTGCTCTAGATGATGATGAAGAAGAAGAAGAAGAAGCACTGTATTCTTGGTGCTTTGGGGGGGGTCAACAGTGGGAGGGCTTCTAGTGTCCTGGCCCCACCGCTGGACCTCCTGATGGCACCTGGTATTTTTGGCCACTGTGTGACACAAAGTTTTGGACTGGATGTGCTATTGGCCTGATCCAACATTGGCTTCTCTTATGTTCTTATGGGAACTCTCAGTCTGGGGCAAGTGATGCTCTGTATTCTTGGTGCTTGGGGGGGGGGGGCAGTGGGAGGGCTTCTAGTGTCCTGGCCCCACTGGTGGACCTCCTGATGGCAACTGGTATTTTTGGCCACTGTGTGACACAGAGTGTTGGACTGGATGGGCCACTGGCCTGATCCAATATTGGCTTCTCTTATGTTCTCAAGAAGAACATATCTCCTTCTCTCTACAGCAGGGTAATTCTGACATGCATGTTTGGAATGTGGGGTGGTGGTGGGGATATGTTCGGGTACCGAAAGCACAAGAAAAAGTAGAGTTGTGTGCATTTCCCTGGCCTACCTGCTGGCTTTGCAGATGCGAAGTAGAGCCCCCGAAAGGGCGCAGCCTGTTGGCCATGAATGGGAGGGCCCCCTGGCCTTTGTTGTTCCTCTGCGTCTTGCGGGGGATGGGGGGGACGGCTTTACGGGGGGATTTAGGCTTTAGAGTCGTGGGGGGGGGAGAAACGACTGCAAATCGAGATGGGAGAGATGGGGATCTCCGCAGCCGTGACTTCTCCTGATATCTGGCAGGGCTCTTTGGCTGAACTGCGGGAACTTGAATCCTGCCTAATGTGCGAAGACATTGTGTGCGCGAGAGACACAGCGACGGGGGTGGGGGGGAAGGGGGGGGAGAGTTCCACCGTTCCGACCATCTGAACGTTCACATTCCTCTTCCTCTCGAGACCGGCGCCTGGCTCCCAGCCGCCGAGAAGCGGGGGGGGGGGGGGCGGGGGGGGGCGCGGGGGGAGGGAAGAACTCCCATCCCATCCTTCCCCCCCTCCCACGCACCACTCGCCGGCGCTGACGTCAGCCGTTTCAGATGCGCGTTTGACGCGGTCGGGTCTGGAGTCTCCGGGAAGGAGAGGCAGGGGTCCCCCGCCAAGTGGAGGGAGGGGCGGGTGGCCGTAGCTGATGTGGGGCCCACGGGGCCTGGCCCCCTAGTGTTTCTTCTGGGCCCCCTCCTTCCTAGGCTGATCCCATAGTGCCCCAAGTTGCCACCTGCATTGTGCTTTGATTTAATTAGGTGCCCCCCCAGGCCCCCTCCCAAAAATTCCCTAGCTACGGGGCAGGTGGGGGAGAACCCAGAGTCAGGCCGGAGGAGTTAGCAATTAGGGGCCCGTAAAATGGGTCAGTTTATCCCCCTGGAGACACAGAAGGGGGGGGGGGAGATGGCTCACCAGTATCCCCTCCCCATTCCCCAACCTCTGTTACCTTAAGAGTGTAAGAGTTGTGTGTGTGAGTGTGTGTGAATGCACATAAATGTCTCACACTCACATTTCAGTATCCTCCGCTTTCTCCTGCTTCTGTGGCTATCAAGTTGATGTTCATAGGGGACTTGAACCCTTGCCCCCCTCCCCCCCAGTTCTTCCTGTCCTCCCTTCACATTCCAAGGCCCGAGGATGCAAACCCAGCCTGAATGCTTCCCTATTAAAAGCAGAGGGAGGCCAGGCTCCTCCCCCCCCTCCTAAATCATAGTGCGCTGCGATTCTTTGATTTTATGGCAATGCCCGAATTAGGACCCGGCTGGCTAGAGCCTACCGCTGTTTATGACGCCTCTTTCCCGTCCCTGGTTTCCGACTCGCGCTCCTCCATGAGGACTAGATGCCCACCTCTCTTCCTCTGTCAATCAAGCCTGAAGGAAGCTTGGGGGGAAGGGGGGCAACGAAAGCGTTTCCTAGCCACATCGGTCAGCCGGGAATCAGAGGAGGGCGCTGGGATTAGATTGAAACAGAACTGCAGTGAAATACACGTGTCCAAACGATGGTAGTTTGCAGGCAGCGAGTTTTAAAGGCTGTGATTTGATTCCTCTTCACCCAAAAGTGGGGGGGGGGGGGTATAGGAGGATGTACTCTCTCGCACAGTTTGGGATAACCGCTGCCCATATTGACTCCTCTTCAGACATCCACGAATCAAACCCCAGGAAAGTCCTTTGAGGGAGCCTGAATCACACGGGTATAAACTTTTCCCCACTTTCGCTGAATGGTGTTTAGAGAGATACAGGCAGCGACAGAGATGACCTGCCTGAATAGCACCTATGAGACCAATAGGCGAAGCTCCCTTCGCCAGATAGGAGGCCTTTGACTCTCCAAAGCTCCCGAAAATCTTGTTGGACCCCCCCCCAAGTCTTGTTGGTCTCCAAAAGAAAGAAAGGAAGGAAGGAAGGAAGGAAGGAAGGAAGGAAGGAAGGAAGGAAGGAAGGAAGGAAGGAAGGAAGGAAAGAAGGAAGGAAGGAAAGAAGGAAGGAAGGAAAGAAGGAAAGAAGGAAAGAAAGTCTTTCGCCAGGCATATCCGCAGTCCATTGATAGAGGCGATGGGAGAGATATGAACAATCGAAGCCTAGAGAGGCGACGGTCGCCATACGTCATGTTCATTCCTAGCAGCTCCTGCTGCTCCACTTAATATAATTAAGATGGAAAAACTCAAGTGGCGTTGGAAGGAAACAGATATTAATGGCTTGCAAGGGAGAACATGCAGCGGGGGTGCAATATTTAATTTAAACTATAATCAGGCTCTTTCCAACTTTCCCATGCAGAATTAAATGGGGGTGGGAGGGAGGGAGAGAGAGAGATCCCGGTGCCGCGTCAGTGGAGCGCTTTCTCAGAGGCGGCCCTGGACATCAATAAACAGGCAGGAGGGCCCCTCCGGGTGGGATGCCGGCCACGCCGGGCGAGGGGACGGCAGATGCGCCTGGGCGCGCCAGCCGGCTCCGCTCGGCCGAGGCGCCCCGAAGAGGCAGAGAGGCGCGTCCCCGGTCACTCTCCGCCGAGGGGGTTGCCTGCCCGGCTGGATCAAAGCGCCTTCGGGGGCATTCATGTCCGAGGAAGGGGTGGGGGCAGAGTCGTGTCTTGTGGGTGGGTGGCTTTAATCAGGCCCATCGTCCAAGCTGACACTGTCCCTCGAACCCACGTCCAACCGAAGTCAGAGCCCGACGCTTTGGGTCTGAAACCGATGTAATCCAACAGGCAACACCGAGAGGGGGCCTGAAATCGGCTCAGAAGACAATATGTTATTGATGGGTTCCGGGCTGACACAAGAGGGAGGAGTGTCCGTCACGTGGGTCTTTTCCTTCCTTCCTTCCTTCCTTCCTTCCTTCCTTCCTTCCTTCCTTCCTTCCTTCCTTCCTTCC
>NW_015170888.1:1081371-1083827 GCF_001447785.1 Gekko japonicus
CCCTCCCTCCCTTCCTTCCTTCCTTCCTTCCTTCCTTCCAAAAGAAAACCCACCCTGCCTCTGGAAGGGCCCTGCAAGCCTTGGTCTCCCCTTGGTTATCTATATTTTTCTGACTCTTCCCATAAGAGACGCACATGGTTCGTTTTCCTTCGAGCCATGTTTCCCCCCCCCTCCCTTGAGTTATAACTCCCCCCACCCTCAACCATTCCTCGCCTTCTCTTCCTTCCCAAACCGAATCCCCCCTCCCTTCAATATGAAATCTATAGGCAAGAGAGCCCCCCCCCCCCCGCTGAAAAATCCACTCCCCGGGCTTGGCTTTCCGAGGCGCCTTGATTATGTGGTCCAGGTTTCAAAATGATCTCCGCTCGCCGGAATATTAATCAAATCAATCACGGCTGACAAATGGGAAATATTGGCGAGAAGGTGGCAATTTACAACTTTGTTATTAGTTAAGAATCGCCCGTCTTGTAAGAGTAATTAATAATTCTCTTTCAAAAGGGACACGCGGGAGGCGGGGAGGGGAGACGGGCTCCTTATAGGGAAGGGGAGACGAGGAGGGAGGGGGGAGGAAGACGCGAGCAGGTGAAGGAAGCCTTTAAAAGTTCTTTTGTTGTTGTTTTGTTTTAAAGAGTAAACAATAAATGATGGCACAACGTGTGGCTTAGCGTCAGGCCCAGCGTGGATTTCTATCTATGTACCTGTGTACCTACCTGCTTACCCGTACTCACGTACGTGTACCCACACGCGTGTTGGCCTCTGTATCTAATCGGTCAAATGCTCCCTCTAAGCTGTGGAGTCTTGTGAGCAAAAATTCTACTTCGTGAGCTACCGGCATTAAAAGTTTGTGAGTGAGCGGGTTGGCTACTTGCATAAATTAGTTTGCTCCGGGGCCATCCTTCCTGAGCTGAGACAAAAATGTGTGAGCTGGAGGCTAAGAGTCTGTGAGCTAGCTCACACCAACTCGGTTTAGAGGGAACACTGGTTATATCGATAGCACACCTCTCTGTCTTGGCCTAGCCGCCGGCCTAGACACCCCCTCTGTCTATTGTCGATCATCTCCTGTTCATTTTTAGAATCACAAATCCGGCTCACAGAAGATTGTATCACTCAAGGGAGGGGGAAGGACTCGTGGGTGAAAGTCGATTTCAAATCCAGTCGCTTCCTGGTTCTTCAAAACGCCGAGAACATTTCCCACGCTCCTATTCGGAGGATCAAACCAACCGCCCCGGACTTCCAAGCGCACGGAGTTTGCTCCACGTGAACTTTCATATCGCTTGTCTTGTCTTTCTTCCGCAGACACCTCCACGCGCACGCACACACCCACCCACCAGTGCCTGCAAACCCCACCCCTCAACCTCCAGCCCAAATCCCGGCGCTGTCGCGAATCCATAAATCACCCCCCCCCCCCCCAAGTTCTCAAAATTCCCCTTGAAGAGCGGAGTTGAAATAAATTGGCTTACTGTGATTAAAAGTCCAGCTTCGCCGGATTCATCCCCAACCGCTTCCAAACTTCCAAAATAACAACACGGGAGGCACACACACACACACACGTACGCACACTACCGCCTCCCACTTTTTAATTTACAAGTGGGGAGGGCCATTTTTTAAAAAAAACACCACTTGGTGGTGGCCGGGTGGGGGGCGGGGAGAGAGGCGAACTTCGTCTCCCCTTTCATATCGAGTGCCCGCATTTGCCTCGCTAAAGCCCGGCTTGGCTGTACAAAAGGTAGCCCCGTTTAGTTTGAGATTTATTGGTTTCCAAATGAAAAGATTCATTTGATATAAGAGGTTAACTCAAAGTTCCTTAAACCGTGACTGGCATTCGCAAAGAGTTTTTCGCCTACTCAGCACAAAGGCAGTTAAAGGGGGCTTTTAAAACACACACACACACACACCCAGCGAGCGAGCGAGCCGGAGAAAGAGAGATACGTAACACACAAGCACACTCTCAAACTTGAGCCTCCATCGCAGCTTTCTTTTCAGCCTTGTTTCTTTCTGCCATTAAAAAGCCCCCCCTCCCAGCCTCTTTGTAGGTAGCTGGAGGCTCTCCCCCCCCCCCAACCCAAAGCTGAACTTTGCCATTTTGGTGTTGACCAGACCTCCGCCCCCCCTCCCTCCCTCCTCTCTCTCTCTTTTACAACCCGGGAATGAAAAGACTGAAAAGATGAATCAATGAATTTTTAAAAAGAAAAGAAAAGATGCAGAAATGATGGGAGAGAAGGAGAAATAAATGAGAGAGAGAGAGAGAGTTGTGTCTAGTGGAAAAGCAGTCCCATAAAAACCTCCACACTTGTTTTGGAAGAAAGAAACAGATGGAGATTAGAATGTTGGGATGGAAAGGTGGAGGATATCGGTCTGGTTAGTGTATACACGGTCGGGTGTGTGTGTGTGGGGGTGTGTGTGTGTGTGTGTGTGTGTGTGTGTGAGAGAGAGAGAGAGAGAGAGAGAGAGAGAGA
>NW_015170888.1:1088619-1097101 GCF_001447785.1 Gekko japonicus
CTGCAGTCGGGGAGACGGGGAGGGGAAATGTCAGGGGGTGGGGGGGGGGAAGGGGTCCCTCCCTTTTCCTGGGAAGGCCTTGAGATCGACGACGTCTGCGGCAGCGCTGCGGACAACCCCTTTCCCCTCCACACACACCCCTTAATTTCACCCCTCGCCCCCTTTTTCACTCGGGTAGGGGGAGGGGGGAATAAAAGAGAGATCGTATTCTTTTTGAAATCAAACCATGTGTCTCTTTTCTCCTCTCCGGTCCCGAGCCTGGCCCAAAGCACGTGAATTCCCGCAGGCCTTCTCCGCCCTCCCCTTTCTCGGGGGCGCTCGCGTTGTCCGAAAAACTTACTTTGGGGGGCTTGGTTTGTGTTTGCGAGCTAAAGGCCTTCAGAATGATGCGCCCCAAAGGGCCCAGCCCTTGCGAATCTCCGTTGGGAGGCTGCGTGCCTGGATCTAGCCAGTCAGGGCCCCGTTGTGAATTCCTTTATGAATTTGGGGGTGCGGGAGAGAGAGAGGAACCGCCTTTGAAAACGGGGTCGGGGTGTGTGTGTGTGTGTGTTCCCCCACCTCTCCGCAGAAGCCACGGCGAACGAACGCCTTGAACGGTTCTCCTAAAAGGGGAGAAATGCGCCTTGAACCATCGATTGAGAACAGTTGAATGAAAGGGGAAAAAAGGAAGACCAGGCTGGACAGTTCTCCGCTGGGGGAGTCTGTGGATCGCTTCTTGCTTCCATCGTCGTGGGGGGCACCCTATTAGCAACAGTGGTGGGACATGAAACGAATGAGGGTTTCTGTGGGGGAAACAGGAGGAGGCAACGGGGTTGTATGTAGGGGGGGGAGCGAGAGAAAGTGTTTACCACCAGCCGCAGATGGTAATGAGGGCTTTCCTACCAGAGAGGGGGGGGGGTGAATTCGAGAATCAATAGCTGTAGAAGGGCGATGCCCCCCCCGACTCTCCTGCCGAGGGCGTTCGCCTCTCGTGGCAGCGACCAAGTAGCTGCAGAGCAGGGCTGGTCAATTTCATGTCAGTTGCGCTTGACAGACTTTCAGTCGCCCGGTCGGGAAGAGATCTAACCCGCAGGATGGCACTAGCCTCTAGTTCTTTGGGTGTCGAGGAGGGGCGGAGCGAGCGTTTCCTCGAAAGCTGATGTCTACATCTTCACCACCACCCCCCAAAAAAACCAACACCCCCCCCCAGCTTTTATTGTGTGTGTTGGGGGGTGGTTGGGGCGGGGTGTGTGTGTTAGAATTTCCCGATAAACAAGCGGGTAAGCCTTGCAAATTCTTCTCACCGCTTGCAGCGAATTTCCAAAGAGCTTGTGGGCTCTCAGATGAAGTGGAATTAAAGCATTAAAGTACCGCAGTCCCATTTCCCCGAAAGAAACACTTTTAGGAGCCGTTACCTTTGGACCAAGGGAGGGAGAATTAAAAACAAAAAGCAAAAAACAAAGAACAGAAAAATCCTTCGGGGAAATAAAGTTCTCTCTCTCCCTCCCTCTCTCCCTCTCTCTCTCTCTCTCTCTCTCTCTCTCTCTCTCTCTCTCTGTGTGTGTGTGTGTGTGTGTAAACACACACAAATCCAGAAGAATGCAGATCCATCAGTCCTGAAAAGGAGATGCACGTGCGGAATATTACCGTTCAATAACTAGCTGTATGGTTAACAGGGCCTGTTGAAGAAAGGGAACTCTTTGGTAGTGCAAATTTTTTGTGAAGGGGGGGGGGGGAAAGAAGCGAAAAACTTTCCTTCTCCCCCCCAAGTGTTGGGGAAGTTCTGGGTTTGTTTGTTTTGTTTTTTTAAAGCATCTGAAGCTAACTGCAAATCCACGAAGAAAGAACTTGGGGCCAGGGAGTCTATAGAACACCTCTGTAGGTGAAAAATCAAGAAAGCGAAAGACCTAGAATGACTGTAGAACTCATGGGCCCGCATGACAACAGAAACCGTCCAGTGTTCTGCAAAACCAGTACCTCGTAAATACCGCAGTTTCTGAGCGAAAATTAGCAAGAGTGTGTTTGCTATGCCCCTTAACATAGACTGAATTTGTACTGGCAAATTGAACTATTACAACGTCCTTGCTTGCTCAATTCTGGAGTTTCTGAGGCGTTGTCGAAATCTCTTTCATAGACTCGCTCATTTGAACCCAGTTAGAAAAAAGACAATCCCTCTTTTCTCGGCCTTGCATTCCCCAGGATGCCAGGTAGACCTGATCTCCAGGTGTCAGAGAGTTGCCAAATAGACCAAAAGGGAGTGTGAGAAACATAACAAAACCCAATCCCTAAAAGCTAAAAGTATGAAAGTGAAAGAGATTGTATGAAGAGGTGGAAGGTTCATCCTCTGTTGGGCTGTTCTCATCTCAAGGCTATGCTGGTTTCCTCGGGAGATGAGTGGGTCCTACTCCCAGGTAAAGTGTGCAGAGCCTTGTTTTCCACGGGAGGCGTTTCAGCATCCCAGCAACAGCCCAAGAGAGAGGGCTTCAAGGCGTCCTCTGTCTGGATCGTGTCCTTCGCTCCCCCAAAATGGAAGCAAAGCATTTCAGCGTTGAAAGACACACGTGTACAGATACACATACACAAAGACATATATGTGTGCGGACCTGCGCAAGACTGCGGAACCCAAGAACACATCGCCTTTGAATTGTGAGAATGCCCCCGAAATAAATTTCAGCATCGTCGTGGGATCCTGCAGGTCTCTCCTCCTCCACGAAGAAGGTTGGGTGGGGCGAAAGGGTGCCCTCGATTACCCTCACTGCCCGGCCAGTTGCCTTGACAATAACCCCAACAACGGCAAATACACACAAGCATTTTTTTTTTAATGGGAGAATGAGGAGAGGTGTATTCGTCCAGTTGCCTGTAGACACGCCATCTTCAAACCCAACCAAGGCCCAAGCCGGCCCAGTAAGGACCCAAGTCGCTCTGTGTTTGAAAAGACCGTCCGGGATTATGGGAGGCAGGGGTGCTCCCCCAAAACTCCGGTTCCCCTTCGAGTTCCTAGAATGCGGGGCTGGCCTGCTTCAACACCATCGATTCAATAAAGGAGCATGTATGGGGTGGTGTCACTAAAATATTGCTATGGAAAATAGGGCGATGGGGTCCCTCTGTTCAGGAAAATAAAAGTAGCCCCCCCCCAAAAAAAAACACCCTCTTAGTATGGTCGCAGTCCACCCGAATGCAGGGTCGTGTAGTCTTGTCTGCTCAAGAGCCAGGTTCAGTCTCTCTGTCAAAACCCTGAACCCTTGGGTTGAAAATGGTTAAAAGGCTGGTCTCTGGGAGTGGGTTGGGGTCTTTGGGGGGAGGGGGTGGGGGCAGTGTTCCCTCTAAGCTGAGTTAGTGTGAGCTAGCTGCTCACATTTTTTTAGCCTCCGGCTCACACATTTTTGTCTTCGCTCAGGAAGGAGGGCTCCAGAGCAAACGAATGTATGCAGTAGCCAAATTGCTTGCTCACAATTTTAATGCCAGTAGCCCACAAAGTAGAATTTCTGCTCACAAGACTCGACAGCTTAGAGGGAACATTGGTGGGGGGGGGGGGGTCGAAGCAGAAGCAGCGACCTTGCCGGAGCCGCCTTCGAGAAAGCGATTCCGTGACTTCGCTTTCTTCGCTTCCGGATGACTCTCCTGTTTTCTTTTCGCTCTTTCTCGAGAGAGAGAAGCGGTTTGTAAAAAAAAAAACCCACACACTAAATAAAAAATCCGGGACAGTCTCTCTCTTCCCTTTCTCCCCCCCCCCCTCCGCCCAACCCCCCCGTGGAAGGGGGGGATGGGGGGGGGGGGGGGGGGGGGGCGCTCGGAGGTCTTCGGAGGTCTCCGAGAGCGACAGTACTTAGAATAGCGGGTAGATGGCACAATTTTCTAACGTTTCGAAAGAGAAGACCGAGCCGGGAGCCAGAAGTCCATTTAAAAGCCCTTTATTTCAAAGAAACAAAGATCACTGACACCACAGTACAGCAGAAATCTCAATGCAATGGCTGGAGGAGATCCCCCCCCCTCCTTTTCTCTTTTTTTAATCCCTACGGAAGGCGGGAGGAAAAATACAAAGTCATATACACCATGTACAGTGCAAATAGGTACAGACACACACACCCTCCTTTAAAAAAAAATCCAGACATTGTTCATGGGGAAAGGGCAGGCTGGTAAGAGACCGGAGAACAGGAACGTGGGGAGTTAAGGATCTGGACGTCTTCGGTGGAGAGGCGAGAGTTCCGAAAAATACGAAGAAGTCTGTCAAACGCTATGAAAACCTCTAAACACCTTTTAAACCCCCCCCCTCCCGGGCGAACCTGTAAATAAAGTCCAGTTTAGGAGCAGAAGCTGTAAGCGATGCCCTTTGGAGAAGTCGCTGTACAGATGCATTCATACACCATGTCCAGTTTTCCACATTGCAGGGAAGAAGAACACCTTTATCGATGTGCCTTCCCCATCTCCCACCCTCCAAACACACCCATCACTGAGCTCACTCCAGCTCCGGCGAGGACTGACTCGGTGGCATTCCTCCTTGCATTTAACTCGGAGTGACTCCGAATTCAGTTGGGTCTTATTGCGGAATGAATCGCTTGGGCGCAGATTCCGGCGCCTACCAGCCGGGTCAACGTGTCTACTTGAAAAAGGCCCAACGAAGATGAGAGGCAGGTATTTCTCGTGAGCCGGCAAGCGATTCGATCCCATGCACGTTTAACTGGCAAAGTAATTTATTCTCTGGTCACTCCTAAACCGTGACTCCTAGCTGTGTATCCATGAAAGTCATAGAAGTCCATCGCTGCTGGGGTCAATGGATTTAGAAAGGGTGTGTGTGTGTGTGTGTGTGTCCCCCTTTTTTTTAAAGGATTGCACTGTTACTCAGAAACCTGCGTGGGATCACAGTCCTTCGGGTTCAAGGTACTTGGTCCCATTTTAACTTCTGCCAGACTGCGTCTTTCCAATAGTTCCCCTCCCCGTCTGATTGATCCCCCTTCTTTGCTTAACCTTTCCAGGAATGGAAGACTTGGAAACCCGAAAACCCATAAAGGAGGCCTGGACCCAGCCGGGATCCGAACCCGTCGTGCCCGTGCTCTGGGGAAGGCCACCACCTCGGTTCCTGCCAAGCCCGGCAGTCTGATGTCTGGCTTCGCCCTTTTCAGCCCTAAACGTGAAGAGTGGTGTAACTGAACCCACCACCTGGAAAGTCAAAGGAAAACAGACAGAGAAGAAACAGGGAGGGGGAAAGGAAACCCCCCCACACACACACACACCAGATCTTCCGTCCCTTCTCAAAGACAACTTTGGCCCCTGGAGCCGCCCCCGATCCCAGCTCTGGTGGGAAGACGTCGGGCGATTTTAATTCCGATTACACCTTGTCGGAGAAATATCCCCCCCCCCCTCTCTCTTTCTTTGTGTGTGTGTGCCGTATAAATAATGGAATTTGTATTGAGTGCTTTTTTTGTCCGACTCACTCTTGCTTTACAGCGCTGGAAGCCAGTCTCTGTTGATAAATCTATCATTAATACCGCTTTGGAGACGAGGAGGCAGTAAATTTACCTTGCGTTCGGAGCGCTTAATAGACGTTTATTAAATGCTTGGGGGGGGGGAACATCTGATTACACGCGGGCGTCGAAGACACAAGTTCACATCGATTTGCCAGAGGAGGCAAAAGAAGAGGGAGAGAGAGAAAGAGACGGGAGGTTTCCAGGAGAGGAGGAGGATACCAAAGTTCGGGAAGGGAGATGTTGCAGCGACCGCACTGCGTTCTGTTTCCCGCAGGCCAGTCTGGGAAGCCGAGCCTTATTTCCTCGGATAATGTGCCCATTCCAGATAAATAAACCCAGGTCTATTTTTTAAAAAAAATGTATCGATTGTATTCGAATATTAGATCACCATTATCGGTTGTTGTTATATTCCTTTCCCTACGACAGGGTCCCCGACGCCCGGTTTAGATTCGATCCGGCGCACACCCGCACAGCCCCATTTCCTTTTGGAATCTTTGAACTCTTAGCTTTCGGTCTTCTCCAAGTGAAGAATCCTCGTGGGATAGAAGCAAAGTTGCATCAAACAGAGACACCAGGCATGTTTCAAGAGGACGGTTTGCCAATGCCTCCCTCTTTCTCTGCGTGTCCTTTGCCCTGTCCCTTAATAAAAAGTCTTGCCTCAAAGGCAACCCTGAGGAACCCACGAAGGGAAGGTGGTGGGTTGTTGTTGTTTTTTTAAATCGATCAAGATTCACAGAAATTGGTGAACTAGTTTGGGGGGTTTTTTGTTGGGAGGGGGGGTCCTTCCTCACCGTTATAAACCTGTGGTTTTTATTTTGTTTCCGATTTTTTTTTTGGCCTAAAGTGCTTTACTTTCTAGATGCTTTCTTGTCCACCTTTCTATTAAGCCACAAACCTCCCGGAACGGAGAGGTCTCCAGTCCCTTCTCTTCTCCTCTTTCCTTGGGTTTGTAGCCAACTCTCCAAAGGTTTGACCCCGGTTAGACCGGTCTCTGGGGGGAGACTCCCACAGCAACCAAACTAAGAGGGTTCTGATGGCTAGCGAGAAGGGACAATCCCATCCCAATCTGAACTCTATAGCTGGCTTGTAAGAACGTGCTTGTAAGAACCCGGGACCAAGCCAAAGCGCCAAAGCGCCACCGGAGAGCGTTAGGCCGGAGCGGTGCAACCCGAGCTTCCAAGAGCTCAACAGCTTGTGTTTCGGGTCTCCTGCCCAAAGCAGGGAGCCTCATTCACTTTGTGGGGCTTACATCAACACCTCCGGGGCCTGGTCGCCGGTCTCTCGGCTTCAAAGGAGATGGCTCTTTGAGGAGAGCGAGACACTTCCCCTAGGATCCTGGGGCACCTTGGAAGACCAGCCTCCTCACCGTCAGCCTCCCTTGGGTCAGATGCTTTCAGATCCGCGGGCCTCCCTCGTGCACAAGGCCGGCTGGATCGCGCCCCCACCGCCTTCACCCCCCAACAGTCAGGCAAGAATAACCACCACCACCACGAAACCCTGTTTCCCTGCGCTTCCCTCCAGGCCAGCGGCCCCAACCTGAGAGTTCCCGTTTCTCCAACGTTCCTTCGGAGGGGAAATAAAATAATAATATCAAAATAATAATAATAAAAAATACGGGAGGCCGTCGGTCTGGGAGGGGAGCTCATTAGTTCCTTCTCCAAGTCAGAATAAACGACCAGAAGTGCATATTATGGGAGTTCCGCCTCCACACCCGGCCTGTCAACCGAAATCAACCCCAGTAAGGCGTTTGAGTCAAATTGGAGCTAGCCTGGAAGGCCACTGGAACCTGGCCTCCCAAACCCCTGGCCTAGGAGAGGAGGAAAGAAAGGGGTCGGTTCGGAGGGCTGGGTGATTCCTTTTTCACATTCGGAGGGGGGGGACCAGAGCAAGGCCTTTAGTTTTGAAAGGGGGGGAGGGAAGCAACCTCCTGCCTGTCTTCTCTGTGGCAAGGCCAAGACCAACGCGTTTTTGCACAGGCAAGGACGGGAGGTTTGAGGAGCCCATGTCTGGGGTATTATGTCGTGGCAAAGGGGCCTCTCTGCAGACCCTAGAGCTCCGAACCTGCAAGTGCTCCCTCTCAACATCAGGTATCTCCCCCCCACACACACACACACTTAATTTAAACAAGAGGAAGGTGGCGGCTCTCTTGGCGCAATTAACGGCGCCCCAAGTCGAAAAGCAGATGCGTTCCCTCAATCACAAGGCAAGCTACCTGTCCCATCTGTCTGTCTGTCTGTCTCCTCCAGAGAGAACCCGGATTGAGGATCAGTGCTTCCTCTAAGCTGTGGAGTCTTGTGAGCAAAATTTCCACTTTGTGAGCCACTGACATTGACGTTGTGAGCGAGCGATTTGGCGACTGCATCAATCCGTTTGCTCTGGAGCCCTCCTTCCTGAGCCCAGACGACAATATGCGAGCCGGAGGCCAAAGAACTGTGAGCTAGCTCACACTAGCTCAGCTCAGAGGGAACGCTGGTGAAGTTCCCTTCTTCCCCAAGGCCTCGTCGATCTGCTCCCCGCCCACGCTTCCGAGCCGGAGCCGCCTTGCATTTACTCCCGAGCAAACCGCCGAGCTCAGTTCGGCGGGGTCCGAGGGGGCGACGGTAATAAGTCTCAGGCTTCGTGTGGGAGAGCCCTCGTTCCCCCTCCAGCCGCCTGGTTATTCACAAGCTTATTAATCGTGATTATTAAGAGTCTAAGAACTGATCAGGAATCCCCTCCCCGCCAAAGCTCCGGCCGGCTCCCAGCTGAAGAAGGCGACACCCGAACCCCAAACCCCACGGACGTATCAATTCAAGGCAAGGGGGTGGGGGTGAGCTTTGGGAGAGGGGAAAGGAAAGGGTTTGTTGTTTCCCCCCAATATATATATATATATAAGTTTTAATGGCTCGGCTGACATATTACATTAGGCAGTTTTACAATTGGGCCCGGCCGACACGCTAACTGATTACACCCGCGTTATCAAAAGGGCAATACGATTTATAACTCCTCGGGCACGAGCTCCGGTGTCGAACAATGGGGGGAAATCTGGTTTGTTTTAG
>NW_015170888.1:1097145-1098602 GCF_001447785.1 Gekko japonicus
CTTATTAAGTAGGGAGTTATTTACACCACCGACGCAGGCGGTTTATTCAAGAGACCTCAGTTCACCTCTTCGATTTAACCCCCTCGCCACGGTGACTTTCGGAGAGGACGGTGAAATATTCACACCCCCACCGCAGAGACCCTGTTCCTTTGATATACGGGAGAGTTCCCTTCCTTTTTACACGCACATCCTAGAAGCTTCTTTCTTTCTTTCTTTCTTTCTTTCTTTCTTTCTTTCTTTCTTTCTTTCTTTCTTTCTGTCTGTCTGTCTGTCTGTCTGTCTGTCTGTCTGTCTGTCTGTCTTTCTTTCTTTCTTTCTGTCTCTCTCTCTCTCTCAACAGTCAACCCGGAGGGGAGCTAAAAAAAGTCCCGCGGCCTACTCTCGAGTAAGCCAGCCCCAGCTTCTCGGCTCAAAGGTGCCTCGGATCGCAGCCTTCCCCTTTCCCCCCAATCCAAAAGGAAGCGTCCAATTTTGGAAAGGGGGGGGGGGGAATTAGGTAGTTCAGTCTGTTACAAACCGGCTCCCCGGACTAATCGCTTTAAAATGACTGCATCATTCGATTGAGGTGAAAATTTACCATTAACTAGACAGCCGCGCGGCGGGGAGGCTGATAGATAAAAGAGAAAATTGAGGGGGAGGTGGGGGGGGAGAGAAAAGAAGAATCACCGGCACTTCTTTGTAAGAACCCCCCCCAAAAAAAACCCCTAATTTCAATGCACCCTGGAAGGCCTACATCTTGGCCATTTTCCTCTTTTACAAAGAGAAGACCACAAGCGCAGCGCCGATTAAAGTTTTTAAATGTGATTCTAATAATAAGAAAGAAACAAGTATTGAATTGGGGGGGGGGTTCTGCTTCCACATGCTGATGACGTCTCGTTAATGAGTACTTTTTTCTCGAAACACGTCTCCCCCCCCCCACACTAGTTTTTTGCACAAATGTGGCATAAAGCTTGGATAAATATCCCCGGATTCCCTTTCATTTCCTGGCCAGGGAGCGCCTTTACGAGGGTTTTGTTTTTGTTTTGGGGTTTTCCTTTCTTCCCCCCACCAAGCCCAAGCAATTTAGACTCAGAAGTAGGTCTAAGCTGGGAGGAGAGGTCCCCCCCTCCACCCCCCCTCCCCACTCCACTTCTCTGCAATACCGGCTGTCTTTACTCACTCCTGTCCGCTCCTCCGCAAACACCTCCTGCCTCGGCCCGACTCATCTTACGAAAAAATCTCTTTTAAGTCCCTTCCACCAAATGGGAGCGAGGGCGGGAGGGCCGCGCCGGGCCTGCAGGGAAGCCAAACAACCCGCAGGCACTTCAGGGCATCTGCCCCCCACCCCACCCCGCGGGCTCCAAGGCAGAGGGGTGTTTGGTTTGGTTTTTTTTTTTTTTGAGAGAGGGGGCTTTCTCCACAAACCCATCTCGCGCCCCCCCCCACACACACACACCGCTCCGGCTTCCAGGTTTCTC
>NW_015170888.1:1098965-1099915 GCF_001447785.1 Gekko japonicus
TGTTATTATTATTATTATTATTATTATTATTATTATTATTATTATTATTATTATTATTATTATTATTCAGCCGGCCTTTCTGTTTTCCTTGAAGATGAGGAGAAAATATTCCATTCCCTAACAGAACAGTATTTCCTCTGGTTTCTCCCTCTCTCTCTCTCTCTCCAATGCCCTTCTGGGAGACGCCATATTGGATGAATTAATCGGACAAACCCGGCTTCAAGGCGATACTTTCACACGCTTCATCTCTCTCTCTCTCTCTCTCTCTCTTTCTCCCCCCCCCACAACACCCCCCCCCCCAAACACCACTCACACGGCTCTGCGCTGCGGAGAGACCAGCCGCTGCCTCCGTTCTGGGGAGGGGGCCCAGCCTCAGGGGAGGGGGGGGTCCACGCGATGTTGCCTTTCCAACTTGAAAAGGGGAGGGGGGGGTCGGCCTCGGGTTGGCAGGATCCTTGCAGTGTTGTCTCCACAAACAGGCTGTCTCTCAGCTTGCCCCCCCCACCCCCGTTTCCACTTTTGCAATAGGGTCTCCCCTTCCCCGGCTAGTCCCAGGTAGCGAAGTTAACTGCTACAGAGTAGGAAATGAAGGGAGGAGGGCGTGCAGGCGCGGGGGGCGGGATGGATGCTGGCTCCGAGAACCGCTTCAGCAAGAACCAGAATAAAATCTTATTTCGAAATGCTGTTTCCTCGACAGCGGTCTCCACCACCACACACACACACACCAGCACTTCGGCAATTCTGCAGCTATCTCAGTGTCGAGGAGGGTTTGTTTTTTAAAAAAAAAACAGAAAAAGAAAGGAAGAAGACGCTTCAGGGACAGTTCAAGGAAAAGAATAGCCCCATCTTCAGTAGCCTTTAGGGGGGGCGTCAATTTCAAAAAAAGGTCCTCGTCAATTTCAAAAAAAGGTCCTCGTCAATTTCAAAAAAAGGTCCTCGTCAATTTCAAA
>NW_015170888.1:1100124-1100434 GCF_001447785.1 Gekko japonicus
GGGGGGGGGGGGGCGGGGAGGCGCGACGGGAATTCGCACCCTTTTGACAGTCCCTGCTCCTTTCCGCCACCAGCCCCAGATTGGCTTCCAAAAATCGAAAGGGGGGGGGGGAATACACACGTAAGCGCCTAGAGAAACAGGTATCTTCGACAACACAAATCATCAAGAACGATCCACGTCATCTAAGAATGACGACAATACTCCTTTCTGGTGGATTTGACCCGTTGCTTTGTGATGCCACCAACCCGGTTTCCCATACATGTTTCTTCCCCCCCCCCTCCCCAAAATAAAACCCTGCCCTCTGAAGTTA
>NW_015170888.1:1100461-1109046 GCF_001447785.1 Gekko japonicus
TCTTTCCCACCAACACACACCCACACTTTAGTGGGGAAAGGGTAAGACTTCGCCGAGGGGGTCACGGCTCTCCACAACAACTACGCTGGGTCCCTGTGAAGATCACAAGAGCCTTGGGTTGACAGTCTCTGCGAGCCAAGACTACAGTCTTACAATTCAAGACAAAAAGTCTACACGGCAGCCAACGACAAGTTTCTGGTCCATTTGCATCTCATTGAGGCCCTCCACAGGCCTTGCCTTGCCAATGGCAGAACCTCCTTATTCAGGGCCCATTCCCAGACCTCTGTTTTTTAGGGAGACGATGGAGCATCTTTCCCTCTTTCCTCCCCAGTCCAAACAACCAGGAGACAACAGACGCCTTTCCAAAATAGATCACCTTTGAGTGGTGCTGCTGCTGCTGGTGGTGGTGGGGTTACTTGTTTTGCTTTGGGGTCATGTCAGGGATTACAGAAAGTTCTTTGGGATTTCCGTGGAATCTGGCCTTTCCTCAGTTTGTAGGTCTTAGACTGCACTGGAGCAGTTTTTTAAAAAGAAAGGTCCCATTGAAATCCATGGGAGTTACACCAGAGTAGTAATGGAGGGGGGCGGGCGCACACTTCTAGTATAATGCTTGATGCCTCTCTGTCTTTGGTCGTCTGACACACACCCCAGCCCATATCGGATTTTTAAAAAATCCACAACCTCAAATAACGCCAACAACAACAACAAAAAAACTGACTTGCCAGGGCGGCAGAAAGTCTCGTGATAACAACCGCGAAAACCATCAAAGGCGACCCATTTCAGAGTTATTCTTCACCTCACCCCATCGTGGAAAAGAGGAGTCCCTAACCAACCGCTGACCTACATTTCCAATAACAGCCACTTCATCAGAAACAGGTTCCAGGTGTTTCATATAGATATACATTAACATGTTCTAATGCACACTCGCCGTATGGATCCTCACCCACCTAGGACTTCTAGGTAGGCACTTGAGTGGGACAGAAGAAGAAGAAAAATAACAGGGCATCTTCTTCCCACCCCACCCCCTCGGTCGCCAATTTATTTGGATTTAAGGAGAGGTGAACGTCTCAGGCTGTGGTCCTGGGTACCTGCGCCCTTTCGAGTCAACTGACTTAGGATCAAGCTGGCAATCTCCTAACTCCACCAGCTGGGCCATGAACCGAAGCGGAGGTCCCTCCACTTCCCACCAGAAGCCGGACTATCCGGCATCTATTTAATTAAGGACCAAACATACAAGTTTTCAGATATCAAATAATATTTTAATTTCTGAATACTTTCAATTTTTTTCCTTGGAATATAACACACAAAGACTGGACCAAACAGTTTTTTTCAGTTATTATAACTTTTACAGTATACAGAAATGTTGCACTTAAAATTAAAAAAAAAAACCCTTCAGCTTTTTTTTCCTTTTAAAACACAAAAACCGTAAACTCTAAGATACTGAATCAAACACGTTATCTATAAGTGCCAACAGTAGGTGTTTTTTTTTCTTTTTTTTTGTCATGCTGAATTCGATGGTTTTTTTCTTTTTTTCTTTAAAAAAGGGAAAATATCAACAGGTATTATCATACAAAGGGCTTGCAAATATACAAACAGATAGAGGAACTCCGTAACAAGTCAGAACAACTAAGTCGAACCCAATTTCATTCAAATTACAAAAAAAATCACTTTGTGATGATTCTCTCGTGTGTATGTGTGTGTGGCTGTGTGTTCTCATCAAAACTGTGTTGTGTCTTAGACACAATTCCGTCTCCCTCCAAGAAATCCTTATTCCCTCCCCAACTCCATTTTAAAATATTTATATTTTAAAAAAACCTAGTCAAGGAGTGGGAGGCGGTGTAAGTGTGTGTGTGTGGGGGGGGAGATGTGGCTCTTTTGGGTCTCTATAATGATAGCTGTGGTTGCTTGAAGCTAAGTAATCCTGACCAGTTTTAAGTGCGCTTCCATTTTTCTTTCCTAGTGGCTTTGGGCTATGGAATTTTAATTTTGTGTCCTTAATTTCTTTCCATCAACCTTTCCAAGACAGTTTTAATTCTTTCAGAACATATATTTTTTTAAGGATACACTTTTTTTTTAAAAAAAAGCCAAGATTATATCAAAATTATTATAGAACCACAGAATAAACTGGTTTGAAACCAGGGGGGGAGGAAAGCTATAGATAGACAACATATGACAATTAATATTTTTTTTGGGGGGGGAGGGAAGCGAGAGACTTCATTCCGCTCTTGTTAATTTTCTCCAGATTTCTTTAAATGCACTTTTATCAAGAGATTGTGTTTCAAAGTTTTACAGCTCCCCGAAACAAAATGACAAAAAAAGAAACTCTTTTCTTTTTTCCTTTTTTTTTGTCAACAACCCAAAAGGGAAAAAAAGAGAGAGAAAGCGAGATAGGTAAGCAACTTCTGAAGGAGAAGGGAGGTCCCCCCCCCAATGCATTCTGTAAAAAGTTCATTCCACGAGTCTCTCTTTTTTAAAAAATTCACAGTCCATTCAAATTAGTCTCTTCTTTTAATGAACCATCTTTTCTTAGCTGAAGGACCTCCAGACAACCGCCAGACCCCCAAGAGTCACTCGCAAATCCTCTGAAAACATTCCCACTATTTTTTTTCCAAATTTTTTCTTTGTGGTTTTCCCCCCCCCCCCTTTCCTCTCTCCACCACTATATTTATATATTCTTATATATATATTCTTATTGGATGGCCATATAAGGCCAGTTAAAACTGCTTCCAGACAGTAACATATCCCTGATAAGGGTTTCTATCGGGGTTTTACCTACCAAACGGACGAAAAATAACTGCTCTATTACTGAGGAAGAGACGGTGCGGAGAGACGGAAGGCGTAGCAACAGTTTCCCGAAGCGAGTGGGCTGGTTTGGGTACTGACTTCTAACGTATTCCTCCAACGCGCACTGCGATTTCTCCTGTAAACTTTCGACGTGGGCTACGTCAGAGAGACCACACGCATCTAGAAGACAGGGCAAAAGAGAAAAGCGGGGGGTGGGGAGACCATCATCAGTTTTTATACCAGTTATGCTTCTCGCCCGCCCGCCCCCCCGAAAATGACAAAGCGTTGTGTGCCCAGGTGATGGAGAGTAAGGCGCATTCGATTAAAAAAAAAAATCCCACGCTGCAATCAACTGCAGTTATTTCCTAGTGAACGTGGCCTAGATGGATCGCCTGCGACGCCTAGGAGCACCCTGTGGAGTCCTATTGAATCACGGGTTTTACATCGATGTAGCGCGCTGCGGATACCGGGGGGACGCCCGCCAGCTCGCCTGCTCAGCCTCGTTTTTTGCCCTTCCAGCCCAGGCCATCTGGGGCAATGAATCTGACTTCCCAGGAACTGGACTTCCTAGGGGCTAGCTCCGGCCCCCGTGAAGGCACAGGCGTTCCTTGGCGCTATGGGGGAAAGGAGCTCGCCTGGTCCGACGTAGTCGCGCTTACTTCCGAGTAAACACGCGTGGGATCCTGCCACACCTCCTTTTAAATATATATATATATTTCCACGGGAGAGAATTCAGCACGTGCTGAAAGCTGGGCGGGGTGCTGGGGCAGGGGCATTTTCTTCTGCTAGGTTTCTGCCTTGTTGCGTTCCTGAGATGGGATCAGTTTTTTTTTTTTAAATGAGCTCCTGGAGGGGCATTTGGGATGCTTGAAGGTGGGGGGGGCCGCTTTGGTTTGGGGGCAGTGGAGAGGGCCCGAGCAGCATCATCTCGACCCCCCCCCCAGCCACATTCAGAAAATAACTGGGCATAAGGGAAGGAAAGAAGAAAGAAAGAAAGAAAGAAAGAAAGAAAGAAAGAAAGAAAGAAAGAAAGAAAGAAAGAAAGAAAGAAAGAAAGCCACACACATTTTCCGAAAGGAGCCCCAGCTTAGGATAATGAAGCTGCGCACCCAAGAAGCGATTCCCCCGAAAGGAGACAGCCGTGGGTTCTCTCAGTCTTTGAAAGTGATGTAAGTGGTCCTTTAAAACTGATCTTGTCAGTTTAGCCTATTCAAAGTCAGCCAAGCAAACTCTGATCTCTCTCTTCATTAGAGCTGTTTCTCTCTGCGTCCCCCCCTCTCCCTTCTCTGTGTGTCTTCTTTCTTCTCCCTTGCTTTCCAATCACACAAACATTTATTTTGTGTAAAAGGACCCAGAAGAAAAAAGGAAGATGATTTTATTTACCTTGCACCAAATTTTAAAACATACCCCTTAAATTTTGCATTATTTTTTTTTGTCTGTGCGTCTCGACCTACTCCTGACAGGCAAAAAAATACAAGGAAGGTTCCCTTTTGATCAGAAACTGCTTTTGCTCAGGTTTTGATATGACCTCCCCCCCCCCCAGCTGCATGGACAAAGTACTAACACATGCTTGTTTTGAAAGCCACTGGGATATATAGACGCTGGCGCGCACACATATATCACCAGTAAATATTATATGCATCTCTTGGTGTTTCCAACGCACGTGCTATTGGGGCGATTAAGAGGCAAATCCCCTGCATCCGTTTCCTTTTATAACCCCACAAAATCAGATAACGGAGCGCTTTATCTAAACGGGGAAGGCCATTTACATAGTCACCTTTTGCAAACGATCATAAATTCGCCACTCTAGAAAAGAGCGGAGAAGAATTCCCCATTAAGATAACTGCAATGATGATGATGAATAATAATAATAATAAGAAAAGAAAGCCTTCGGGGTAGGTTAAGACGGGCCTAGCAGGAATCGAGAAAGCCTCCCAAAGAAAAAGATGACGGGGGGATATTATGTATGGGAACTTTCCATCGTTTAACTTTCCCATTCTGGTATTGTGCCTGTCTAATCGATCACGTTTTGAGCCCAAGTAATTTGGGTGGGGAGGGAAGACTTGGGGGGAGGGGGGAGGGTGTCACGGTGGAAAGCAGCAATAATATAAAAAGGGAAGTTGGGTCACGACCTAAATTTTGGACAAGGTCCAGAAAACGGCTTGATTTCCCCAGACCTCCCTTAACACAACAAGGCCTGAATTGTGAGTCTCTCTTTCCCCCTTTCCCTGCTACAGTGGTCTCGGCCTGTTTCCTCATATCAGTGAGTCTTGAAAAATATAGACATATATTATGTATTTTTTTAAAACAGATCCTCCCGACTAGAAATCATCACGCCTGCCCTCAGGCCAGCTTGAATCGCCTGCCCCCATTCTCAACCCCCCCCCCCCACGACTTCCAAAACAAGCATATATGGCTATGGCTACATAGCGTCCGCTGTACATATTCGCGGGGTGGCCCGGGGAATTATCGTTTTAAAGAAGGGGGAAGAAAGCAAAGTGGCGTTTGGAAAGACTGGCTTCCAGAGTTAATATCGGATGTATTATTCACCTAGGTTGAACCGGGGCTAATTAGATTTCATCATACATTCCATTATTGTTTTATAACTGTCGTGCTATTTATAATGCAGCAGAAAGTTGGCAGAGAAATCTCTCTCTCTCTCTCTTTTGCTTTTCCACTTTTGATCGTATAAGGGCCACCTCTTCTGCTACCATCACTTTGAAAAGGGGAGGGGGGGTTAGAATTTTTTCCGCCCAGGAACTTTATTATTGATGGAGAACGCCACCTTTGCCGCGCTGCGGTTGGGAAACTTGGGACTGGCCAAACGTCCCCTTTTCGAAACAAAAGAGCCTCTGGCCGCTGAGCAGGGAAGGCCGGATTTGGGTCTCCCCCCCCCCACCTCCGAATCCCTAGCGACTATCTTGCCTTCTCAAACCCGATCAGTTGGATTGGCGGAGAATCCAGAGGCGGTCCAAATGCACCCTTTCATTCTAGACCCTTTTCTGTATGACCTTAATGTTTTGTTGTTCTTTTTTTTCCGCCCTTTCTCGGAGTGCTTGTAAGAGGAGACTCGGTTTGGAGCTCGATTTGCACTATTATTTTTTTAAAACACACGGAATTAAAAAAACAACAACAACCAACCAGCGGGCCCTAGTTACTCCTCCAACTAGTGTCTTGGATTGCAAACGCTGAGAGCTGGTCCTGTTCGGAATATTAACGCTCCAGCCTTTGCTCGCTCTCCTTTTGGGTCCAGGGTCGGGACATGGCTCGCTAAAGAAGGCATGCGCGCGGCCTGTTGCAATAACATTCTCTCGAAGGTCGAAGGCTTTGTCCCGAAACTACCCCCCCACACGAAGGTTCGTTTCCCTTACACCCCACCCCCCCTCCTTTCCAGCGAATGGACTCTAGGGCTACAATCCTGTCTGCGTTTACCCGCGAGTAAGGCCCAGTGGAAGAGAGAGGGACTTATTCTCGAGTCAACACGCGGTGGCTTTTGGAATCGTGGACGACCCGCTTTCTCTGTCCGGGTCCCCCGACAGTTCTCAAGTTCTTTTCAATGGGGGGGTTCGCAGAGTGTCCCCCACTCCTTTCCCAAGCCCCCCAGCCCAGCCAGCTCGCAGGGCCTTACCTGAGGTGAAGAGGACGATCGCTTTCAAGCAGCTGTACTCCGCCGAGTCCACGTGTAAGGCCTTGAGCTTCTCGACCTGCTCCTGGAAGATCCGTATGTGGTCCATAAAGGCGACCACGCGGTCGGCGGACATGGGCGAGGCGTGGAGGCCGGCGGCGGCCAGGAGCGGGGCGACGTGGAGGGGCATGGAGCACTGGGCCGCGTTGAGGACGAACAACTCGCTCCAGGTGAGCCGCAGCAAGGCCACCTGGTCGGTGATCTGGAGGTCGGGGAAAAAGGGGATATTCCGGGCCCACTCGACGGCGCTGAACAGCATGCGGGCGGCCAGCTCGCAAATGTTCTCGATGCCCATGATGTTGTTGGGCTGCATGCACTGGCTGCCGAAGCGCGAGGTCGGGTAAGGCTCTGCCCGCAGCAAGAGGGAGATATATCCGGAGAGGTACGAGTGGCAGTTCAGGGGGTCCCCGTTGGTTAAGGCGAACTGGCCGTGGGTCGGCTGTGTGGGCGGCATCCGACCCCTCTGGACGGCTGCAGTGAATAAAGAAGAAACTGCAGCAATTAATATCTGCGTTGCTAACCCGGCGAAGAAAGCGAGGGAGGAAAAGCGGCGGCGCGCAGGTTATTTGGGGGGGGGGAGCAGGGAGAGGGTGGGAGGGGGTCTACCCGAGAGGTCGAGGAGGGGGACGGGCAGGTGCGAACGCTCCCCCCCATTCCCTCCCTCCCCCAAACGGTGGAGACCCTCGGATGGCTATCTAGCCAAGGGTTCAGCCGGCGGTGCCGAATCCAGACCTAGTTTTCACGGCCGAGGGAGGGGGTGAAACAGCCCCAGAGGGTCAAGGAGGTGTGTGTGGGGGAGCCCCTGTCACAATGCACCCCTCCCTCCCCAGAAGCAGCCTGGGAAACACGGCCACGGGCTCTTCCGAAGACCCCCGGAAACCTGCCTCGGCGACTCGCTCGGCACGAAAAACAACCCTCCCCGCTTTAGCAATCTCCTGATATAACCTCTCCTCCTCCTCCTCGAAGATTCCCCCTTTAAAAAAAAAAGAAGAAGAAGGTCTGAGTGTGCAAAAAGACCCCCTTCCTTCTTTCCCAGATCCCCCCCCCCGCCAGAACTCAGAATAGCTTTATTACGCATATAACAACCGGAGCGTTCACTATTTAAAACGAGAGAGAAACAGAGGCCTTCGGGGGTGGGGGGGTGGGGTGGAGGAGAATATGTTGCGAACGCGTCACATGCAGGCACATAGATTTATCCTTCGCATTCTATGTAGATATAGATTTAATCTGCGCTGCCAGGACTGGGGGGGGGGGGAAGCCCCCCGAAAGCGCCTGGCCTCGGCCGTGCCCGTGGAAAGTGGGCCTCTGGTTTGTTTCATAAATTTACATGGTGACAGAGGGAGCGAGAGAGACGGAGCGAGAAAATGAAAGAGAAGGGGGGGGGAGACCCACACGGGGGGTTTAGGAGGCTCTCGCTTCGGAGTGGGCCGCAGTGGGGGCTCCGGGGGTCCCCCAGGAGAAGGAAACCGTCCTGAAGCGACGACATAATCCAGAGACGGGAGGCTGGGTGGGGGGGAGAGAGAAGCGAGGAGGGAAACGCCATTAGGAAGGGCCGGCCGCCGCCGCCGCCTCCTCTCGGCTGGATCCGCCGCCTCGGAGAGCTCCATTTTGCCCTAAATCTCCCCCTCCCCCCGCTCCCGGCTTCCACTCGGGGTCCCGCGTCCTTCGGGGGGCTGCCTCCGGGTCTCTCTCGCCCTCCCCCGGCCCACCGACCCCGCCTGGGAGCACGGGGGGGGGGGGGGGGGGAAAAAAAAAAAAAAAAAAAACGCCGGCTGCTCCGCGGCGCGAGGAGGACCCGGCCAGCCGTCTCTCCCTCGCTCTTCCCCGGGACGAGGAAACTCGCCCTCGGCCTTTTCGCAAAGCCCGTTGGAATGCCAAGCAGGAGGCGTGGAGGCAGGACCCGCGGGGCAAATTCGGGGGGGGAGGCAAGGGTGGTTATTAAAGAAGAGCTACACCGGGGGTGGGGGGTGGTGTAGTGTTGTTGTTTTTTTTTGGGGGGGGAGAAGGAATCTGTCTTGCAAATGGCTCAAGGGTCACCGGGCCGAATTGCACGTTGCTCTGGTGTCGCGACGGACGCGGGAAGAGGAGCAAACAGTGGGCCTGGCCTGGCTACCCC
>NW_015170888.1:1109269-1110249 GCF_001447785.1 Gekko japonicus
CCCCCGGCCCCAAACCCGGAGCCGCCCCCCCCCCCCAATCCCCTCCCCCCCCCCCAGCTGCCTGCAGGGTGGAAAGCAAATGAAATTCCAATACCTTCCCGTCTCATGCCCACTTTGAGGCATTTCTTGAGCCGGCAGTATTGGCACTGGTTGCGGTGGTGCTGGTCGATCGGACAGTTCCGGTTGGCACGGCACGTGTAGCTGAGGTTCCTCCGGACGCTCCGCTTGAAGAAGCTCTTGCAGCCTTCACACGTGAACTGCCCGTAGTGCTTGCCGCTGGACTTGTCCCCGCACACCACGCACTCGATGTGCTGCTGCTGCTGCGTCGCCTTGTCGCCCTGGCTCTGCTGGCTGCCCGCGTTGGGCTGGGCGGGGGTGGTGGGGGGCCCGCCCTGGCCCGGCGTCTGCGGGGGGTGGGGGGCTCCCGTCGGGGGGCCCGGCGCGGGAGGGGCCTGGGAGGCCGCCCTGGCCCGGCGTCTGCGGGGTGTGGGGGGCTCCCGTCGGGGGTCCCGGCGCGGGAGGGGCCTGGGAGGGCTGCGTCCCCTGCAGGCCGGCGACATCGTCCTGCGGATCTCGCCAAGCGCCGACTACCATTGCCATATCTAAAGGCCCCCTTGACCAAATCGCTCGCCCCCCCGTGGCTTTTGGATTCCCGGCCGAGCCGCGGGCGTCGGCGTCGGCCCTGCTGGCCGAGGGCGACCTTGAGGTCCGGCGAGCGTTGTTGTGTCCACCTTTGAATGAAAAGTTCACCTTGACCAAGCTGGGTTTCTTCGGGAAGTCGCCCGGCCGGGTTGGGTCTCTGGTCCTTTCACTTCGGTTAATTCAATGCGGGCCGGGAGGAGTGGGGGGGAGGAGAATACAACGGCGTGATTGCTGCTGCTGCTTCTTCTTCTTCAAAAAAATCTTTTTGTTTCTTTCAAAAATGCAGGGCCGGCCCCCCCTTCCACACACAAAAAGTGGACAGAGAAACGAAGAGGGGG
>NW_015170888.1:1110963-1111660 GCF_001447785.1 Gekko japonicus
AGAGAGAGAGGAGCGCGAGAGATAGCAAGAACTCTCCCCAAGCTCAGGAGCCCCCACCCCCAACCAGGAAGAAGGATAAAAGGGATGGAGGAGGGGGAGGGGGAGCCCGAGCAGAGGAGGGGGGGAAGAGGGAAAAAAATTAATAATAAAGATCACAAGCGAGAATCGCAACAGGATTTTGCATGCCTGCGAAAGTGGGGGAGGGGGGGGAGAGCCAAGATTGCAAGAGAAGAGACGAGGGGCGAATTATTGTTATTATTATTATTATTATTTTGCAAAAAAAAAAGGAAGGGGTAAAGGGGGAGGGGAGCAAAAAAATATAAAGGAGAGAAAGAGAGGGGGAAGAAGAAGGGAGAGAAAGGGGAGGAAGGGGGGAAAAAAGACCAGAGAATCCCAGTGATCAAATATGCTAAGGAGGGGGGTTAAAGGAGTGAATGCGATTTATAGGAGCGGGGCTGGGAAGAGTGGCGGACGCTTTCTCCGCGCTCAGCTCGCTGAGCTCTCTATATAGTGAACTTTGACACGACGGCTGCAACTTAGCACACGTTGCCATGGCGACCGCTCGCCTTATAAGGCAAGAGGCTGCCTTTGACTGGTCAAAAGCTCCCGGACCTCCCCTCGCCCCTTATTGGGCAGTTCAGCCTTGTACACGGCTGGCATGGCTGGAGCGAGGGAAGGCCCCACGGTCCCAAAACGA
>NW_015170888.1:1111687-1114393 GCF_001447785.1 Gekko japonicus
CGCGCGCTTCCTTTCTTTTTCCTCCCCTCTCTCCCTCCCCCGATTTCTTTAACCCAGCTTGGGAACTCAGAGCAACCAAAAGTAAGATGTGCGTTTTTAATACATTGTTGGGAATAGTCTTGGTAATATTTATTAGGAGGAATACTAGTCAGGCCCCCTTTTAAAATAAATAAATAAATAACTAGGTTCTGCACTTAAGCTGTAGGGCATATATATATATATACACATATATATATTCATATTTCTAACAGTGGGAAGCTAGGGCTTCTTCAGCGATGCTGGACAGGTCTTTGTGAGCGAGCAGACTTTCTGAACTCTTGGCCGGGAGACCCCCCCCCCCTTGCGTTCACCGTCTGTTGAAAGAGTGGGGGCGAGCCCTGCCCTCTTTCGACTACTGTTGATGAGCGTATCTGGGGAGGGGTGGTGGTAGAAAGAGAGAGTCATGACTTGCTGACGGGGCGGCGAAAGGTTATCTCGTCTGAGGAGTCCTGGACGGGAGACACACACGTCTTTGGGGTTAAGGAGGGGACCAGGAGCAATACTCTTAGACCGCAAGAGCCGGGCTGCTGCGTTGACACTCATAGACCCAAACTGTGCCCAGTTCAGGATTACAGTTCTACAGGTAGGTGGGTTTAACTTTTAATTGCCCAGCAACCACCAGTAGTTAAATAAAGTTCCTTACCTCGGCCCTAAAGACCGCCCTAATCTTCTCAAGTGAGATCTTCCAGTCTCAGAGAGATTTGAATCTTCTTTAGTATCTCTGTGTGTGTGTGTTTGTGTGTGTGTGCTTGCTAGAGAGAGAGAGAGAGAGAGAGAGAGAGAGACTTAAAATGGGGGTTCTAAAATGAAAAATGAGTTCTGTTTCTCGATTTAAACGCCCCAGCCTTCTTCCAGTGACTCTTAGTACCCTGACAGAGAGGCAGACCTACCGATTTCCACAGCCTCTGCAGGGACCTTTGAAGACCGTCTGTCTGACACACACATTAGATAGACATCTATCAATGTACCAGGACAGAGAGTGAGTGAGTGTGTGAGAGAGAGACATCAGAGGATATGGTACCCGACAAGAGAAGCATACATACACTTCATTGTTTCTTTAAGTCTCTGGCATTCCAAAGAACTTCCTGCTCCGGGATCCAAACAGCAATGGGGGAAGAATTAATACACACACACACAACGTCTGGCTGCCTGTGTACCTTCACAACTGGCCACGCATCTAACCCAGATGCTTTGAGAGGAGCAATGAGAGCGCACCAGGATGGGTTTAATCAAACGCAGGGGAGGAAAACACCCACCCACGTTTACTGTCTTCTAGTATATTGGAATGGGAAGATCCAGAGGTCTTTCCCGCCCCGCTTAAGAATGCATATTTCCTTTATGTTAACAGGAAGAAGGAGGGGGATATATATATATATATATTAAAAAAAGAAAGACAAGAAAAAGAAAGCCAAGAATCACGAAGCCCCTTTCAGCCTTGACACATGATTTGATTCTCTAGTTTGAAATGAGTTTTCAGTTCAAGCCCTGGTCCACGTTAAGGAAGGGGAAAGAAGATCTGAGCGTCTTTCTTGTCCTCTGGGGCAAAGCTAGCCGATCTTTACAGAGCATAACAGTTCTCACAAAATACATTTGCAGAGAGAGACAGAGGGAAACAGCACGAGCAGATAACCAGCAAGAGCTATAGTACAAATGCAGTTGGATGGACAGAGATTCGTTACTCGAATCCACACCTCTGCTAACTCGACGCTGTCCCCCTTCATGTTGCCATATACACCCCCCCTCGTCCCCCTCCCCCGGTGAAGATAAAAATGCCTCTGGCTAAATTCACAGGTACTCCGAAGAGCGGGAAGTTGCAACCTGAAAGGGCCCGGCCCTTGTCATAACAATATTACGCGTTTCATATGGTCAATTTCAAAGCGAGCGGTGGAATGTTCTATTGATCAGGACTTTGCCCCCTAGTCAGTAGTCGAAGATGCCCTCGGTGATGGCGAAGGGAAGGAAAGGGAAACCATCGGCCCACTAGGAACGCCAGGAAGGAACCCCATGCACACATGGACCTTTCCCAAACACCCGACGTCTTCCACACAATTCAGGGGAAGGCATCTGTTTCAGGATGGATAGGAATACGGTTGACTTGGCTGTGCCGGTAAGTAGTCTAAACAAAATGGCCTCTCCCCCCTTGAAAAACCCTATTCCGAGAAAATCCACTAAGGAACCCATCTCCAGCAGGGAACCTGTTCACACCTTTCCGTCCAACACAGAAAGGCCACCAAGGAAAGATCAGCTCCCTTAAAAGCAAAGCAGCCCCCTTTCTAAGATTGTTTGAATATTAATAGTTTTCCTGAATGGCCAAAAGAGAAAGCGACTATTCTGTCCCTAAGCGCTGAAGCAGGCTCCTTCGCCTCCCAAGCCGTAACGCCCAACGTCGAAATATCCCAACTAATAATAATAACAGTGTGTATATAGAGAGGGAGAATTTTAACATGAAGAGTGGGTGTATGTGTGTATTCGGGCACAGGAGACACAGAAATGAGAGATAATACGAGACCCCCTTGGAGAAAACGATTGTCAACCCGGTTCATCAATAACTGTCATTTAAAAAAGGAATCTTATTTATGGCTTTAAAAGCCGAGGTTTATGGTGTAACTTTGGGGAATAAAATCAATTTTTATTTTTTTAATTTTTATTTTTTTTAAAATCCTCTTT
>NW_015170888.1:1114407-1115585 GCF_001447785.1 Gekko japonicus
CTTACCCTTTTGAAGGCAGGTGG
Source organism: Gekko japonicus (assembly GCF_001447785.1). NCBI lineage: Eukaryota > Metazoa > Chordata > Lepidosauria > Squamata > Gekkonidae > Gekko > Gekko japonicus. Next base: position 1,114,431 of record NW_015170888.1, read on the forward strand.
CGGAGATTTGGGCTGCTAAAAAGAATTTAAATCATGGAAGGAGAGACTTATAAGTTTAAATTTTTTAAAAAAGGAGAAAATTGGTTGTGCGAAGGTCTTTAGACCCCCCCCTCCACCCACCCACAATTACGGCTTATTTATTTCTCTCTCTGCTCTCCAGAAGAGAGCTTCAAAACCCCGGTTCTGCCCTTTGAAGTCAAGTTAGGATCCGCCGAAGTCAAGTCCGTGGGGTGGGGGTGTCTTTGGGTCCGGTGGAGGGAAGCCTTAATGAAGTCTCTCTTTCTGTCTCCCCCCCCCCCCCCCGTGTTATTTTCTCTCTCTCTCTTTCTTCCTCCCACCTCCGTCCCAAGAGCTATGAATGGGGAGAAAGTGGTTCTTCATTGTATGATTCTGAACTTTCAAGTCAATGTAATTTTTAACCACTGGCTTGTGGTACTTTGAAAACCACCGGGGGCTGTCAGAGCGGGGGGCTCTGAAAAATTTACAGTGCTAAATTAGAACATATGCTAGGAGAGAGAGAGAGGAGGGGAGGGGGGAGCGCTGGGGGGGGAGAGAGAGAGAGAGAGAGAGAGAGAGAGAGAACCCGCTCGGAGATGCCAGAAGTACAGTATCCGTCTGCCCCCTAGCGTAAGTCCTTCACCAGCCTCGACATATCCCACTTTCAAAGAATCTCAGCTCTTAAAGGGAAAGGAACGCGGGGCCACACGTAGGCAAGGCGAGAGAGGAGAGAGAGGAGGGGAAGGGGGGGGGAGAGAGAGAGCGAACCCTCCGCCAACAAACTTCTGTACCTTTCCCCCCCAATGTGATTAATTCCTACGGATTGCCAATTAATAAGACCGTCCCGGTTTAGCGCAGGACTTTGCGAAACCGCCGGTCTTAGCTGCCGAAGACGGGTTTCCCCCCCTCCCCACTTTTTTTAAAGGGGGGGATGTTTTGAGACGAGGTACTTTGGGGGGGGGTTTCCCCCCTCTTGCTGCAGAGGGAGAAGCCTGAGGGTCTCTCCCCCCTCCGGGGGAGGGGGGGGGCTCTCCGAAGCGGATTTTTAAAAGTGGCACCCGCGCCGATGACTCTTCATTTTTTCCCCTCTCCGCAATTAAAAGCGACAGAACTTTGAGCCGGGATCCTGGATTGACAGCCGATCTCTTCTCGCCCCCC
>NW_015170888.1:1116073-1121529 GCF_001447785.1 Gekko japonicus
GAGAGAGAGAGAGAGAGAGAGAGAGAGAGAGAAACCGGCATAATCACAAACCACATAGCAAGGAGAGAGAGGCGTGTGAGAAAAAGAGAGAAATTCAAAACGAGCATTCAAACATACCCAAAGCATATTTGCCTTGTTCAAGATCCCAAATCGCTTGCATCTTCTTCTTTAGTTGGGCAGCCGATAGGCAAGGAGGTTTTTTTAAAACAAAATGTTGGTTGGCCAAAAGAAAACCCCCCCTTAGGCAATGAAAACGTATTTTCCTGGTGTTTATCTAAGCGATTGTGCAAACTGATTTTAGAGAGAGAGAGAGAGGGAGAGGAGGTTACTGTCTGGGGGGGGGGAAGCTGCGAGGAGAGGGGGAAGGATAAGATCTTTCTCAATCTAGAAAGAAATTTGCATTAAGCCTTAAAGGGGGGGATCCCCCAAATAATGGTGATTTTAAAAAAAAGAAGAAAAAAAATCCTTTCTACGCACACCCTTAAATTGAAACGGGGGGGACGTGGGGGGGGGAGTTTTCTCCACAGTAGTGGAGGAATGCACGATTCGCCTTTAAGGAAGGGGGGGGGAGGAAAGAGCCCCCACCCAAATGTTAAAGGTAGGAGATGCGTCTTTTCTGCCTCTCTTCTCATTCCTTAGAAGGAAGAAAGCTCGGTTACACCTTGTTTTGGGGCTGGAAAGAGGAGACTTTGGAAAGACACACACACATACTCGCACCACCTCCCCCTCCCCGACTGGAAAAGAGGGGGGGGGTTAAGGAAAGCAGAACAGCCCGGGGGGGGAATCAAAGGACGGGGCGCAGTTGAGGGAGAGCAGAAATGGCTTAGTCCTGAACAGGGAAACCAAAAAGGTGTGAACTACCTGAGCCCAGGTCGATAGCCCCTCAGTGCCCCTCTTCCTACGTATTTAGTTTCCCCTCCATCACAGGACCGACCCCCCCTCCCAATCCAAGTCACTTTCAAAGTGACCCCCGCCTATTTATGGTCCCGCGTGGGAGTTCGGTTGTGGGTGCCGATTTCAGTGAAACCTGAACAGCCAGAGCAAAATCTTGCCTTCCCATTTGGAGCACTTTCCCAGGGCTTTTTTTGGGGTGGTGGTGGTGGGGTGGTGGAAGCATTTGGGGAGGGGGCGGCCTCAAATGAAGTCTCTCCTCGGAGACCTGTCTCTCCCGCCCTCCCCAGAATGGCTTTTCACTGGATGTGGGGTGGGGATGGTGATGGGGAGGAAGGAAGCAATTATTTGCTTTTCCTTAAAAATCTGTGTTTGCCAGCCCTCTCTGTTGTTTTCCAGTTTTTAAAAACAGTTTACATAAATATATATATATATGTAACAATGGGGATGAGGTAAAGAGAGGCCACCAGATCAGCCTGGGGAATTTGTAATGGCAAGAAATGTTACAGGTGATAAAAGGTTCATACCTCCCCCCTCCCCCCCCTTTAAAAATATCTTTTGCAAGGTTTCCTTTCCCTAGTCTTAAAAAGAGGGAATTAACTCCAGCACTTTTGGAGCGTTAATTGCATGTTTACAGGGACTAATGAAATTTACAAATGGGTTTGGCCCACCTCAAACAATGCTGGAGAACTAGAAAGGCAGGTCTAATGACTTCTTAGGCGGAGGACTCTTCGGGGAGGGGAACTAGGCAGGGTATTGATCAGGGGACGGGGGGGGGGTAACTTCTTGGCGCGGGCCTTTCCAGCCGCTAATGTGGCCTGCCCAAGTCGTCCTGAGGACCCCGAAGAAGACTGAGACACAACCTAGTGAGCTGAATATATCCTACTTGGGCGGGGTGGGGATCTTGCTTAATGCTTCGATCTCGTGCCCCCTCCCCTCCCCACAAAGGGATAAATATACCTGACGCGTTCAGACCAGACACAGTCTTGGAGATACCGTAGACCACTGAGCCTACCTCTCTTAAGATTAATATAAATCCCCTTTCCTGTCCTACGTACATTTTCCCGGCTAGGTATATTTCTTTTGGGGGGGAGGGGGGCGAGGGAGAGCCGGAATGAAATCGACTCTGCGGTTGGCTGCCCTTTCCATAAAAGCTGGCCTTTCCCGCAACGCCCGGCATCTGGTCGAAACGCCGTCCAACCTGAGATGGAGAATTATGAATACCTAATACCGCCCGACGCCTTCAGTTGTCCTGTTGGGAGACAGAGAAAGCTCTCTAGTGGGGAAGGGGGTATTTGTGGAGAGGGCGGCCGCGGGGGGGGGGGAAGAATTCAACCGGTTACAAATGGCTTCAGTCTCCGAGCCCTGTTTAACCCCCCCCCCTCCCTCCAGGGCTTTCCAAAGTTTGACTGAAGTTATGAGGATAGCGGAGGCTTTGCTCGAGAAAGGGTCAGAGGTGAGTGGCTATTTTAACCCGGAGAGCTCGCCAACTGGGAAGGCGGAGGATACCCTTTGGCCGTCTCTCTCTTAGACCGTCGCGTTCCTAGAAGTCCTGCAGAACAAAGCAAAAAGTCTGATCATATATATGTGTGTATGGATATGCACACCAGCGCTTAAAAACAAAGAAGAACACCCCCCCCCCCAGCAAGATCAAGGAAGACTGGGACTTAGACTGTCCTCTTCTCTCACCTTTCCCCCCCCCCCCCCAGTCATTCCAAGGAGCTTGGGGGGCTTTGTCTTGGGAGGACTAGGAGAAGGGGAGGGTGGGGGTTGGTGGAGGGGTGTGGGGGGTTGTTTGAATGGTGTGAAAGGGACAGAGAAGGTCCGGGCAATCGATTTTTCCTTGTCCTCGCCGGCTTTGCGGATCAGCGCCTCTCAATGAACGCATAGGTGCTCTTTCAACCACAAAACTTGCCCGACGTTTTTCTGCCTGTAGTCCTGCTAAATACAATAAACGCGGGGCAGATCCCACTCCCGCACGCACGCAGGCACACAAACACGCACCCTTTCCACACCTTCCCCCCCCCCACCCCGCCGTGCAAGAAAGCCCACTAATTAAATTGTTTGATCGGAGCAGTCAAGACAGGCCAATTTAGTAGAAAGGAATATTCTAGGGATAAGCTTGCTTCAAGGAAAAGGGGAGATGTCTAACCAGACAGAGGATTCTTACGGCAGAGGAGGGGCGGTTATCCTGTTCCCCGGCCTTCCTTGTTGCTATTTTACCTGCCTGGAAGAGAGGGCTTCTCTCTCTCTCTCTCTCTCTCTCTCTCTCTCTCTCTCTCTCTCTCTCTCTCTCTCGGCATAAAGCCCCTCTCCACTCCCCCCCCAAGCCAAATTCTAAAGACACCTGTCAGTTTATTTGGCGTGCAGAAGGAGCCAAAAATAAAATAAAATAAAATAAGGAAAGGAAAAAGGAGAACAACCGAGGGCAGAAGAGAGCCGTCCCTTTTGTCTGGGACCCCTCCCCAGAACACAAAGAGAGACTCTTCACACGACAATGGCTCCCGGGCAAAGACCTCATCCGTGTGGCACTGCGCTTTGGAAGAGCCGGAGGCTGGGCAGGAGCGCCGCAGACACCTATGCGTTTTATTTATGTTTGTTTTCACACGTGCATTTCCTTATGCTGTTCCAGACACACATCTGTCAGTTGGGAATCCCTCTATATAGGAAGAGAGAGAGAGATGAATATGGCAGTCTCTTCCGACCGAGACAGGAATAATAGACCCCTGTGTGTAGGGCTGCAACGTACGGGCACGATCCTGCCAACGCAAGGGCGTCTTAAGAACGCAAGCTTAGGTACGTGTCTCTGGGGAAAAAACGCCAGGGGACTTACTCCCGAGTAAGCAGGCGCGGGTCGGGACGCAGGGCAGGCAGCTTTATGCACACCCGTCGTTGTTTCTAAGGGGAGGCTGAAAACGGTGGAACTCGGTCTAAGGCGGTACAGGCTGAAGACTCGAGTTCACACGACCCTTTGGGGGTATTTCTGAGAACGGAGACGTGAAGCTTCCGGGTCTTCGCGCCGATAGAGGCCTTCCAGCAAAGCCAAAGGGGACCACTTTTCTGGTATACCGGGAATGCCCTGCTGGCTTCACACGTAGCTGGCACGCGGGTACACGAGGTGGCCGGAAGTTTTCCCCTCTGTTCCCTGCTTCATCCCCGGGAGGTAATGAATAGGGGAGCCCCAACGCTTTACACAAAGGGTGTGCAGGGGATTGGGATCGTTCTCCTTGTAAGAGGTGGTACCCAGTCGGTAGGCCAGATAGTGTGTGAGAGAGAAAGAGATAGACAGACAGACAGACAGAGGATTATACTGAACAAGGAAGGAAGGAAGGAAGGAAGGAAGGAAGGAAGGAAGGAAAACACGCTACATGTATAAAGACATGGCTTGTGATGTCCATTTATAATTATGCACTTAAAATAATGTGCCCGATGGTGCGCCACTTTTCTTCCCACAGTCAGGTCTTGGTCGGCCTCTCCTGTGATGTCAAGACGTCCTTGCTTGTGGGAGCGCATTGATTGCCACTGGAGACACGAGGGCTGTGGGGAGAGGAGCAAAAGGGACCGCAGGCCCGCCGCTTGCCTCTCGATCTCCCGCCCCTAACTGGAAGTTTGGCACCGGCGAGGGTTGCGGGGGGAAGCCCTGCCCACCAAAGGGGGGGGAGGAGGCGCACCAGGGCTGGCGCTGCAGGGAGCTGATAATCAATCAATCAATTAATTATTCTCCGGAAGGCAGGCTCCCCGTCGCCCCCCCCGCCCACCAGCCGCATTTGAAACACGACACGCGTGATTGCGGGCAGGAGCATTCAGAAAACACCTTGCCTCGGTTTCCCCCGGGGCGCTGAGCGGCTAGCGCTGGATACTGGGAAGATCCGCCTGCAGGGGCGAAGAGACACCCCGAAGTCAAATAATTCGCTCGAGGGAGAAAAGAGCTTGGCGTGAAACTCAAAGTCGTCGTCCCCCCCCCTGCAATTCCACACTCGCGCTCCGATTTGAGAAGCAGACCCGAGGACTGACTGCTGCGCTGGCACGTCGGAAGTCCGAGGGGGAGAGGGCAATTACCTGTCACGTGTAAAACGGGCAGAGGCCGTGTTCACGTGTGTACATCAACGTGTGTGTGTGTGTAAGAGAGTCTTGGACGGTTCCTTCACGTCTTATTTTGGCCCAGGAAAGAGGCTCCCCCCTCCCGCGCTTGTTCTGCGCCTCCGTCGATCTTTTTGCCGCTTAAACCCCGCGGAATTCGGCGCCGCTTACTCCAGAGGAAGCGCGGCTAGGCTCGGCCTGCAACCCCCCCCCCCCCCCTCTCCCCCCCCCGCCGGGGGGAGGGAAGCGAGCCCGGGGCTCCGTCGCAAGCCCGTCTCTCTCCTCTCCTCGGACAACGAAGCCCTCCCGCCTCCCCTCTTGACTTCGGGGCCGGATCTATCGATCCGCCGGAGACGCGGGAGAGACCGCGAAGCTAAATATTTACCGATCACACACAAATAGCCGGGTTACCTGAACGATTTCTTTCTCTTTTTCTTTTTTAACCTGGAAGGTGGGAGAAGAGGGAAGGGGGGGGGGCGGGCGGG
>NW_015170888.1:1121888-1137835 GCF_001447785.1 Gekko japonicus
TGCCATTGTAGGGGGGGGGGATTCTAAGAAACCAGTAGCCTCTGCGGGAGGGGGAAGCTAAAGGTGTTTAAAAAGGGGACTGTCCACCAATGTTCCCTCTAAGGTGTGGAGACTTGTGAGCAAAAACTCTACTTTGTGAGCTACTGGCTTTAAAGTTGTGAGCGAGCGATGTGGCTGCTGCATAAATTAGTTTGCTCTAGAGCCATCCTTCCTGAGCTAAGACAAAAATGTGTGAGCCGGAGGCTAAAAAACTGTGAGCTAGCTCACACTAGCTCAGCTTAGAGGGAACACTGCTGTCCACACCTGGAGCTCAGCCTGCTAGGACTTCGTGAGGTCCCTCACGTAGTAGCCAAACTTTCCAGGTCCCCAAGTTAATAACGGGGCGGGGGGCATTTCGAAAGCTCGCTCCAACCCCCCCCCCCACTTCACGTGCGCCCCCCGGCCCCCATTTTTAGCGACTCGGAGAGGTGGGTTGTGCCCGCGTGTTTAAAAGTCTGCTTTTGGGGTTGCGGAGCACGTGATCCGGAGCGCTTCCAAGCAGTGTTCCCGCTAAGCTGAGTTAGGTGTGAGCTAGCTCACAGTGTTATAGCCTCCAGCTCATCCATTTTTGTTTTAGCTCAGGAAGGAGGGCTCCAGAGCCAACTAATTTAGGCAGTCGCCAAATTACCTGCTCACAACTTCAATGCCAGTAGCTCACAAAGTAGAATTTTTGCTCACAAGACTCCACAGCTTAGAGGGAGCATTGCCCAAGTCGTCTCCTCTAGCCTTCCCACAGTTATGGACAAGGAGGCTAGGTTGTTAGTTTTTTAAAGGGGGTGTGTGGGTTCTAAAGGCACCTCTGGGCGATCGCGGGAGGGCGGTCAGGTCTCCTTTGCCCCTCTTGGGCAAGCAGAAGAGGGAGCGGGGAATGGGGCTTCGACACAGACACTTCAATGGAAAGACGGATTGGTATTAGAATTCCGGAGTCACGAAACCCAACGGGAGGAGATCACGTCCGCGTAGCCCCTTTAGACACCTCTGGACGCGGCTGCATCACGAATCAAAAGCCACATTCTTCACTTTCTCTTCGCCCAGCGGTGGGAAGAAACGGAAAGGCAGAAAATGAAACGCGGTCTGTAGCTGAGGTTTCTCTCCGAGCCGAGAGGGAGTCCCCCCACCCACCCCCCGCGAGCAAACTTTGGAGTTAAGCAATAGCTGACCTGCAGTCCAACTGGCCAGGAGATTCGAGGTGGGGGGGGGGAGAGAAACCATGCCTGTTTATTTGCACAAATCTTGGGAGAATCCCCCTCCCCGGCTTAAATAATTGCTCCCCTTTCCACGGACACCTTTCCGAGGCTGGGTGGGAGAATTTCTAACTTCTAAGTGTTAGAATCCCTAATTCCTGTGCGCCCCCCACCCTCCACTCCAGGCGCGGTTCCCTTTGCCCGTGAGTTGAATTCTAGCGAGAAGAAGAAACCCCGGGGTCAGCTGCGAATTAATATAAATGACTGGACGGATCCCACTGGATGATTCGACCAATATGTTTAGGTGTGAGTCCAACTGTGCGCTAGAGGGGAAGGTGGTGGGGGTAAGGTATACTTCTCTTCCCCTATAATCTTCAGACCTCTTTGCCTAATTCCTTAGATTGAAGATAGGAAGAGTTTGACCCTCAGGGTCCGAGGGAGCTGGGTTTCATTAACTCTTGAGGCCCCGGAATGGAACCCAGGTTAACGACACTACGTTATGGGTGGGAGTGTAAATACAATACAAATATATATATATATATATATATATATTGGGGGGGGAAGCGAGGTAAAAAGGAAAAACTGGGGGGAGGCGAAGTAGAGCCAATATTTACATCTTTCCCCAATTGTTTTCCCGAAAGTTAGTTCGAGTGGAAGAGGATCTCTTTGTGAATGCAGAGGGAAAACTCCATAGCCCGAGCTAACGCATATTGACTAGGGGAAGCAAGTCCTGTGAGGCACATCGGCCTTGCTCCTGCGTAAGGGTGTACGGGAGAGCAGGCTTCACCAATGGCAAACTACCACGCATAGGCAGGGTTTGAGTTGGAGCTTTAAAAGAACTATGCTAATAGCGTTCTAGTACCTCTAGTCCCTGTCTGTCTCTTTTCTTCATGGAATCCTTTCCGGCAGATGAAGGGGAGAGGATCACGTAGAAGGGAGACATTCTCTTTATTCAAGGGAAGAAAACTTACCTGTTTGGAAAACCTGTAGTTTACCTCTGCAGCCCGGTATTTATTGGAATCAATTAATTCACCGAGGAGTCAGGAGAAATAAAATGGCAGTTAATAGATCAACCCCCAACCCTTTTATAAACTTATAGTAATATGTGGCCCAGCGTCAATATTTATTATATATAGGGATTCCCTACATCTCAAAGGTCTTTCAGCTGACAGGGACAGCTATGTTTCTGGGTGCTGAATTGTTCAATATTTTGAAGGTGTTAAGATTCACCAGTCCCTCCCCCCACTTTCTCAACACAGCGAGAGGCACGGAAACCAAAAATGTGAAAGAATTGTCAACTTGGTCTCTGTCACCAGACTTTTAGAATATTTTTTTCCCTCTTCTGATCTTCACCCAAATTAATTCCTTCAGTGCTATTTCATTCAACGACATATTTTTAAAAAGCAGGTTCTATTCCATACACACACACACACACACACACACACACACACACACACACTCTTCCAAAATACTCTCATCTACATATTTAAATAGTGTGTTCCTCTCTTGAAAAGAGAGGCCACTCCACTTCCATGTGGAGTGTAAATTGCCGTGTATCTACTTTTTATATGCAACACACAGTCTTTTTGGTAACCCGAGACTGATTCATTCTTTCCAGGGGCTTCAGGTGTTCTGGGCCAGTGTGTGTTCAAAAGCAAAGTCGCCTCAACAGCTTACAGATCTCTGGTTTCTCCCCCCCCCCCTTAAAATTTTGTCACATTGTTGAAAGTAAAATTGGACTGGGTGCTTCTGCATGCACCTAACATACCATGCAGATACTGAACGTATAGCAGCCTTGATACATTCAAAATGGCATTTTATCATTTTCGATGGCCTAGGCCAGCCTTTACCTAAACAAAGGTACAGCATTTAGGTTTCAGGACAAACGTGCATTGGCCCATAAGGAGGTACATAGCGATGAAACTGCTTTATGAATTTAGTAGATGAATTGATTTGAAAGCGTGCAGCCTCTTACCATTCCTCATGGCTTGTTCATTTTGCCGTCAAAACTCTAGGATTTCCCGGCAAATATTTTAAGTGTCTCTTAGATCTGTTTCCTCCACTAAAGTAAGAAGAACTCTTCTCAAACAAGGGTCCAATTCTGTCAGCCATAAGAGTTTTAAAAGAACTCTTGTTTAGCATCTCCTTACAGCTTTCCAGTGACACTAACTTTGGTATCAAGGACTAATTCTGTGTTCTTGTTTTTTTAAATTAATTATTTCCCCGTTATCCCTAAATGATCTTGCCTGTTTGAGGTAAATTAGATGGAGATGGTATCACTTGGAAGGCTTAAAGTTAGATTTGGTAACAATAAAACACAAGTTTTCAGACTCTGTGAAAAAAATGACATCTGCTGATCTCTGACAAGATGGTAGTGAAATATGTTTTCAGAAAAAGAAGTCTGAAACACCAGTTATAGGTCTGCTTCTTCCAAATCTGGGGGTCCTTAAAATCTGTCCCCTATGTTATAATCCCATAATCTCTGTGTGTGTGTGTGTGTGTGTGTGTGTGTGTAATATGTGAACCACTGAGCAATTAAAGAATTTAGAGTTGATTAATAATGATCCCTTTTGCATCAGTTAATGGATTGATCAATGGAGTCATTTGTATGTTACTCAAAAGTCAAAAGACAGTGCTGAAGATAGCATGGAAAAACTTGTAATGTAATAACAGTTTCATTCCCTGTTACAGTAAAACACCAGCACGCACACACACACTCAATCAATTTATCATCTGATTAATCAGATACACACAGACATGTGTATCTCTCTCTCTCTCTCTCTCTCTCTCTCTAATATATATATATATATAAGTTTTGCATGAAAATCTGCAGTTGTATTGCTTAAAAAGGGCCCTCTCAGATTAATCAGATAGTAAATTGATTGCCCTAATGTTTAAACCAATATGCCAATTCAAGCACACATATAATGTGAAAAAAAAATACCCAGCTGATAAAAACTCTGTTTAGCAACAGACAACAGGTCATTGGTTTCTGCTGTCTTACAGTTCAGATATCCAGAGTCTTATCTATGAATTAGGGTATAGTCCAACTGGGAAATTCTCCTGCACAATGCCCACTGAAATGAATCCAAGGAGCTCTGCTTGCACTCAGTATCTACCATTCTGAAAGATGTTTTGGCAAGGCTTTTTGGATCTGCAACTATTTTTCTTTAAGATTATCAGTATCTTTCCTATTCTGGTAGCCCAAATCAGATCTGTCGTTTCAGGATTATCAAATTATGTGATAGAAATAATGAGATTCTCTTATGAGACCATGAAGCTGTCCTTTTAATTTTTTTTTCTCCCGTTGAAAGGACATAAATATATTTTATTTAAAGGGCAAATATATTTGGCAGGCTTCACACGACTGAAAAGCTACAGGTATCTCAAACTGCACACACTGCAAATCTTCATGGCATAATTTGGCCCAGGCATTTAACTTTGAAAGCACCTGAAATGTGTCAGATAAAAAGGTCCATTTGTTTGGTGCAACGTGGGCATTTTTCAGGTCCTGATGTCAGTGTTTCAAATAGCTGGCCAGTTCAATGCTAGTATTTGAATGCTTGGCTGTTTTGAAAATAAATGCTTGGTTGGCAGAGGGCAAGGCACTTCCCCATTATTGTTATCTCTTAAATCTTTTAATAGATCTAAATTTCGGTACAACAAAACTTCTTTTTTTTTTTAAACCAGAGAGCTTGTGGGTTTCTGCCACACCCACATGACGTTTTCTTAATAATAAAACAAGACGAAACCATACCCCTGGTTGAAGGAAAGTAGGGCGAATGTTGAATATGGTTCATATTACGGAGCCTTTGACCTCTCCGCTGTTGACGGCAAAGTGTCAGATGTTTGCCGCACACTGTATGTAAAGCAAAGAAGTCGGCTTTCTATTCGACAAACTTTCTGGGCAGCGCTTATCTGCATGGCACGACTTCGGTAACATATGTTCTGCAATGTCGGTCTCCGGAACTGAAGCCCGATTAAAAAGTCCTGTGCAATGATCCCTCTAGGCTGTGGAGTCCTGTGAGCAAAAATTCTACTTTGTGAGCCACTGGCATTAAAGTTGCGAGCGAGTGATTTGGCTTCGGTATAAATCAGTTTGCTCTGGAGCCCTCCTCCCTGAGCGAAGACGAAAATGTGTGAACTGGAGGCTAAAAACGGTGAGCTAGCTCACACTAACTCAGCTTAGAGGGAACAGTGGCTCCTGTGTAGCACAGTCCTCTGAAGTCAGAGCATAGAGGCCTCACTTGGTCTCTTTCAAACTTTCCTCATCAGCCAAGGAACCCTTGCCGGTCCGCCACATTTTTGCAGAGGGTTTAGAGGATTTTTTGGCGGTGAGAAGGGGTCAACGTCCCAGCCAACATCTGGCAACCCCACAGGGTTCCAAGGTGAGAGATGAACAGAGGTAGTTGGCCATTGCCTGCTTCTGCATAGCAACCCTGGACTTCCTTGGTGGTCTCCCATCCAAATACTAACCAGGACTGACCCTGCTTAGCTTCTGAGATCTGACAAGCGTGGTCAAACCTGGGCCATCCAGGTAAGGGCTGAGTCCTTTCTACTGCTTATTTATTCAGATATTTAGACCCTCCTTTCCGCCCCAGCAGGGACCAACTGTGGCTTACGATATTGTCCTTTCTCCCCATCTCCCGTTACATCCTTTCAACAAGAACTCTGTCAGGTGGGTTCGGCCGAGAGAGTGAATTAGCCACAGTCGCTTCCATGGCAGAATCGGGATTCAAACCCAGGTCTTGTCTGACACTCCGACCACTAGGCCACAATGGCTTTCCAATGGAGTGATGGCCTGCTGGTGGCCCACAAAGGTGATCTGATCTGGAAATGCAAGTTTATCTGGTTCCAGTTTGGAACAACAGACAGTATTTGCCCACCGTTTCATTTGTCAGGGAAAGCGAAAGGTTTGCAAGGCACAGGAAGAGTCCAGGAATTCTGATGTTGCTTTGCTGATTTTGATTTTATTTGTTACATGTAGCCCTGACCCAAATGGCCTGAGCAGGGCCAGCCCCAGCTTAATTTGCACCCTAGGCGAGGATCCCTTCTGGTGCCCCCTCCCCCCGCGTTAACCAATTTTCAAAAATAAATGCATTTTAGGAAGAATGAAAAACACAAATAATCAAGAAACTCCCAGAGTACGGGGCCTGGTGCTGTTTGGCACCCCTAAGGGCCAGCCCGCTCTAGGTGATCGCCTAGTTCACCTAGTGAGTGAGCCGGCCCTGGGCCTGAGCTAGCTTGATCTCATTAGATCCCACAAGCAAAGCTGGCTCAGCCCTGGTCAGAACTTGGATGGGAGTCACCAAGGAATTCTAGGGCAGCTATATAGAGGTTGGTTAGACAGTGTCATAGATGCAACGAGCATGAAGCTGAGCAAACTTCAGAGGATGGCGTAAGACCGGAAGGCCTGGCGTGAGCTGGTCCATGGGGTTGCAAAGAGTCGGACTCGACTGTGCGACTGAACAACAACAACATATAGAGGAAGGCACTGGCAAACCACAGCTGTTAGTCTGCCAGTTTGGTGTAGTGGAGTGTGGACTCTGACCTGGGAGAACCGCGTTTGATTCCCCACTCCTCCACTTGCAGCTGCTGGTGTGACCTTGGGTCAGTCACAAGTTCTTTCGGCTGTTCCCTCACGAGCAGTCCTCAAAAGAGCCAGTGTTCCCTCTAAGCTGAGTGAGTGTGAGCTAGCTCACAGAGTTTTAGCCTCCGGCTCACACATTTTTATCTTAGCTCAGGAAGGATGGCTTCAGAGCAAATTAATGTCTGCAGTAGCCAAATCACTCACTCACAGCTTTAATTCCAGTAGCTCCACATCTTAGAGGGAGCATTGCTCTCAGCCCCACCTACCTCACAGGGTGTCTGTTGTGAGGAGGGGAAGGGAAAGGAGGTTGTAAACTGTTCTGAGACTCTGAGGGAAGGGCGGGTTATAGATCCAATTTCTTCTCCTTCTTCTTGCCTTGAAAACTCTAGTATTGCCATGAGTTTGCTGCAATTTGACAGCACTTTACATACACATATACACACACACACAGAGGTCATCTGTTAGGGTCCACATTTGTAGGTAATTCTGTGTTTCTGGAGGCTGCTACCAGGGCTACCCAGAACTATCCCAAGACCCCAGAAAAAGGTTCTCTTTTACCCCTTACACCAAGGGAATGGCAACAATTCAGTGACAGAGCATCTACGTCATATACAGAAGGTCTCAGGTTCAATCCTTGGCATCTACACTTACAGGATCAAGCAGTAGGGGATGCAGCAGGCCTCTGCTTGAGACCCTGGAGAACCACGACCTGAGTAGACAATACTAACCTTGAGGGACCAGTGGTCTCATTTGGTAAAAGGTGGCTTCATTCAGGCAGGAGCCGTGGCGTTGTGGTAGAACATCAGCCTTGCATGTAGAAGCTTCCCAGTTCAGTCTTTGGCACCACTAGTTAGAGGGATCAGGTAGTGAGTGATGTGAAAGGCCTCGACGGCCAGTCAAAGCATGGACAATCGTTGGACTTAGTATAAGGCAGCTTCACATCTTCAAGGTCTGTTCAGCACCACTAGAGCACCTAAGTCGAATGCTATATGAGGACAAAGCTGCACAACTCACTATTAGCAAGAAGGCCCCCCAAATGAGCAAACTCTATGTGCACTGCATCTGTTTCCCCCGCCATATTCCTCATGTCTAGGGGACCTCCAGGGAGCTCAGGGAACGGTCTTCTCCAATTTATCCTAACGCCAGTCCTGTGAGGTAGTCTAGGCCGAAGTGTAATGACGGACCCACAGCAAGATTCCCCCTCTCCCTTCCCCTTGACAAAATCACACACCATGGGTACTGTGCCCAGTCAGGGTTGCCAGGTCTGGGTTGGAAAATACCTGGAGACTTTGGGGGGTGGATCCAGGAGAGGGGGGGCTTGGAGAGGGGAGGGGCCTCGGCATCGTACAAGGCCGTAGAAGCCACCCTTCAAAGCAGCCATTTTTCTCCAGGGGAGCTGATCTCTGTCAGCTGGAGATCAGTTGTAGAAGCGGGAGATCCCCAGATCCCACCTGGAAGCCGGCAACCCTATGCCCAGTCCTTGGGGTCTCTAGGGCAATCTGCCCCCCGCCCCATTTTCCCCTCTGGCATTATGGATCAATGGCAGCATTTAAGTGTGAAGACACCCCCCCCCCAACATCCACAACCCATGATAGTGGAGGCTGCGTTCTATCTCTTCTGATAAACTATTATGTCTTTCTCTCTCTCTCTCTCTGTGTGTGTGTGTGTGTGTTTACGGTGGGATATGCTTTTTTTTAATGGTGGCGCTGATACAAAAGGCCCCACCCATCCGGTGATCAAACCACTGAGATTTCAGCTATCGGTAACGGAAGGCAAATCAGCAGAGAAAAATCAGGATGATCAAAGGCAACGATTCGAGATTATAGAGAATTATTTTAGGGGGGGGGGCAAGCGGTGGTTGGAATTAGGAGGAACACAATGGTGCTTTTTCTTGTTCCTTCCCTCTCCTTTCTCCTTACTCTCCCGGCGCTGCCAACTTTTATGATATTTCTTCCCTCCTCCCTCTCCTTTCTACTATCTGCCTTTGTGCCTTCAGGGGCAGTGAAAGAAGACTGCCGATTCTAGATTGGTTTTAGAGTTTGCTTTGCTGATGATGGATTACCATGTCAATTTAAACAGCATAGGATTAATTTGTTTCAATGATTTCTCTTTAGGCTGAATGCCAGTTCTTTTCTTTTTCTCTCCCCTCCTCTCTATCTCTCTCCTTGCTCTTCAGAATAAGAATAAAAAAAAAGGAGGGGTGTTTTGGAATATCTCTACCCACTACCCAAACCCTTTCAATATTCCCCCCCTTTTAAGGAGACCATAATAGAACTCGACAAGTTAGGAGTTGGGTTGCCAGCGAGTCTCTGGTTTGCGTGTTTTTTTTATCTCATTCGCAAAGGCCGCAGCCTCCCGTCACTCACATTAAAATGAAATTGGATCCAACATTTATTCAATAAATACTTCTCTTGTAGGTAATCCAGAGCAGAGTGCTTTTGACACATAAGGACTTAATTTGTCTCGGATAAGAAGTTATTAATATGGCACATTTAAGCTTGCCACCTACAATAAGGTCGTTTAGATCTTTTAACGCAATTCAGGGAAAGAAGGGTGCTTGAGGGAAAAGCAAAGTTTGTGAGGCGTTCTTTGGCGGGGGCGTGGGGGGGAGGACAGCAATTAGAGTGGGGGGGGGACAAGGCCCAGATCGCAAAGCTAGGTCTGCACGGTGAATGCTGCTCGCTCTGTGATACCCTGGCTGGCTTTTGGTATAGAATGTTGCTTTGGAACCTCAGTTCCCCATCCATGAAATGGGAACAGCTGTGACCCCAAATTCTGAGAGGACGAACGAGCCCTTTTTATATGTAGAAGGGAATGTTGCCCTTTCTCTAAAATACCATGGGGAAAAATGTGATATTAATTTAATTAATTTAATGTGACGGCCGACAATCTTAAGCAGAGTTAAGTTTATTGAAGCCAACGGGTTTAAAATAGGGTTTCCAGGTCTGAGCTGGGAAATACCTGGAGACTTTGGGGGTGGATCCCAGAGAGGGTGGGGCTTGGGAAGGGGAGGGGCCTCAGCCTGGGACAATGCTATAGAGTCCACCCTTCCAGGCAGCCATTTTCTCCAGGGGAGCTGGAGATCAGTTGTAAAAGCAGGAGATCTCCAGGCCCCACCTGGAGGCTGGCAACCCTATTCTAAAAGGTGTACAACTCCGATTAGGATTGTTCTGCAAATCTCCCAGTCTGCAAAGTCCTATGAAGACCAACCCTAAATAGGTCTACTCAGGACCCTACTCAACTCTGTTCGGTGTGGTTTACTCCCAGGAAAGGGTTCTTACTTAGGATGACACTGCCATTGTTCACCGTTTGGTGAGGGCCATCTCTTTATGGCAAATTATGATTGAGTAAAACTTAATTCTTTCTTTTTCAGCATCCCAAGTGTAAGGAGCAAGTACACGCACGGTGACTTTTAAGTATGCGATCTTAGAAAGGGTTCGGTAAAGGTGGTGGAGGGATAATAGGGAAAAATTCATGGCCTTTATTACTGCCTGCCTGCCTGTTTACTTATATTTATTTATTTTATTTATTATTAAATTTATACCCCGCCCTACCCAGCCATGGCCGGCTCAGGGCAGCTTACAACAAGAATAAAACCATAATAAATAACTTAAACATAAAACAATTCAACATTAAAAAGGTATGAACAGATTGACATTTCAAAGTTAAATTTACATTTAAGTTTAAGATGGCGGTCGGCTTTCATTGTACCATCTTAGTGATCGACCCAGATCTAACATTGTGTAGCTGGCACAGGCTGATCGGGAACATGGTTCTCCCTTGGGGTGGCTCCTAATTGAAAGCCTGGTGGAAGAGCTCCGTCTTGCAGGCCCTGCGGAACTGCACAAGGTCCCACCAGGGCCCTGATCTCCTCCGGGAGCTCATTCCTACCTACCTACCTACCTACCTACCTACATCTATATATCCGTCTATCTATCTATCTATCTATCTATCTATCTATCTATCTATCTATCTATCTATCTATCATCCATCCATCCATCCATCCATCCATCTATCCATCTATCCATTTATCCATCCATCCATCCATCCGTCCATCCGTTCATCCATCCATCCGTCCACCATATTTGCAAGCTTTTCAAGGAGCTTTTTACAACTTATCTCAGCAGTTTTCCAAACAGTCCTTCAAGATCGCTCAGCATGATCATCCCCATATTGGGTTGAGGATTGTACTGGACTGCCTGCTGAATTTATGACAGAAGCAGGATTTGAACTGGTACCTTCCTGATTGACAGTTCTATCTCCTATGGTGCCTTTCTAAGCAGAGTTATACCCTTAATGTTTATTCTCCATTTTTCTCCTCAAAAGGACTCAGCGCATGATAATAATAACAATAATGATGACAACAACAATAATATTAAAAATGTGGAATTAGATAGATTCATGGAAGATAAGACCATCAATGGCTACTAGCCATAGTGACCGAGGGAAACCTCCACATTCAGAGTTACTAAGCCTCTGAATCCCAGAGCCAGGAGGCAACCTCAGGAGAAGGCCCCGGCATTTATGCCCTGTTGTTTTCCCTCTGGAGGAACTGGTTGGCTACTGTGTGAGACAGGATGCTGGACTAGATGGACTACTGGTCTGATCCAGCAGGGCTCTTCTTATGTTATTATGAAGGCCTCGGCGTCTATGACCTGTTGTTGGCTCTCCAGAGGAACTGGTTGGCCACCACGTGAGACAGGATGCTGGACTAGGTGGACTATTGGTCTGAGCCAGATGGGCTCTTCTGATGTTCCTATGAATTTAATAATAACTGCATGCTGTCAAGTCGCAACCAACTCATGGTGACCCCAAGACCATGGGCAGCTTACAAAAACAGGGGGGGAAATCAGTTTAAATAAAACAAAGAAAAAAGCCCATGGACTTCAAATTAACTTAGAAGGGCATAATTCTATGCATGGCGGCACAGTTAACCGCTGAGCTTTGCCAGACTTGGACATCATTAGTAGTACAGATAATGTATTCACGTTTCACGGACAGTGTGATACCATACAAACGTACTTGCCATTTCTGTGGCGTTTTCAGTCTTCAAAGCACTTTATACGTTGTAATCTCGACAACCAGCCTGTACGTTGTAGGCCAATATCATTATTCCTCACAGTGCAAATGGGAGCTGCTCGAGAGGGGATGCATGGTGGCAGACAGGGGTCATTTTGGGGGGGGACGCGGGGGGACGCCATCCCCCCGGGTGAGGTGCGGGAGGGCGGGGCCTGGAGCTCCCTGCTGGTGCCCGCTGGAGGTCGCCGCCGGCTGTGGGGAGGACACACTTCCGGTGATGTCAGGGGGTGTGGCATATGCTAATGAGTTATGCTAATGAGTCCCCCTAGCTCTTTTCCTACGAAATGACCCCTGGTGGCAGATTTCAGATTTGCACCGGGTACCGTTCGGACCACGATTCGTTCTCTTTGCCTCTAAACTGCACCAAGGAGACATTTTTTTTTTAAATGTTTGTTGTAGGAGTTCCGGAGGGGAATGCTGACGGGAGAGGCCCAGGGGCAGATCCGTATATCCTCTAGAGGCAGGAAAACGAGATTCAAAATGTTCAAGAGACCGTTTTCAAAGTCTCCTGGCTAAGGATCTTCCCCACGTAGCAGCAGAACGTGCCCAGACTCCATAGAGACGTATGCAAAAGGTAACGCTTTCATAGGCCTGTGGATGTCTGTATACATGCGGGAAGTGTGTACAGATCGCGTGAATCAAGTCTCTGTGCTCCCTGTATTGACGGACGGAGCATTGGATTTGTACCTTGCAAGGTTAGGTCTGCTCTTCCGCAGAGCAGAAAGGATACTCGGCAAAACAGGTGAGTTGGCGAACTATTCCACAGTGACTGGCATTCCCCCCCTCCCCCGTCTCTCTAGTGGGTGTTCCTTTATGATTTATTTACTTTATTTAAACCTCACATTTTCCCCCAATGGGGACCCAGAGTGGATTACATTGTTCTCCTCGCCTCCATTTTATACTCACAACAACCCTGTGCGGTAGGTCGTTTGTGCTGAGAGTGCAGGCATGATCACACGAGCAGTTTGGCCCGACATAGCCACCCCTCCCCTCCGGATTAAATGGGCACAGTCACACGGCCACGTCCTTCAGGCGTTCCCCCGGCATACTCAGCCCCTCATAGGACAACTCGGAGCCAGGTTAAGAAGGCACCACATCACAAGTAGTGTTTTTGGTTCCTTGCGCATTCTTTGCGCACAGCCGAATGTCTGAACGTGGAGGAGCACATGCAGACTGGATTGGCAGTCTGAACCCGCAGATCTGTTCCCACTGATAGGGTGGTTTTTTGTGTGTGGAGGTTTTGCCTATAGATGCATGAGTGCACTTGCACCTGTGCACACGAGCACATGAGCACATGAGCGTGCACATGAGCACATGAGTGTGCACACGAGTGCATACATACCCACATGCATTTTTTAAAAAAACCCTGACCAGGCAGTGCACTCCATTGCTGGGACGCTGCAGTAATGTGGGTGCTTGACCACAGGATGTCCGCATGGGTAACCTGCAGCAGGGTGTGCTGTCTGGATGATACGCCCCCAACACTTTAAACCAGTACAATTAGAAGTGGTGCCATATTGTGCCAAGCCACCAGTGTGACCACACCCTGTGTTCCTGCTCAAAGTCACCCGCTGAGATCCCATGGCAAAATGGAGATTTGCACCTGGGCCACCCAGATCTCGCTCCCGACATTCTCACCACTACTCTGTGCTGGCTCCGCTGTGGATACAGACGCAGAAGAGGCACAGACGCCAAAGCCGCTGGGGGCCAGCTTCCAAAGGATGTGACCCAGTCGCTGTTCCATGTTCCGATTCCACGCTAACGAATGGAGACTCAAAACGACCCCATTTAAATTCTGAGGCTTCTTTGGCAAAACACACACACAGCCATTTTGCATCCATCTTGTTTGCCCACCTCAAAGATCCCGGGGCATAATCCGTCTTTAAATATGATTGGTCTAATTTGACGGAGCAATATTTGTTCACGCCTTGGAAGCTAATATAAAGACAACAAGGAAGGGTGGGAGTCCCCTGAGCGCTATGGGGGTGATTGGTGCAGCTGCATTAACCTCCAGTTGCGTCTTGTAGCGGAGTTGGAGAGCGGGACTCAAGTGGAATTTGCCAGATGTGTACTTTTTTTTTTAAAGAAAAGGATTTGAATTCTCAGCACTCATCTGAACCAAGGGGACATGAGAGAGGTTCATAAAATTACACATGGGATAGACCAACTGGAAAAGAGAGAGTTTTTCCTCTCTGTCCCATAGTACTAGAAATATGGGAGCACTCAATGAAGTTAAAGGCAATAGATTCAGGAGACACAAGGAAACACTTCTTCCCTCACTGAGTCATTAAATGGCAGGATGTATGTAGTGGCTCAAGTGGTTAAGACGCTGAACTGCAGGCTGTGGAAGTTCAGTAGTTCAGCAGTTCGAGACCCGGGTGTGCTGCATGATGGACTGAGCTCCCGTCTCTAGTTCCAGCTCCTGCCAACCTAGCAGTTCGAAACAAAGAAATTGCAAGTAGATAAATAGGTACCACTTTGGTGGGAAGGTAACAGTGTTCCGTGCGCCTTGGTGTTTAGTCATGCTGGCCACATGACCACGGAAATGTCTTCGGACAGCGCTGGCTCTTCGGCTTTGAAACGGAGATGAGCACTGCAACCCTAGAGTCGGACGCGACTGGCTTTCGAGCAAGGGAACCTTTACCTTTACCTTTTATGTAGTGATAGCCACAAGCATAGGTGGCTTCAAAAGGGGGTTAGAGGGGTTAAGGGTGGGGAGATCCTTCAGTGGTGAGATCCGATCCATGGTGAGTAAAGAGAACCTCTGTGCTAGGAAGCCACATTGGAGGAGGAGGAGAGATTGGATTTATACCCCGCCCTTCACTATCCGAAGGAGTCTCAGAGCAGTTTACAATCTCCTTTCCCTTTCTCTCCCCACAACAGGTGGCCTGAGAGGTAGGTGGGGCTGAGAGAGCTCTCTCAAGAACTGCCCTTGAGAGAACAGCACTGAAAGAACTCAGGACGGACCCAAGGTCACACCAGCAGCGGTATGTGTAGGAGTGGGGAATCAAACCTGGTTCTCCCAGATCAGAGTCCGCACTCCTAACCATTACACCAAACCTTGGCCTCTATGCCCCTCTTGTTGCATCTCCAGGACAACTGGTTGGCCACTGTCTGAAACAGGATGCTGGACTAGATGGGCCACTAGACTGATCCAGCTGGGCTTTTCATATGTTTTTTATGTTCATATCCTACTAGTCAACTTTGGGGTTCCAGATAACTTGTTTTTAGAGATCACATCTACAAGACCTTTTCCTCCATCCTTAAAAATGAGTCCTGAGATTGGAGCTGCCACTCAGTTGAAACGGAGAAACTGTACCAAGATCAGTGTTCCCTCTAAGCTGAGTTATAGTGAGCTAGCTCACAGTTTTGTAGCCTCCGGCTCACACAGTTTTGTCTTAGCTCAGGAAGGGAGGGCTCCAGAGCAAACTAATTTATGCGGCGGCCAAATGGCTCACTCACAACTTTAATGCCAGGAGCTCACAAAGTAGAATTTTTGCTCACGAGACACCACAGCTTAGAGGGAACATTGACCATGATTGTCCATATCAGCATGGTGTAGCAGTTAGGGTGCTGGATTAGGATCCGGGAGAGTCCGGTTTGTGTCCCCATTCTGCCCTGGGGGCTCACTGGGTGTCTCTTGGGCCCCTCCTTCGCTCTCACCCGAATCTAACTAACAGGACCGTTGTTGTGAGAATAAAATAGAGAAGGGGGAAATGAGGTTGTAAATGGCTATGGGCTCCCATTGGGGAGAAAAGCAAGGCACCGACCATTTGCCTAAACAAGTACGTACATACTAACATTCCATGTGGCATTTCAGTAGCTCAAGAAAGTGCCCTGAAGTCACGGCTGACATGGTGACCCTGTAGGGTTTTCAGGGCAAGAGACATTCAGAGGTGGTTTGCCATGGCCTGCCTCTGTGTAGTGACCCTGATATTTCTTGGTGGCTGTTTCTTCTTCTTCTTCTTCTTCTTCTTCTTCTTCTTCTTCTTCTTCTTCTTCTTCTTCTTCTTCTTCTTCTTCTTCTTCTTCTTCTTCTTCTTCTTCTTCTTCTT